>NC_051322.1:23099708-23402738 GCF_015220235.1 Choloepus didactylus | reverse complement strand
ATTTAAGTCCCCCAGGGTCTGTAAAATCAAATAGTTTAAAAATAAGGAAAACAACTTGCATTCAGTCTAGAATCATATAGAGACTGAAATGGAATCTACAGATGAAGTGAAATTTCTTTTTTGTTGTTTCTGGTATTAATATCGAAAAGGCAATGTAGCAACATTGACAAAGGTTTTGGGGGGGGGGGCAAGGCAAGTTGCCCATCATAATCTCCTCCAACCTAATGCAGCTGTTATATGTTTACACGTTACTTCATTCACAGGTATAAGCATTTATATATACTTGCAACCATTTGTTTACATACCTCTGTATTTGCTTTGAAATTTTACATAAAATCATAAAATTTTAGTTAATGAGGTTTTGGTTACTCCTGTCTATCCAGAAATTTCTCTGGCTGCCATGAGTTCATTTGGGCCTGAATCCCTAGATTTTCTTATTTCATTCAAGAATTTTCACATTACATTATGCCAAGCCACCTAGCCAGAGCTTTAAGCCGCTGCTATTGAGTACCCGTAGCCTCCCTTTCTCTCCACAATCCCCTTTTTGATGCCTTTTCAGTTCTTTAAATTACAGCAGAAGGGAGCCTCTATCAGATAAAATCACTAACAGAAAATGTGCTTACAGAAGTCACCAATATCTTGTTAACCCCTTGTAGCTTTGTCTCTAATTGAGAGTTTTTCTCCAGCTACTCAGATACAACACAGAATTCAAGATTTCTCTAGCTCTGAGTATTTCTCACTATTTTGTAGGATCTTTTCTATTGCTGCAGCATCCATTCAAATAATTTATTAATATAACAAATATTAAGTATTTATTGTGTACTAGCTGCTATGCTAAATGCTACACACTGTTAAAATAATATATTTCTAGTTAATAATTATGAGGAAATGAATTTGCTTCCTCAACAGACATAATACTTATAGCTGCCTTGAGTTTCTGAGTTGTAAAACTCCCAGAATATGAACCACTTCCATATTTGGGGAAAACACTATGTACTTAGTCTGTTAATATATCCTCAATGACATGCTAAAAAATTATGCACCAGGGTTTTACCATAGGGCAACAAGAGACATTTCCCTGACCCACACACAGCCAGGCCCTTGTTTCTGCAGAGGCACCAAGACGTTCTAAGGTCTCCTCTACCCAGGAGGGTGATTACAGATCTCCAAAGCAAACACGGGGATTCAGATTAGACTCCACCAGAGAGCTCTTTTCTAGTGTAAGTCATGATGAGACATGGAGTAGGTTCGATTTCATTCCCAGGTACTTCCATTTCAGAGAAGTAGACTGTTGGAGATTTTTTAACTGCTCTTTCCCTCAGTCATGTTTTTAGCAGACTTGCATAGACCACTCTTCCAATAAGTTTTGCTAGAAAAGAGAGAGAGAGGTAACTAGAAGGGAATGTGGCATCAAGAGACTTTAGTTCTTTAAGAGATAATATGTTTTTTTGTGTTACAGATTATCTGACCACAGAAGGAGAGCACCTGACTCACAGTTTACCAAAGCAAAACTCTCAGCTTTAGGAAAGGGTTTACAACAGATGCAAATGACGTTTTGGATTTGCCATGAAAAAAAAATAGTGTTCTATATTGTCTATATTCTGATACATGTTAGCAGTTTTGTTCTGAACCATTTTAATACCACTTTAATATCAATCCAAAGAATCCAAGTGGCCTTAAGGTCTATGCTAATGAGATGAAGAGATAATGAAGCAGCCATTGAGACAGACCTTTGAAATTACAGATTAAGACAAACAGCAATACCCTAAATTTGTGTCAAAAGCCCTTAACTGACTTTTTAATAAGGGTCATTTGTCCGCGGTTTTCAAAGACATGTATTACTTTAAAATTTGGTGGGTGCCAAAAGCACTAAGCTTCTGAATATTCTCAAAAGAAATTACTCAATAGTATTGATTTTATAGGATTAAAGGACATGTCTTTTTTTGTCAAGGATGGGGCATTTTTAACTTCTTGGCAAAGGCATTCTTTTCACATTAGCAAGCACGCGGTGTTGATGAGCAGTTTTTAGAAGCATTCTCTTAATTTTCTCTGGGTGAGAGAGATGTCGGTTGTTTGCATTTCTGAATTTCCACCAAGAAAATGCAAGTGGGCTCATGGGCACAAGCTGCTTTCATATGGTTTAGGCACCTCACTGAAGGAAGGACTTCATTCTGATTTTTCTCCTTTTCCATAAAGCAAATGGAGAGCTGTTTACCACAGGCTTTGTCTGGCTTTAGCACTGATTTTAAATCACCTGGATTGATCATGTAGTTATGGGACTTTTAAAAATCCCACCAAACACCAAAGCCTGTAAACATAATTAGAATTGAGGGAATTTTAATCTGCTAGCATTATGTCCATAGGAGTACGTTCTAAATTACCCTTTACTTCTGTTCATATTAGGTGGGATAAAAGCACCATCCTAAAGTATACTGTCTAGGGTTTTGTAGCTGCTCTTTAAGCATGTAGACACTTTCCTGGTTTTCAGAATGAGGGGGCATCTAAAATCTATGTCCGTCTTTGAGTGACTGCCTGGACAGTTTCTTCAGCCAATAAGAGAAAAATACGAGCTGTCATGTCACAGGCTCCTCAGTTACAGGACAACAGCAGGTCTTAGGCAAGCTGATCTCAACCAGATTTGACAAAGAAGTGGAGGGTCTAAAATTAAACAGGTCAGCACAAATTCTCTAATGATAGGTAGATATGAAGGGACAACAAGGGATCCCACAGGGAAACTGCTTTTTAATGACTGCTGATATTGTTGCTTTTCATTTCAGACTTCCCATCATCAGTGGCATGAAATTCCAAACCACCTTATTTGATAACAAAGCAATTCCTATTTTTCATTAATTACTTTTAAATTACCTCCATAAGATTAGTCTCTTAATGAAGTTAAAATAAAGCTTAAAACTACTTTAAGAAGCTGACATTCCTGTTTTAAAGGCAGTTAGTTTTCTTAGGCTTGCTATAGTACATCAATTGTGTTGTCATGGTGACTGGATAATGTAACTTTACAAAAATGGAAACCTGTAAACCTCCTTTTAACTCTGTTGCACCAACCTACTAGTCATAAATGTAGACTGCAGAGTGGGCAGTTTATACTCAGTTTCTCTGCTAGCTAGAAGTCTAAGTTTACTTTCTAGAAATCAGTGTGATTCCAATAATTAAACATATGCACACACAATAAACTCCGTCTGTCTCTAAAGCTACTTCTGAAGCATAGTAACTTCCACAAAGCATTCGTTGTTTTTGAATTCATATTCTTTGTGTTTGAAAAGCATGTGTCCCCATAATAATTATAATTTTGGAGCATTCTTTTGGTAACACCTTACTAAAGGGTATATAGTATCATTTTCATACCTATAAATGTCAGTAAATAAAAGAAGAAAGAAACAAGATAGTCATCACTAAGCTGAACAAATAAAACACATTCTTTTAAAGTGAAATTAAAATCCTACGAGGAATAAGTGCTTTCTTTGTTCCTTAAATTCTTTCACTTGCCATTTTACATTTTACACAAATGTAGTTTTTTCTTTTTTGTATTCTGTTTATATTGTAACTATAGGGACATATTACAGTTTTTCCTGTAACATTCTTTTGGAGGTACGTTCACAGTATTTATAGCATGAGTTAGGGCATATTTTAATGCTCGAAGATGTTATTTTCTGCTTGAAAATAAAAGAAATTTTATTTGTTAAAATAAGAAATAAACCTTAAAATGTTTTCCATTATTCTTGTTTTCTTCCAGCACATTTTCTTCATGTTTCAAGAAAGATGGCTTTACATAGTAACTTAGAAATAACATCTAATGATTAGCAGAATGATGGATGTGATGAATCACCTTTTTCTTGAGAAATAATAAATCAACATATTCCTACCCGTAAATTTTTACTGGAAAATGTGAAATATTAGCATCATATATTTAACGAAGTGTCAGATACAAATACTGCTGGCAAAATGTTGCCCTCAGAACCAGTAGAATACATTAAAATGTTATGTGCCTTTTTGGGAAACAATTAAAGTAATTCACATATAATATACAACTCCCTAAATTCAGTGTGATTTTATTTCGCATTTCCTGTTTTAATGAGAAGTATGGACACGGTCTGCTTGAGCTTTATCAATATTAGACCCTAAAGTTAAGGAAGTAAAACATCCCCAAATGAATTTTTTAACCACAAAAATTTTGGTTAATCTTTATTTTTAAGAATATAAACCTAAATATTTTGTAAGATAATATTTACCCTTTTTATGTTTAAGTAATTCTGTCCTGGTTCATATTTATGAAGGATTTTTTTTCCTTACTCTGGTTTCATTTTTAGGCAGACTTTATACTGACCTCTGTTTGGATTTTTTGAAAGCCTGTTTGAAGGATTCATTTGTGATTATGTTAAAAGGATGGTTGGTTGTTAGTTGCATAGCAAGTTTGCTTTATTTTCATGGCGGGGGTGGGGAGGGTGTTTTTCCTAGGGTATCCATAGTGTATTGTGGGAAGTGGAGCAGGCCAGTGTCCTTCCCCTGGCTGTATTGATTTGCCCTTCAGCTGTATGCAGTGCAGAGAGAACCTCGGGCCTTGTTGTTGATTATCTTCACAGTGTCTCTGGGAGCATTATTGACCCATTGCCGCTGACTGCCTGTGGCTCTTGATTTTTCACACCGTCTCCATGACACTCATAATAAAACATACTATCTTATTGCTACTCAGCTCTGGGAGCCAACTGATTCAGCCTTAGAACATCACGATGTTTCTGGAGAACATTTATTGTATGTGGGGTAAAAGTGTTGTAGCAATTTTAGGATTCTGTCTTGTATAGTTTTAATGGCTACTTCTATAGCACGAGTCTGCCTTGACAATTACATTTTTATCATTTTCAAAAGCCAGTGCTAATTTTCATAATAATATTCCTATTAGGAAAAAAAGCCAGTGCTAGCTTTGCCTAATCATGACCATGAATTTTGCATTGTTATTATTAAATTAATTTTAAAACATTGGGCTAATGAAAAGAGTAGTCTGCATTAGCATCAGGCTTGACATGTTGTGATAACATTCATTTTCCAAACTAAATCTTTAAACATGTCACGAAGATTAGGGTATGATTTATTACTACAGTGAGTAAAAGTTTTTGAAATTTCTGATCATATTTTGATTAACATGTTTCTAATTTGCAATTGTCAAAATGTCCTCCATAATACATTTTAACTTCTGATAGTGTTTCATGTTACGAGAAACTGCAGAAAACCTTTCTTCTTAGTTACCTTGAAAGATTTTTTTTTCTATTTAAGTTGCAATTAGTGGAAAATGGGTTTGTTTGAATATTTGTCTTTTAGTTTTATATTGAAGGCTTCATACATTTTATCAATACTGGGTTATTTTAATTTTTATTATTTCCCATACATTTCCAGACCCACAAATTGCATTATTAATTCCTGTGTACCATAAATGCAGGTTGGTAGTGTAGTGTTTCAAGAGGAGCTCAGAGATCCTCAGAAAACAGCCTTTGATTCTATTGGAACAGACAGAATAAAATGTACATGCTTCTTAAAGGTACTTTAAATATTTCAGCCCACTGTACTACTGTTACCGTAGAAAGGATAATGTTGCTCAAAAAAGCAATTACTCTATTCTTACCTGAAGTATCTGGACTTTTTATAGAACAGACAGGGTCAAAGCAAGAGTTGCAGGTTAGTTGAATATTGTTGATTACTTTTTATTGAATTTTTTTAAACTTACAATATTTTCATTAATCTGAGCACAATGTTAATTTGTTTTTACTAAAACATTTCATTTACTGTGTTTTCATTAGTCAGAACAAACAAAATTTCTCTCATAAGCCCTTTGTCAATAAATTCAGACTTTGGGAATTACAATAAAGCTAATTTCTGTTTAGTAGGTATTCAAATTCTTGACTTTCCTGACCTAGTGTCTGTCGCAAAGATGTCTGCTGTAACTCCAATAATATGTTCAAATGATGGTAGCTCACCACTTCAAAATGTTTAAAGTCTAACAGTTTATATCAGTGAGCTTTACCATTTAAAACAAAAAGACAGGGAAAAAAAGATCTTTATTTTAAACTGCCGTATATCAGTCTGCCAACATTTTTTACCAACACTGAAATCTCTGTTCCTTTGCGTTTGTTTGCAGATTTTATTTTTTGTCATTTCTTGTTTTATCAAATTTGGGTAGGTAGATTTTATGTTTGAGGAATACATCATTTGCTAGATGTACACTTTTTTATATCAAAGTGTCATGAAATAGGTATTTTTAAATTGAAGCTTTTAGCAAGTATTGCTTCTGGGGGTAGAGGGGTGATACGAAGCCTACCTAAGCCTTAGCAAACTGCCTCTATATGGTAGATCTACACAAGCCAAAATCCTCAGGCAACAATGTTGCCTCTAATTTAAGTATGGTTGTTTCTCAGCAAATTTGATTTCATTGGTGTAAGTAGAACCTGACGAGAGAAAAATCAGAGGAAAGGCATTCCGCTTTTCATCCTTCCAAATTAACATTGTCCCTTTAAATTAAAAAAATTAATCTCCTCACATCATTCCAGATGCTACACCCCATGAAGTTTTAGGACATAAGTGATGAGAATAGAAGCAATAAAACCTGTCTCGAACTCTCAAGCTGAGGCCTTTTGCAAATCCGGGTACTCAGGCTTAGGGTAACAGTTCAATAATCTTGGAGAAAAATAGCAGGATACATTTTACCCATTGTTATGCAAAAACTGTTCTTTCAGGGTTGACCTTTACTTATATGGATTTAACACCCACAGTAGGTGAGGTTTTGAATTCTCTACATCTGAGTAGAGTATCACATTTACAATAAACATGTTCAGAATTGTTTTCAGCTCTCCCACCTGATGGTTTTTGATAGCATGAGGTTTGTATTTCACATAAGCCTGAGTATTTCAGTGTCTTTGGACATTCAGAACCACTTTAAAGTGTACTTAAAGACTTCGTCTACCCAAGTCATGGTTATCAGGTATTGCAAAGGTTAAGCCTTATCATCTGCAAAAAAAAAAAAAAAAAAGGTTGAGGTTTCATCAAAAACTTCCATCCTCACAACCTTTCGACCACAATTTGATGATTATTATTGATTATTTCACAGCCTTTCACTCATGCTCTGCCACTGCGGCCAGCCCTGATATACAGGTAGGGCTGCAGTCCAGCTAAAATAAGACTCCATCTTGATAATGGACTGAGATGAGATCCTGTTATTTGATAAAGATAATTGATGTTTCACAGTGAATTGGAAAGCAGCTCCAAGTGCAAGGTATCTGAAGCTATATTCTGTCCACAAATATGGCAGTTGATAAAAATAGAACAAAAGAACTGAAGTTAAATATTCCGACATTGCTTTTTAAAAGAACATTCAGTTCTGAGATATTTTTTCCTCCATTTTTAATGGTTTTAAGGTCTAATTTAAAAAATAAGAAGAAAAATATCCCATTATTTGTCATTTTTGGTTTCAGGTTAGTTTGTTAAAATCTTACATGGCATGGGTGTTATTGATCAGCTCCCTTGCAGACTTAATACCCAAATCCTATGTTTGGATTCTGATGAATTGCTGTAATGCATAAACTGAGTATCTTAGGTCATAGTTAAATTTCATATTATCATTAATTTCATGAACATTTTACATACTGTGTATGAAAACACAATTTAAATTATTGATCATAAACATCATGTATCCTGGCAAATGCAATTCAAATAATCTCTGAGTGTAGATTGGGTTTCTCTTCATTTATTATTAACAAATTTCTCTGAAAATAACATGTAACTCCCTGAATGCGTTTGTTCACCATGTTTCCTTCAGTCCGCAGGTTTAAGTTGATTAAGGTATCATTCATCTTAGGTACTGCTCATCCGATTTCTTTTAGTCTTATCACCTTTGTAACCCCTAATTAAGCAATAAGGCTTGTCAGGGAGTATGGTTATCATGAGATAATGACACCCCAAGTGTGTTGTGAGGCACAAGGTTCAGCTGAGTGCTCTGAAACCTCTAGGGGTGTGATTATCTTATGATAAACATGCCACGTTGCGGCTCATTGATGTCATTGTTGTATGCTCACTCCACTGGAGTGGAGGGGAAATTGATATTTCCTTGCCCACCTTCTCACCCATCCAAATAGTGAATTTTATGTAATTATTGGTTCAGTTCTCAGATTTATAAACCAAAGTTTGAACCCATAGGCTTTTATTTTATTGTTTAAATATAAGTTGAATATGCAAGTATATCTTTTAAAAAATTAAATTTACCTTTTTTATAGGTAAAGTTTCCCCAGAAAAAAGGCCTCATGGAAGGCAGATATGTTTTTTATTGTCATAATTTTGCAGCAGTTAGTAGAACTCCACTCAAAGTAATTGCTAAGATTAGGTATTCTTTTAAATTCAGAGAAAGCAAGCATGTACTTCCATGCAAATATTATTAAAGAGTTGGAAGTTCTATAGGAAATATTTATGGCGTTTTTCTTTTGGGAGATCCCATTTAACTTATCACTTGCAACTATCACATTGAAAAATAGACCAATTGGTGAGGGGAAATATCTAATTTTTTGGTTCATATCATTTGTGAAATGAAAATATTTAGGGAAGAATAATTTTAATTATCTTAAATTGGCTCTAATTTGGTAATTTAAAAGGAAAACTTGAGTTATGACAATAATTTGGGCCTAACCATTAAAGAAAAAAAGAGTATAAATTATATACTTTTCAGGAAATAGTGACAATACCCTGGCAGACTTTTGAGTGTTTTGGCATTAATTCAAGCGTTGGCTTCTAAAGTAATGTCATTCAGTGGAACTTTCTGTGATGATAAAAATGTTCTGTATCTGTGCTGTCCAGTATGGTTGACACTAGCCATATATGGCTCATGAGAGTAGGGAACTGAATTTTTTATTTTATTTCATTTTAATTAATTTTACTGTAATTAGCTATGTGTGGCTATTGGTTCACATATTGGGTAACACAGTCCTACAGAGAAAAAGAAAATCCTTGAAAGTTAATCTTTTTTGAACTCTTCTTGCAAAATTACTAAGAAATGAATGACTTTGTAGCTTAAAAGAATTTTTTCTAAGTAATTTCTCCATTTTATGGTCTTTTTTTGATATTCAAATAACTGAAAAATCTGTTCCTTTTATAAATATTTTAAATTCTCATTAATAGAACTTCTAATATTTTATTTCTAATTCATATTCAGTTTTTCAGATGTTTCTGTTAAGTAGTTAGGTATTTGATGCATATTGAAACTATTAATCTTGTTATGAGATTAAAGTAATGACTTTCCTGGCAAAGTGAAATTTTTTTTTTTTTTAGGAAGAATGTCTATCAACCTAAAACACTGGGATTTTTCGTGTCTATCTATCAATCAAATACCTTATAATCCTTGACCATCTCAATTTTGTCTCGTAGAAAGAAAATGTTTTTTTCCCTTAATAAAATTTATAGTAATCAAGCTTGCCTTTATTCCTGTAGGTTCAGTTCCCTACTTTGAAAACGTCTGAAATGTTATTGAAACCTTAAATGCTCTGTTTGTACTTCAACCTTCATAACTTTCATGACTTAGTTTCAATATTCTTTTTGTTTTATTTTATTTTGCTTTTGTTTTTGCTTTTGCTTCTTTCTTCACCCATTCTTTTATGTTGTCCCCATAAGAGCATACTGTCTGATGCTTGCCATGGATTCTGTTTCCTTAAGGAGATAAATCATTTGCATTACCCGTTGAGAACCCAAGCTCTCTACCTTTGAGAGTCACAATCCTTGACTCCAGGAAGTTCATTCTTAAAACACCTTTTGAATTTTAAGTTAAAACATTTACCAAAGCTCAGTCCTTATGTAAGCATCCTTTAAATGAGCAAACAGGAAAATGTAAAATTACTGTCTGTCTTTAAGTGGAAAGTAAGTATTTCTTAAGCCATAGGCTGAAGAATTACTGTTTGTTTTATTATTATTTCATATTCTTTTTTTTTTAAATAAGATTAGACCATCCCTGGTAGAAAACTGTAAACCATCTTGCCAATACATGAAAGCATGGAATTTGGAATTAAAGCCATGAAACGAAAGGGAGACATGAACATGAAGACACAGGAACTCCTGTTTATTGCATTAACTGCATTTCCACTGAAGGCAAGTAAAGCTGCCTTTGAAACGATGTTCTAACAGGTCCTTCAGTGAGCGGCAGTAGAAGCTGCTGCCATTGTAGTCTAGCAGGAAAGGAAACTTTCCTCCTTTTGCACACGGCAGTCAGAGAATCTTGGAAATCCTTTTGTTTTTCTAGATCTTTGGTGAGAACCACCACCCTCCCAACACCTTTACATTTCATTTTAAACAAGTTTTTTCTTTCCTTGTTAGCAATAAAAGGAGATTATTTTTAAAGCAAATATCCTACAACTGAAATCTGATGATTTCTAAGGTTTTCTTCAGAACAGTATGGGAGGGGGAGAAGAAGTTGAGTCTGGATGAAACAAAATTATACCAGGAGCTGATGATTGTTATAGCTGGGGAAAGTATAGTGAAGATTCGTTATACTGTGCTGTCTACTTTTGTGCATTTTGAAATTTTCCATGATAAGTTTTAAAATGAAAACATTGTATAAATACTGGGTTAATGTAAATAGTAATAACAATAATTCTTGTGAGGTAAATTTTATGTCTTAGTTAGTCCACTTAAACTCCTGTGTTGCTCCAGTCTTGTGTCTTTACCAGGCCCCTCTGTAGTGCTCAGGCTGCAATGAGTGACTCTTTTTTTTTTTTTAGTCACTTTCATGGCAGCTTTTCTCTCACCCCAGGACCTTTGGACTTGCTATTCCCTCATTCAGGCTCTCTCTTCTTCCCATGCCACATATCCCATCTCACTCTTTCTCTAAAATTTAACTACTTATTCTCACTTATTCCTAAACCCAACAGTCACTTACTACCTCACTGGTTTACCAAATTGTATTGTTGGCTGCTAGACTGATTCCCTCATTCAGTTTAGTACCCCTCCAGAGGGCTGGTTGTTAACCTTTGCTCTCATGAGTTTAAAATCAGGACACGTGCCTTTTTCAGCATGTATACAACATAAGTTATCACCACCTCTCACTCGCAATCCCAGGTTTCCTTCTTTTTATAATAGTATGGGGGAAAATCTGTCAAGTGAGATTTGAGTTAATCTTGAAGGACGTGGAGACCATGGTAAACTGAAGAGTGCCTGCCCCACTGAAAAAAAAGAAATTCTAAAAATTTTACGTATCATGTGGACGAAACAAAACAAGTTTTGTGGCCCACATAGGATGGGAAAGGAAAAATCTTTGTCAAATTCTCAGTATCTTATACCTTTGTTTAAATGTGACTTATCGGCAAAGCCCCAGATATTATGTAAAATGTGAATACCACACCACTTTAAAATGTTGATCCCAGCAATTTCTAAGTGGAACAAAATATTAATGGAGAGAGAGGATCTGCATCATTCAGTTCAATTTCTCATTATGAGTTCCTGTCTAATCTAATAAAATGTTCAGACTATCCATGCCTTTCAAATATATTATTTTGTGTTATGAATATATTTTGCCTGATTTTTAATATTCTCCATTTTTGCTTCTAATTTATGCTATTAATCCATTAAAATTGAAGACATGCAGCTTGCTCAGTGTAAGGTAACGTCAAGCCCATTCTTTTTAATTTTATCAAACACTCATAATGAAAAAGGATAATTCAGCTAATCAAATTACAACTTCCTTTTCCCTTACCTATCTTGATTAAGGCAGCTAGTCTTCTGTCATCAGTCCTTCATCCTAAGAATCCATTCCAGGCTTGGCATGTGTCTGTAGCAAAATGCTTCAGTGTGAATGCTATGGGGCTGGAAGGATGAGGTACCCAGCCTCCTTTGTGAAACTAGCCACAGTACACAGCAATTCAGCACTTTGGAATTAAAGTCTTTCTATGGAAAGAAACTATAGAGTATCTTAATAAAGATGAAGTCTTCTAGGTAGAATGTTTCTTAACATACTAAGGAATCGCAAAGAGAAAAAACCAATATTAAGCCAAATATGGATTGCATGGGGCCTTTACACATAGAGATTATTCCCCAAAGGAATATTATGCTGATTTTTAAATTAAGCTTGAATTTTGTCTAAAAATAGAAAATAATACATTTCTAATAATATTGAGTATACTAGTAGTTAACACTGAGAAGGTCTTAGGTCTTAATTAGAATTACAAATTAAAAGTTTAAGGGTAGGGCCATATGGAACATCTGATGGTAATGGAGGACTATTCCAAGCAGTAAGTGGTAGTTATTTTGAAAAGCATTGTAAAAGAATGCAAACATAGTCAAATGGAGTCAAATAAAGGCATGGAGGACCAGACTTTTCCTTGCTATATTCTCTTCCCCAGTCCTGCCCTGTGACTTCTTAATCTCAGTCCAACCAAGCCCCAAATACTGCACTGAACTGGAAGTTCAGGGATAGGATGGTCAAGAGAAACTGTGGCTTCCATTTGTGTAAGTTTTTCATTTAGAAACATGTCTCAACTCCAGATTGATGTTTAGCCTTCCTTTGGGGCTTGAACGAAGGAAGCGATTAAACCATGAACTGGTGCTATGATCCCTGTGATCCACTCGTTCTTCATGTTACTCCAGCTTCATGCGGACTCACTGCTGAAATGGCAGAATGTTTCCTTCAAGTATATACCTCCCATATGCTAATCTCTATTGTAGTAATGTTGCTGGTAGTTGATTACATATTGTATCTATTTGTAAATATGTGACAAGTATACTGAATGAAACAGAGTAATTTGGGAGGCAGGGGAGGGGAGATACATAGTAGACTAATAGATTTGACTTCCTAAGAGAGAAAATAAAAAAGCCTCTTGAGTTATTTTGGAAATATACCAATCATTTTTACATGCATATATAAAATAAAATATTTTATAGATATATAAAAATATGTTTAAAAAATTAGATCTCATTAGACTGTGGTGATGAAAGCATAACTATGTTATCATACTGTGGACAATGGATTGTATATCATGGATGATTGTATGGTGTGTGAATGTATTTCAATAAAACTGAATTTAATAAAAAAAAATTAGATCTCATAGCAAGAATGTGGGATTCAGAAAAGTAAACAATTTTTCCTTAGTTTCTTCCTAATACTTATCAAAAAACAATTTGGCATATGGAAGCCAAGCTTGACATAATAATCAATTTAATATTTTTTCTTTTTTTTTTCTTTTGGAATGATGCCATTTGCTATAATGAGACGAGGCTGCCTGGAAAAATCATAAACTTGCTGACCACTGTCTGAAGCCACATCATCTAGTACTGTTGTTTTAAATTTTTATTATCGTAAAAAGTGTGACGTCATGTCTAGGGTAAAAGCTCTTAAAAAATTGAATTTGTATCAAAGAAATGCAGAAACATATCTACTTTACCTCTGTCTCCCTGAATAGGCCTTTTCAGCTTTTAACTCTCTAAATGCTTCGTTTTAAGTGTGTTAGCGAAGCACTTTTGTTCAGGCTGTCAAAGGAGCTACTGTCTTGGGAAGATGGAGGGGTGTGGGGGTTGTGTGTTTTCCTGTTCACCCTAATTTATGGGAAACCCTTTCACAGGAATGGTATTTTCCTGTAAAGTGATCAGTCATCTCCTAGGATCATCTTCAGATTACTGGATTCATGTTTGGCAGGGATCAGGCAGATAAATTGTTGTCAGTCAATTGTGTGGCACTTGCTTTGGGAAACAGATTGTTCCTTGCTAGTGTTACTTATTTTATATTTTTGTTGATTAAAATGGAACAGTTATTACTGCTGATCCATTAACTATTTAAAAGGGCATTTTCACTGCACTCTGCATGTGTCATATGCTCTGTTGAAGTAAGTGGAAATCCTTGGAAACTCATGAATTTTGCTATATTTATAGCATTCCTGAGTTCTTTCTTTTAAACTATTCTGTTAATTTTCGACCCTTAAATGTGATTTCTCATCTTCATAAGAATAGTAATGTGTTCAGTTATGTCCTGGGAATTTCCCTTTTTTGCATTTTTATTCCTAAAGTTTCTCCTGAACAATTTGATCTTAAATTCTCATGGCATTGGTTTGGTGTGTTGAAATTCGCAAGAGCATTGTTTAATAGGCCCCATGGTTTTACAATAAGGAGTAGCAAGGTTTCAGCATCTATGTTGGTAGGCTATCCATCCATGAGCCATGCCCCATAGTGAGTATGATTAAAAAAAAAAAAATCCACTTGCGAGCTGCTTTAGCACACAGTAAATCTTTCAAATCCTGTAAGAGCATAGCCTCCATTTTAACATCTGGAAAGTCCTCAGCTTTAGGATCGTAAGAGGGGTTTTTACCTAACTGACCACTTGCTAGACAGAGTATCTTACCTTCTGTTTTAGCAATTTAAATTCTAATACTTTGAGAACTTAATTTATCTGAGAAATACACCAATACTTCCTGAAATATTTGAATGAATTAATAAATTACTAGTTACCTCCTAGAAACTTAACACTGAACTGTAATGTGATTGTCAGGGGAATGAAATACGACATAAGGGAAAGAATTTGGTTTTTTGTTTTTGTGGGGTTTTTTTTAATGATTGAGTAGAATACACTGCACTTTGTTGTATCCACTAGATGGGGAAGTAAAAAGCAAGGGCAAATTGGAGGAGATGCCAAAGCAGGATTTCAAGGCGATTATTATTTTCTTGGATTTTTTTTTTTTTTTAATAAGGGAATGAAATCTGTGCACAAATGTTAAATGAGCCTCCTTGGGTCCTGTTAGCATAGAGGGCACTTAATGAATTTCATCTTGCCTCATATATATAGATTGCCATTTGATTTGTTTGAGCACATTGTTTTCTGGGCCTAAAAGCAGTGTTTTTACCTAGTTGTTCCTTTCTACTACACTATAAGCAACTTGCACGTAGCAAATACCTATTTACTGCTGTATCCCTAGCTGTATCTCTCAGGCCACGTTAGATGGTTTAGCTGTTCATCAAATCATTGTTGAGGTGAAATAATTTAAGCTAGAATGTGAGAGACAAAAGCAACTTCTTTTTTTGAAATCCAGTGTTCTGTATTTTCCAGAGCCTGACATAAAGCTAAGGATTGATACTAAATTCTGAAAGCAATGATTGGTGTGCCTGGTATCTGCCTATAGTTATGAGACAAATGAAGACAGGAAGACCTTGAGGAAGCTGGTTTTGGTAAAAAAAAAAAATCCTGCCAGTTTCCTCAGAAACACACATTTTATTGGAATTTAGAGAATGGGTTTCTCCTCAAAATGGTTGTTCCCTGACAAAAACAAGTATAAAGGTATAAAGTTTTCTATTTCTTTGAAGCATGGTTTGTAAATGATTACAGAATATATAGCATGTATTTCTTTGGGAAACAAGAAATCTGCCTGATAGATAGGACTGAATCCTATTGGAACAAAATCAGACATCAAGAAAGGTGTGCCTAAGAAGTATATTCCAAACATAACTCATTCTGTGTGTCTACAACAAACACCACAGGGATTATTTGAAATCACAGCTTTCTTCTAAGTCATGTCCGTAATTATCTCTTTCTGAACCATGCCTAGTTCTTCCTGAACTCAAAGATTTGTTTTTCTTTCGTCCCATCCCACCTCCCAGTAATTCTCTCCCACACTCCTAAAATGTAATCTTTTATACCAGAATGTGTTACGAAATTCGTTGACTTAAGAGATCAGGAACTTCTAAAACTCATTTGGGTGCTCCCAATTTCTGGCATTCCCCCATTCCCTCTTCTTGTCTTATCCCTGGGTCCAGTCGCGTCATCAGCCCCTCAGTTTAGTAACATACACACCTCTGTGGGTTCCTTTCCCAGAGCATAAACACGGAGAGCATATGTCCAATATGCCATACCTAGAGAGACGCGGATCCACAGGGCAGGCACTGAGAATTAATGCACATTTGGTAGCTGGGCCACTTGCTGCTTTTGAAACTTCATGATTTCAAATAAAAAAATAAGACCAATCACTTGAGAGGACTACTAGAAAGGATTGGCATATCAGCATGTCCCACTTTGTAAAGTGAGTCAAGAAGTATTTAATAAGAAGCTGACTGTGATCCCTTCCCCCTCATTCATTCATTCATGTATTGCATGTTTGGGGGATTACAAATCTATCCAGAGTCTGTTTCCGCTCTTAAGGAGCTGAGCATCAGCTCTCTGCTTGAGGGCTGGCCAGTACTCTTTGTTTCTTTGTTTGTTTGTAGGTTTATCTAAATAAAAGGAATTTCCATATATACATATCATCTTTGGTGCATATTAATGGAAAAATAATGATATCTCTTAGATTCTGAGGCTTGATGTAAAGTTAATCATCCAAAAGTGTGTTTTCTTTACAATATCCGACTTATTTCTTCTTTTAACCTACAGTGGTTATGTAAGCATTTAAACTTATTCCAATAATTATACGTTTTTTAAAACCTTTTCTGATATTTCATTTGAAAGGTAGAAAAGAGCATTTGATGTTCTATAAAAATTGTTTGCAAATGGCCTAAAAAGAAAAAGAAACTTCTTTCCAATATTTAATTCAGAAAGAATCATGTCTTAACCAAAAAGAGTGTCATGTGAGTACAATATTAATGAAAGTTATAGAATTTAAATCTTGAGTGTTTTACAGGAAATTGTAGTTTGCTAAATCTTGAGTGTTTTATAGGAAATTGTAGTTTGCATGAGATCTTTTAAAAAAAAATCAGATTTAAAACAAACGTAGATAAACAATGAATTGTTCAGAGAAAAGGAAGCAATTACTTTTCAGAAACAACATATATCCTTCTCCATAGTCTCTGGCAGAATGTTTTCAAGTATGATTTGATCAATAACCTCACAGTAGTGGCAGATACAGAAAAGGATAAATGTTTATCACACTTGTAAACATCTGCAGCAAAGCTGAAGGGTTTGCTGAAAACACAACATCCATTCTTGAATTTCCCCATGGGTCAGATGGGGGTGAGGTATTAATGATTGAAATTGGAAGTTAAACTAACAATGTGTTTTTATTACAAATATCTGTGAGTTGTTTCCTAGCAAAAGTGAAATAAGGGGTTGTGCTGAATTGTCCAAAGGCAGTTTCATTTCCATGTGGAAAAATAATACAGACCTTGGCGGTCAAAGGGAGCCTAGGGAAAAGTTGCTGATTTAGACCTTCTTGAAAACAAACAAAACTAAGATTTTAAAGATCATCTGAGTCCTTGTAAAAATTATTTCTTGCTTAATTCATTTTGAGATTTTTTTTTGGCACCTGGACTGATGTCTAGGTGCCAACTTTTTCAGAAGAAAGTTGAATGAATTACTAAGATTGTAAACAGGTGAGCAAATAGCTACTGAGGAAAAAAAAGATGTGAAATCTTGAGAAAGTTGGAGAAGATACTCTCCTTTCCTCATTTTCAGTTAAATTTTTTCTTTTATTCAGTCATGTGTTTCCTGATAATCTTTACAAGAAGCATGAAGAGCAGGGACAAAGTCACTCTTACTGTGTCGCTTTCTTTACATTCTGTGGAAAACAAAGGAGTCAGGACAATCCAGGTGTATATTCGGATGTCTTGAATTTTCTGAAAACTGGGCAGGGAAGTACAGAGGTCACAGGGCATTTCCTGAAAGAACAGTTTGATATCAAAAAAGCCCAGTGTGTGAATAGTGAAGACTTATGTATCCTGGGGGCTTAGTGTGTCCTCCCCACGTGGCCCTCTGAGAGATTGGGTTTAAACAGCGGGTCTCTGGGGAGCCCTGCTTGTTCCCATGGCTCTTGCGCTGAGCATTGTGAAGGCAAAGGTCAAGAGCTGCCGTTTCTCCACACACATATTTGACACAGCAATTGTAGGCAAACCGAGGGGTTTTTGTGGGTTCTAAATTATTTAATAAAATCCAGTCAGAGTAGAATCTCTTAACACATAGCAGTGGAGGCGTACTTTATGTGGGACAAAATGTTCCAGTAATTTTAGTACAGGGAAAGAGTTGAACTCTATCAGCAGACTTGAAATCAGTGTCCTTAATGACTTTAAAATAAGCATTTAGCTTCCACAGTTCTTTTCTAAGCTGTTTGCATTGTAATACTTCTCCCATGGAATTCTGTTAAGGAATGATGAGTTGAGGCTGGGGTTCCCTTTCAATGAATTAGTTATCAAATGATACAATAACTGTAAAAACCTTTGTAAACTGCTATTATACAAAAAGAAGTCAGTAAAAAAAGTTACAAAACTGTGCACATAGTTTCTTTCTTACCCAAGGAATACTATTTCTTATGTATTCAATTTGAATGGTTATTTACACAAAAGAAATAATTGAGTGTATTCTACTTATAAAATGAGAAAATACCTTTTTAAAATGCAGAAATATTGAAGATTTGAGAAATTGCAGGCCTTATTCTTCCTTACTCCAAGTTCTTGCTAGTGGTACATTACAGCACTCGCACATAAGGAAAATAAGCTTTTGCCAACAATTTGCCAACCTATTAGCAATAAGGATGATTTGTCATATAGAAGGTATACTAATTTATTGCGTGATTTCAGTTTCTGGGGGTAGCCTCTGTATGAAGAATTCAGAGTTATCAGAATATTTATAGAATCTTATGTTAGGAAATACAGTTTGAAAAAGTTTACAGAGAATGTCAGTGAAATAAAAGCCTGACAATACAATCGTTTAGTTTGATGTGAGACTTTGTGCACCTAATAACATAGCTCTAAGTCTGTCCATATTCTGCAACATCCATCTGGCTTATTGATACTGTGTATATTAGGAGAAACCCAATGATGAATTCATAGTTGGGAGAATGTTTCTGAATATAGAAATATAGAAAAGTTGAATTCATTGGCTAGGTTGAGATAATAGAGATAAATAATTTAGGAATTAGTAGAAATGAATGTTAGGAAATAACATGTATGGAACAGTGATAATAGATTATATATTAAATCTCAGTTAGGCATAAAGAGTAATCCACAGAACTCTTTTAAACCACTTATTCTGAGGTGACTGAAATAATGGAAAAGAAAAAAAAATTTCTTCCCAACCTTTCTTCCTGGAATCAGCCCCTGTTTTAGTCTGAGACGTCTAAGTACCTCAAAGATATCCAGAAAAGAAACAAACAAAACAACAACAAACAAAAAAAAAAAAAAAAAAAAAACGGGTTCAGAAAAAGAAAAGGTGTTCAGAAAAATGTAGGCCAGGAAAAACAAAAGCAAAACCCTTAACAATGAAAAGTTTTCTCTTTGTGTTGACATCCAAGAAGAGATAGGGATACATTTTGGTAGAGAAAACAATCAAGGAAAAATAACCAGTACTGATGGGGAGAATTTAATGCTCTTGCACTGTCATCTGATACAATAAATTCAACAGTACCGGAGGGACAGAAGGAAAGATGGCAAGGAAAATAGAAAGCTGCCGATAACTACCTGGCTAGGGTGGAAATAGGTCTGCTAGAAACCCTTCCAAGAGTCCGAACCACTCCACAGCCTTGCCAAGACCAGGCGCTGAGCAGAAGGGATCTGCCCTGGGGCCCCGTGGCAGGTCCCTGTACTCAGGTCCTGGAGGAGTGCCGCAGCCGGCTGGCAGACCACCTCTCCCAGTTCCTGGGAAGAGGCTTCCCATGAAGAATTGGGAGTATCAAAATATTTCTAGAGTCGTATATTAGGAGACACGGCATGGAACCATTTAGGGAGAATGTCAGTGAACCAAAATCCTGAAAGTATAATCCTTTAGCTTATGAAGTCATTTAAAGAGATTTATTAGTATTTATATTTAATTAACCAGAATTACATTTATATTTTAAAAAGCCCTAGCATACCCAGAACTTGTTCAGCGACCAAGGAGGGGGAGAAGGCTTAATGAGTAGTACTCTAGCTGTTTCTCATATCTGATTTCACTGTTCTTATAGTATTTAATTTCCTGTTTTTCTTAATAAAGAAGGTGTGGATTAAAGATGAAACAAAAACATTGATTTTTTTTCTTTCATTGTTGAGTATTATTTTTTGTGTTCTTGTGCCCTTTTGTTGGATCCGTTTTTTTTAATTATATGCACCATATTCTGTAGACAGATTTATGTTTTCTAATGAGCCATAATTGTTTTGGTTTTTAGTGGTTTTGTAATCTTCCTTTTGGGAAGAAGATCAGACTGTTGAAAATTAGTGAGGTGAAACAGCAGCGACAACTGTATCACTCTTGACTGGCCACTCACGGGGATATCGTTAAAAGGAAAGCCTTTTAGCACTACACAGGATACACATACATGTGAAGTGTGTGTTTACTATTTCCTTACAGCTTTATTCTGGAAAATGTTCTAAAGTTTTCTTCCTGTAAAAGCTGGATTGTCAGTTCCAGCACTGTGCTGTTTATTAAATATAGACCTGGTGTAAATCTTTGATGTAGAAGTTGATATTTGCAGATTCTGAAATTTTTAAAAATATGTTTTATATCCTTTACCTTTTTTAATTGAGTATAAATATTAGTGGACAATAAGAGAGGTAAATTTAAGCTCAGGGCTTAACAACCAAGAAGTTAAGAATAGTTTGGACAAGCAATCCTGAATCAATAGCCAATGTTATAAATTAAGCAAAAATGTATAGCTTATATTAAAAAGAAGAAATGTCGCTTGTGGCATACACAAATCTCTCAGAGAGTGATGAGCAAGAATTCAGGAGAACATTTCCAGCTGATTTACAGGAAGGGTCTCCTTACTGAGAAATGGTAGTTGTGGTTAAGGTCCCCTAAGGGAAATCATAGACGCACTCTCCACCGAGACCTGATGAGAAAGTAGAAAGCGAATTCAGGGGAACAGCCTTAGCCTCATGCTCTAAGTAATTAGCCTTCACACGTCCATTCCTTCCAGGCAGTGGCAACAAAAGCATCAGTTATTGCACAACTCTCTCTTTCCCAAGATATCTTTTTTCTTACCTACATACTTTTAATGGCTTTAAAGAGGTGTAATTTATATATAATAAATGCACCTATTGTAAGTGCACAATTTGATGAGTGTTTCCTGTCATTATAGTTTTGCCTCATTTAGAATTTCACCTAAATGGAATCATACAGTATTAGTTTTTTTGTGTCTGGCTTATTTCACTTAGCGTCATGTTTATGTTCATCCATCTAGCTTATGTTTTCATTTCATTTCCGTACTCACAATCAATATGAAACTTCTGGATACAGAATCACAAATATGAACTCTAACTAGAAACCTGAGCCTAAATAAACTGAAACAGAAATTGTTTAGCCGCATCAAATAAAGAAAAACCAAAAAGAAAACAATGATTGGGACAGTCATTATTTTGAGAGTTTATTTCTGTGCCTTATTATTGTACATTGAAGTTTTTATTCCCTGTGTCTTTCACCTCCTAAGGTTCTTTCTAGTATCTGTTTATTTTTTTAAATTTAAAAGGAAAAATACTTTTGTTTTCAGTATTTTGTGATAATTTCATATCTCTCCTAATAATGCCTCATGTCCTGAGGTGTCTAGAACCAGGAAGAGAAATCCCTGGGCCTGAAAACCCTTATATAGAAAATAAATTAAACACGATTGAAACTGTGAATCTGTACTGTAACTTCATGTGAAATTGTACTGTAACTTTCTTTATAGATATGAGCATGTCTCTAGTACAAGTAAATTATCTAAGTGAATGTACTGTTTTTTTACATCCTAGAAAAACATAATCTGCACATTGTAACTGATTATCATAAAAATGTAGGACAGGTGTTAGTTATTCCCATAGTCAGACTTTAACTGGGTAGTTTTTCTGTTAAAATATTTAAGAATGTTTACTACAGTGTGTTTCTAAATTGAGTGTTTATCTGCATTTTACACCTCAAATTATTGAATTAAATAATTCAATAATGGATTGAATTGGATATAAGAAATTATTTTATAAGCAAGAAGTATTCTATGTTTCTGAGACATCTCTTACCACAAATGAAATAGATGAAGAAAGTGAGATAACTCATTGGCTGTCATGTTTAGTGATGTAATATTTAGAATATATGATAGTGCCTTTGACAAACACATGTAAAATGTCCTTAACACTTGAGTGGCTGCAGCTGTCATCTCATTTTTTCTGGATTAAGTTTGGTCAAGAAAGAAGCTGCCTCATTTTCTAGTTGTCATTTGCCCAGGAAGTAAAAGCAAATTGTAATGAGAGAATCACAGCAGGAGAAGCTCCTAACAAATGAGAGGCATATATTGACTGGCAGCCAGCATGCCATTTCAGTGATAAATGTATTTTTATACACTGCTGTTCAGGGTCATTCGCTGTTGTCATTGTGCATGCAGCCATCAAAAGTCATGCAGCTCACATTCTGAGCAATTATTATAATAACTGGTGCAAAGATGCCTTACTAAAAAACTCAGTCATTACTTTTATACAGCATTTAGGCAAATTAAACATCTTTATGTTCTTACTGTAGTTTTATCTTGTGGTTGCTGAGAAAGTGACCAGAAATCAAAGAAAATATAACGTGAGGAGCCACTGGCATTTGTGAGATGTATTTGCGTCGATTTATTTTAGTCTTCATAGATGCCAACTTGAATGTGGGCAGACCTCAGTAATTAGCCGTTCTGTGGTTTGTGGTTCTTTAAGTGTTTTAAATTTGTAAAGAACTTTTGTAATCGAAGAATTCCAAAACAAAATTATTTTCCTTTTATGACTTCTAGCACATGTTTGAAACAAATTTTATATTAAAAATCCTGAAAGGAAACATTTAGCTTTTGGATCTGCCTAAATCTGAAGGAATTTTTTTGGTAACCTTTTAGACATATGTTAGTTATACTTTAATAAGTACTCTGTAGTTATTCAGAGAATAATCGCTTTATTCATCATCTTTAATTTAAAACCAAACCATACTTACCCAAATGTAAAATAACTCAAACTGTATTATTATTCGGTTTTTTATCTACATAAATAGCAAAATGGCTAGGTATGACTCTAATATTAAATAACTGTATTTTAAAAGTTAAATTATATGGGAAATATGATGATTTAGGTCATCTGATAACTTTTTTTAATATTAAATTTTTAATAGACTTTTTTTTAATATTATCATTGTTGGGTTTACAAGTCCTCCCACAACATGTGTTCACAGGTAGTATATATTCCCTGAAGACTGCAAGGCCCTTCATGATCTGTCAGCCTAATTCTCTACCCACCCTCTTCCCTCTTTGCTTCATCCCTTGCACTGTAAATCCTAACCATTCTGAAGGTCTTTTAGTTTTTTTCCAACAAGCTGTACTCTCTCTTCGCTATAGGCCTTTAGCTGTATTACACCCTTAGCATAGAACACTCTTTCAGTCTTGCTACCCCACTTTACTCCAACACACACACACACACACACACACACATAGTAACTCATTCCCAGAAAATCTCTGTGGTTTCTTGACTGGCCTATACAGTAATTTCATTCCTACCTGAATGAGTGTCACCCTAATTTTAGCTTCTAATTTTGGGTGAAACCAATGTCTAGAGGTTCAAAACAGGTAATCTCATACTATTCTCTGGCATCCCACACAAACTCCTGCCGTCCTAGTAACAAACCTAGATGCCCCCGTATAGCTAGAGGCGTTAGAAGTTATAAATTTCTGTTGACCTCAGTAGATAATTAGGTTCCTAGCGTCATCTTGGACCTTGAAATGCTTTTTCTTACAGAAACCGTTATAAATAGTGCTTAGTAGACCAAACTGGTACCATAAATTTTTAAACATTAGGAATCACATAGGCTTTTGGAAACTGGCCTAGAAATCTGACTACTATTTGTGGCATTTTTTCTATGGGTAAATATAAGTTCCAAACATCTGAATTCCAAACAAACTTCAGGACTTCTTAATTGATGGCTGCCTATAAGGAAACACTGCAATGTCTGCATGTAAAAATGTCACTAACATCTGATGATTAAAATATATATATAGAAGATGGCGGCATAGAGAGGAGTGGAAGCTAAGTAGTCCCCCTGGAACAACTACAAAAAAAACAGAAACAACTAGTAAATAATCCAGAATAACTGCGGGGGGACAAACGAGACCATCCACTCATCATATACCAACCTGAATTGGAAGGAATGCCTGAGAACACAGCATAAAATCTGTAAGTAAAACCTGCGGATCCAAGTCGTGAGACCCCCTCCCCCGTAGCCCGAGCTGCAAAGCCTCGTGGTGCCAGAGAGAAGCTTTCTCCCAGCAAGCGAATATAGCTCAGCTGAGCTCCAACTGGGGTTTTAAGTAGCGAGTGTGAACTGCTCACTACAGGTACGCATCCCCAAAAGCAGACAGAGGCTTTGGGTGATGACTGAACTTGGAGAGCCGGAGGGTCGCCTTGGACTGGGTCTGAAGGGGACTATCTGTTTCTTTTTCGGCTCAGTGGAGAAAGCCCCAGTCATATTCAGTTTCCAGGGCTGTGACTTAGGGACCAGTGGAGACAGCACAAGCAGAGAGTGAGACCATTGAAATGCTAATGACCTCCACCTGGGGGGTCTGTCTTCTCTGGGAGAAAAGGGGTGGGGCCCTTTCCATTCAGAACCAGACCCCAGAGCCTGGGGGAACATGGCCATACCTCCTCACAACAGTCAAGAATTATAGGCTAACAGGCATCACTTGCTGGGCAGAAAAGCACAGTGACCTGAGGCATCAAAGGGTGGAGCAATTTTCTAAGACACACGCGCAGGGAAACCAGATACTGAATATTTCTTCCCTCTGGGACCTGAGCCTGTTCTGTTCTGGGAAAACCTGATTTGGATAACCAAGGAAACCATGCCTAGACAACAGAAAATTACAACCTACACTAAGAAAAACAAAGTTATGGCCCAGTCAAAGGAACAAACGTACACTTCAACTGAGATACAGGAATTTAAACTAATGCTAAATCAATTCAAAAAGTTTAGAGAAGATATTGCAAAAGAGATAGAGGCTGTAAAGGAAACACTGGGCATATATACGGCAGAAATCAAAACTTCAAAAAAACAACTAGTAGAATCTATGGAAATGAAAGGCACAACACAAGAGATGAAAGACACAATGGAAACATACAACAGCAGATCTCAAGAGGCAGAAGAAAACACTCAGGAACTGGAGAACAAAACACCTGAAAGCCTACACGCAAAGGAGCAGATGGAGAAAAGAATGAAAAAATATGAGCAACGTCTCCGGGAACTCAAGGATGAAACAAAGTACAATAATGTACGTATCATTGGGGTCCCAGAAGGAGAAGAGAAGGGAAAGGGGGCAGGAGCAATAATAGAGGAAATAATTCATGAAAATTTCCCATCTCTTACGAAAGACATAAAATTACAGATCCAAGAAGCGCAGCATACTCCAAACAGAAGAGATCTGAATAGGCCTACGCCAAGACACTTAATAATCAGATTATCAAATGTCAAAGACAAAGAGAGAATCCTGAAAGCAGCAAGAGAAAAGCGATCCATTACATACAAAGGAAGCTTAATAAGACTATGTGCGGATCTCTCAGCAGAAACCATGGAGGCAAGAAGGAAGTGGTGTGATATATTTAAGATACTGAAAGAGAAAAGCTGCCAACCAAGAGTCCTGTATCCAGCAAAGCTGTCCTTCAAATATGAGGGAGAGCTCAAAATATTTTCTGACAAACAGACAATGAGAGACTTTGTGAACAAGACACCTGCCCTACAGGAAATACTAAAGGGAGCACTACAGGGTGATAGAAGACAGGAGTGTGTGGTTTGGAACACAATTTGGGGAGATGGTAGCACAACAATGTAAGTACACTGAACAAAGATAACTATGAATATGGATGAGAGAGGAAGGTGAGCATGTGAGACACCACAAGAAAGGAGGAAAGATAAAGACTGGGTCTGTGTAACTTGGTGAAATCTAGAGTATTCAACAATTGTAATAAAATGTACAAATATGTTCTTTTACGTGGGAGAACAAGCAAATGTCAACCTTGCAAGGTGTTAAAAATGGGGAGGCATTGGGGGAGGGATGCAATCAGCATAAACTAGAGACTGTAACTAATAGAATCATTGTATTATGCTTCCTTTAATGTAACAGAGGTGATATACCAAGGTAAATGCAGATAAGAGAGGGGGATAGGGAAGGCATGTTAGACACTTGACATTGGTGGTATTGTCTGATTCTTTATTCTACTTCGATTTAAGGTTATTTTTCCTTTTGCTGCTTCCTAGCTGTCATTTTTTTTTCCTCTTTCTTTTGCCTCTCTACCTTCTTTGATTCTCCCTCCTGCCTTGTGGAAGAAATGTAGATGCCCTTATATAGATAGTGGTGAAGGTGGTGAACACATAAATGTATGACCATGCAGAGAACCATCGATTATTTACTTGGGATGGAATGTATGGTGAGTGAACAAAACCATATTAAAAAAAAAAAAAATGGGTTGATGACAAAACCTCGAGGGCAATATACTGAGTGAAATAAGCCAGACACATAAGGACAATTATGGCAGGGTCTCACTGATAGGAATTAATTATAATATGTAAACTCATAGACATGAAATATAAGGTACCAAGATATAGGACGAGGCTTAAGAATGGGGAGCGGTTGCTTAGTATGAGCAGAATGTTCAACTAGGATGAACTTTAAATGTTTGGAAATGAACAGGGGTGTTGGTAGCAAGATGTGAGAATAACTAACAGTGCTGAATGGTGTGTGAATGAGGTGGAAAGGGGAAGCTCAGAGTCATATATGTCACCAGAAGGAAAGTTGGAGGTCGAAAGATGGGAATGTATAAAACTGAATCCTATGGTGGGCAATATCCATGATCAACTGTACAAATACTAGAAATCGCTTCCATGAACCAGAACAAATGTATGACAATACAATTAGAAGTTAATAATAGAGGGGCATATAGGGAAGAACTATATACCTATTACAAACTATATACTACAGTTAGTAGTATTTCAACATTTTTTCATAAACAGTAACAAATGTACTATACCAATACTATGAGTCAACAATTGAGGGGGGTTGGTTAGGGATAGGGGAGGATTCGAGTTTCCTTTTCTTTTTTTCTTTTTTCATCTTCCACTTTATTTCTTGTCTGGAGTAATGAAAAGTTTCTAAAAATTGAACAAAAATTAAGTGTAACGGATGCACAGCTGTATGAGGGTACCCAGGGGCAAGTGATTGTACACTTTGGGTCTTTGGATAATTGTATGGTATCTGAACAATCTCAATAAAAAAGAAAAAAAAAAAAAGAAAAAAAATATATATATAACCAGATTGCATATGGAATAGCATGGGGTGACAGAGTCTGTTGTGAATATTCAGAAGTGGAAATAGAAGAAGTTTTTATATTTAATGCAAAATTATCAAGATTTAGCAGAGATGTTCTTATAATTCACATATCAATCTTTTTAAAATTTGCATGCAGCATTTGCCTTTCAGTGAGCCAGTTATGACATCAGGCTCTGACTTCTTCATATCTAAAAAAGGAAATATAAACCAGAATTCTCATTGAATTCCAAATGCTCCAAAGTTGAGATCCAGAAACAGTATTTTCTGTTCTGTGTTTACTCATGTTCAAAGCCTAAGTATAAAGGTTTGTGTTTTTAGTTTTCTGGCTGCTAAATCAAATTCCATGCAATGGGTTGGCTTAAACAGTAGGAATTTATTGGCTCACAGTTTTGAGGCTAGGAGAAGTCCAAAATGAAGGCATCATCAAGGCTATGCTTTCTCCCAGAAGACTGTGGTATTCTGTGGCTAGCTGCCGGTGATCCTTGGTCCTTGGCTTTTCTGTCACGTGGCAGTGCACATGGTGGCATCTTCTGGCTTCTCCCTTTGCTTCCAGATTCCACTAATATTCAGCTTCTGGATGCTTCCTCTGGTGCGTGCTCTCTCTCTCTCTCTCTCTCTCTCCCTCTCTCTCTCTGGGCTTCCCTATAAGGCCTTAAGAAATAGTGTTGAGACCCATCCTGATTCAGTTGGGCCACATCATAACTGAAGTGACCTCATCAAAAGATCCTGTTTACAAGGGTTCACACCCACAGGAATGGATTAATTTTAAGAACATGTTTTTCTGGGGTACATGGCTCCAAACCACTGTAGTTTGCAATGATTTTAAAGACTACTGTTAATTACTTGTTGATTTGCTTTGTAGCAATCAAAAAGTAAAAATCCGTAAGTGCTAATATTTTTATAGTGCCACAGCAGGCATCTTAATGTACAGTGTTGCATCTAAATATTAATCCCAGTTGAATGTTAAGTGAAAACATTTACCATAAAATTGTTATCATAATGATGCAAAAAATATGCATCAGCAACTGTAGTATTTCTTTCAAAAGAACTCTCCTCTTTAAAAGGGTACTTACCTTTTTATTGTTTTACAAAAATGGTTAGTGAGCCTACAACATTTCCAAGCTGAAAAAGCAACTAAGTATGTGTAAAATCTAAACTAAAAATCACATTTCTGTTATAAATCAATTTGCTAATGCAAATTTCATTTGTCTATAATCTACTGAACCTTCAGAAATGTATCAAAACTGCCTTCTTCATACACTTACTTCTAAAAGGAAAATAATATATATTAAATGGAAATCCTTTGGTTGAGTGTTACATGTTTACCTCAAAAGTGAATAAAATTAATATGCATCTAAAAGAAGTATGCATTTAATAGCATCTATAGTAAAACATATAATGCTAGTTTAAGAGACTGGCATCTGTGGGTTATATAAATTATAACAATTATGAGCAGATTACTAATAAAGTATGTTCTGAGTTATAAATAAACAAAAAGCATGAATGGATTCATGTTTGCTTGGGAAGAACATAAATTAAAACATCAAAGCAATTTGTTTCCCTTAAGGATTATAGTTATTTGGATAGCTTATCAGTGGGAGAGAGTACAACAAGTGGGCTAGTATTATTGATTTTCACCTTGTGTTACCAAAATATTTTTCATTGACAAATATTAATTGCTTACTAAGTGCTAAAGAGTTTGATGGTCCATGTATTGAATTTTCTAATGAATTGGCCTTTTAGTATTGCTTATCATTAGGCAATATGGTTCCATTAAAGGTACAAAAGTTTAAGCCAGAAAGGAAATGAAATAAGCTTCAGTGGCAGAGAGATTCCAAAAGGAGCCGAGAGATCACTCTGGTGGTGATCTCTTACTTAAAAAGGTACGTAAAAGTGTACCTTTTACGCACACTTTAGACAACCCTTTTTAGGTTCTAAAGAATTGGGGTAGCTGATGGTGGATACCTGAAACTATCAAACTACAATCCACAACCCATGAATCTCGAAGACAGTTGTATAATAATGTAGCTTATGAGGGGTGACAATGGGAATGGGAAAGCCATAAGGACCACAATCCACTTTGTCTAGTTTATGGATGGATGAGTAGAAAAATAGGGGAAGGAAACAAACAGACAAAGGTACCCAGTGTTCTTTTTTACTTCAATTGCTCTTTTTCACTCTAATTATTATTCTTGTTATTTTTGTGTGTGTGCTAATGAAGGTGTCAGGGATTGATTTAGGTGATGAATGTACAACTATGTAATGGTACTGTGAACAATCGAAAGTACGATTTGTTTTGTATGACTGCGTGGTATGTGAATATATCTCAATAAAATGAAGATTAAAAAAAAAAAAAAAGTTTAAGCCAGAATATTTCCCACTTTAAGAACACTAAATAGATATTCCTTGTAGAGTTTCATCTCCATGATAGGATATTTATTTCACTTTCCTTTGCATTCAGGTGAACTCTCTTTAACCAAACTATCCAGAATGTTGGCTTAAATATGCATTTCATGGCTATAATTAGTAGTAAAGAAACCAGTATATCTTGCACTGATTCTGGTTTATGAATCCAGTGAATCCTTGAGATTTGTATAAGAATGAAATTGGTGATCTTGATCATTAATATGGGTTTTTTGGAATCATTAATTTGGCTAATTTGAAAAAGGAACTGGATAACAAAGTGAGTAATCTGATATATACACACACATGCACACACATTTATACAAGTTCCATTTTAACTCCTTTTTGTTGTCTTTCCTAACTTTTAATGGTGTATCTTTTTTCCTTTTATAATTTACACTGGGAGAAGTCTTAAGTGTATTAGATAGTGGCCTTTATAAAATATCATAATTGTGGATAACTTATAAAATTTAAGCAAAGTTAAAATGAGTTTTGACAGTTGACTAATATTGGTAGTTTTGAATCATAAATTTAATTCTAATTAAATATATGTTTTTGGTCCTAGAAATTTGACTTTTTTATAGTTTATTTCCTGATCTCTGAGTCACATAATTCATCTTTATAAAGGATTATTATTTAAAAGTTAAAATATTATCAAACTTCAAAGCAATTTGTTAGGTGTTAACTACAGTAATTCATCACAAAATTCTCTACCTAAAATGTGGCACATACATTCAGAGCAACTTTTAAATCTTTCATTTAAAAATAGAAGCTGTTAGTTAAAAGCTAAGATTTCAAATATCTAGTTTATGAAATAAGCCCAGCTCTTTCTCTTCTGTCCAACCCTTAAGCTATTGGTGTCCCCTGTCGTTTCATCCTCCTCCTTTTGGTCTTTTCACTCGATCTGCTCTTCCTGGGTTATCTCAACCACTCACATTCAATCATTTAATAAATATTCTTGGAGAGGCTGCTGTGTTCCAGGAACAGTGGGCATGCATGAGCCAAACCTTCAGCTATGTGGTAATAATTCTCAAATCTCTCTCTCTTCCCACGAACCTTTCCCTGCAACTTCATCTTTCTGACTACCTGCTGGACTCTCCCACCTTTATATCTTCATGTCCCAAACTAAGCTTATCATTTCCATCATCACTTCCTTCCTCTCCTCCCCCAAAGAACGCATTCCGTCTCTGAAGCCTCCCCTGTCCAGGTGACGGCACCCCCGCTTCCCGCCTTTGCCCTCTCCTCCCTGCGCAGTCCTCCCTAAACTCCTCCTTCATCTCCTGCATTTGCCTCCCAGCAAGTCCTTGTTTATTTCTGGTTTCTCTCTCTTCACCTTCCAATCAACCTTCCATACCACTACCAGAATTTTCTTAAAACTGATCTGATCTGACCATTTTCCTAACTAAAAACTTTAAAAACTCACCATTGACTGTGAACCAAGTCCAGTTTCTTAGCATGACAAAAAGGCCCTTTCATAAAGACCTGGCCATAGCGACCTTTTAATTCCCCTCCACCATCTCCCTGTTCCCCCTGGCATCTCCGTTGGCAGAGTGGCGGGAATGCTTGCTGCTTCCCTGGAATGTCTCACACCTTTCTTCTGCACAGCTTTGTGCAGACTCATCTGTCTGCTTAGTATGGCCTTTTGCTTCTTTTCCTTTTGGCCAACTTCTCTTCATCCTTTAAGGCTTCTCTTAATTTTCTAGGGTTACCACAACCTGGGTGGCTTAAAACAACAGAAATTCACATTCTCTCACAGTTCTGGAGGTTAGAAGTCCAAGGGCAAGGTATCGGTAGGGCCACTCTACCTCTGGAGGCTCTACCGGAGAATCCTTCCCTTCTCCTCCTTCCCTGTGGCTCCTGGCAATCCATGATGTTCCTTGGCTTAGACCTGTATCACTCCCGTCTCTGCCTCCATCTTCACATGGCCTTCTCCCCTCAGAGTGTGGTTCCATATGTCTTCTCTTCTTATAAGGATACCAGTCATTTGATTTAGGACCCACCTTAATCCAGTATGACCTCATTTTAACTAATTACATCTACAACGACTCTGTTTCCAAATAAGGTCATATTCTGAGATTCCAGCTGGGTGTGAATTTTGAGACACTATTCAACCCTTTCCAAAGCTCACCTGAAATACTACCTTCTCTCTGTATCTTATTCTGACATCTTCTACACCTGAACAGAAATTATTGCTTATTCATCTGTGTTCCCATGGCACTTTAGATACATCTTCTATTATGCCACTTATTACACTATTTAATAATTGCTTACTATCAACCTGTCTTTCTCATCTTTGTATTCTGATATCTAGCACAGAGCCTGGACCAAAATAAACTCTCAATAAATGTTTTTGAAGTATGTTTGTCCTAAAAATAGTTAACTATATGAGGCAGGCAAGGCAGATATTATCCTTATTTTACAAATAAACAAACTACAACTTAAAAGGTTTTGGTGTCTTGCCCATTTATGAAACCAACAAGGATAAATTTTAGTCTACCAGGTGAACATGGGAAGGTCTAAGAATAACCCAAATACTGACAAATAGTGCCAGAGTTATTTTATTGAAGATTTTGTCAGTAATTGTTCTGGAATATTTGCAAATGTAATTGCTATATGAAAAATCTACATGGATTTTTATAAATATACATTATTGTATTATTTATCTATATTACTATTCTAATATAAAGAAAAATTTTGTATGTTAAATCAAAGTTAAGAGGGTAATATTATATGTTTATAACTAAAGGAATGGACCTTGTACTATAGAGCAACTATTTCATGTTTCATGTACACACATGAAGTGTCAAATTTATAAACTTATATTGTGTATTAGTGGATGTATTCTATTTTTTTACAAAATAAACATTAACCGAAAGGTATGGTGACAGATTGGTTAGACTGTGTCTGAGAATATGCAAAGAAAAGATGCATCAATTATATATACTTTAGTTGAATATTTTGTTTAGTTCCTTCATCCTAAACATATTTGGTTTAATAAAGTAGGAGAGGTGGGATTTTTGTGTTTGGCCTTTCTTGATTATCTGATTATCATGTCAAAGGGCTTTGACATGAAAAGGTGGCAATTATAGAAAATTTATTCTTTTCAATTGAGAAAGTTATTCATATTCATAGAATAGAGAAAAACTCCTGAAAGCAGTACATATCCTTTACAGAAGTTGCTGTTATGATGACTACAAAATGTGAAGGTTAGAAAACAACTATCGACTTAAATGTTTATTCTCTATTTGTTCATTCATAGACCTTTTTAATATGAATTTTGATCATTTATAATTGATATTATTGAAAATAGCCTCAGAGTCTTGAAGTCTGAAATTATTAGGAATGTCTCAGTAACAACAGTGAAATGGTCTTTCGCCTTTGTGTTGATTCTTAACTATTCCCAGGTAAGGGTGTGTGGATGTGTGTGTGTGTGTGTGTGCACATGTGCAAGTTGGTGTGTAACCTCCCACAGATAAAATTTCAAAACCTATTGCTTGTGTCATAGGATTATCATATATAGATATTAAAAAGCTCCTTTAATTTGTCAGTGCCAGTTAGTTTAGCCTCAAATGCCTTGAAAGTAACTTTCAGTAACTGAAAATGGACAATAAATAGTGCAGCTATATTTAAGGAATAAAGAGAGTCTGTTTACTTGAAGCATTATATCTTATAATAAAACTTAAGATAGCTCAGTTTATTATATTTATCTTTAAATATATTTTTCATTAAGATGTTAAAATGATACCAAATTCTACTTGTTTCCTCCCTTAAATGTATATCTTTTCAATTCATTGAATAGTTCCAATATCCCTTGGATTGGAAAATGCCATAATGGGGTGGTTTTATAACATAGAGTTGGCATACTGTGAATAAAAAGCTTCACCTCAGCCCTACATCAAGAAAAGAAATTATGAACAATCCATTTCCAACCCTCAAATCTTTGTTCAAAATTACAGTGTAATTGCCAAAGGGCAGCATCTAGGCTATAGGAGATGGTACAGCCAGTAAGAAAAGCTTGGGCTCTCTTTGATCTAGAGTGCTTGAGGATTACATTTACCTTGTGCTTACATTTGGATGATACTTTCAGTTTCTGTATTGTGTCCCAAGAGAAAAAGAAGCAGTCCCCTAATTTTATACATTATCTATTCCTTAAAATGTGTGAGAAAATTGTATGTGCAGAGGTCAGGCAGTAAACTCACATGTTTTGTACTTCCTGAGAGCTAAAAACAGCAAGAAGTGCTTAGTTATGGCTTCTGTAGGTAGGTATTGCCTCTTTGAGGCTAATGGGAGGGTGAACACTTAAATACAGCCAGGACCAGCAAGGGACGCCACTGATTAGAGAGAGGGGCTGCTGACTCCTCTGGCCTGAGATGCCAACGCATCCATTTTCTCCCTTAATAGCTAGTGAAGAAGATCTGGGCTGCTTCTGATCTTTAAACCTCTGTGTTAAGAGTTTTAACTCCCTGGAGCTTGGTCAAGGAAAAGAGTTTTTCTTTACCTCCCACTGCTGCAGCAGGTCAGGGGACCCTGACTCTGCCCACATGTGTGGCACTGATGGCACGAGTGAGCTTCCTGGGGACACTGGGCTTCCTCTGTGTCAAGCAGTGTCGACTGTTATTTCACTCATCCTCATGGGACAGAAGGTGGCAGAGTGCCGTTGGGCCAGGACAGCACAAGGATATAAAGGGAGATTGGACCAATCTAGGGACCTGTTCCTGGACCTTCCTGTTTATGGAAACTACCTCCAAGCTACCTGGAGTTGGGAGTCTAGGAGTTCCATGAGGCCCATTGGTATAAGTAATGTTTGCAGGGCAAGGTCAACATGTCGATCGCCTGACTAGGAATAGAGGATAGACACTTTCTCCAGGCAAGGCCCAGCTCTACCACAAGCTCTTGCTTTCAAGCAGCCCTGCTACAGCTGTCTGGGCAGAGGCTGTGCCCAATCCCCGGTAGCACCAGACATAGCTCAAAATCTTCATTGTTTGGCATGGGAAAGTCATCTAGGACTGTGTTGGTGTGTGATGTACATGAGTGCCAGTTGTATGAAAGTCGAGCCTATGGAAATTGAAGCCTGGCAGTTTATAGTATACTGGCACCCAGTGTTCTGGGAGGTAATGTAGCATAATAGTTGTGCACACGGACTCTGGAGCCAGAGTGCATGAATTCTCAAGTTTCTACACCTCCCTACCCCTCAGCTCCTCATCTGTAAAATGGGGGATAATATAGTGTTCTTATCTCATAGAGTTTTTGTAAGATAAAGGATTAGTGTTTGTGAAACTGTTTAGAACAGTCCCTGGCACATAATATGTGCCACAGAAGTTTAGCTTCTTGTTATGCTTTTTTTTTTTTTTTTTTTGGATTACTTAGAAGGCCTGGTACAGCGAGGCACATATATATGCCCTTCAATGTATGCTTTTAAAATTTACTTGAAGCGTGACAAAACCTGTTTTGCAGTTGACCTTTGCTAAGTCTACTTGTTTTGTCATAAATTAAAGTATGAAGTTATATGTTGCATGTTTATGACCACAGTTGTGGGACGGAAACCATGCTCTTCAAGAATCCAGGTGACATGATATAAATGTGGAGAATTGGTAAATTGGAGAAATAGAAGGGTATAGAATAGGAATAATGAGAAATAACCAAATGGAAGTGCATTTTCAACTGAAAATAAATACCTAGAATGCAAAGTTAGTATGAATGTCTTTTGGAAAGTGATGTAGAAGAGGATATAGAACAGGGTTCAATGATCTGTGTTTGTCAGAGGGTGCCCCCCGAGGCACTTCAACTCACCCAAGACGTTATCCATTGGGCTCAGGTGTCCCTATTCCAGTCTCAAACCCTTCCTCTCTGAGAGATAACTGGGAGTAGTTTGATTGTCAACCCAGTACCATCTGCCTGCCAACTTTACCAGATTTTCCTTTTTAAGGTATTATAGTAATTTATCATCAACCAGATTGCTGTTTTCTCATAAACAAGAATGGGGTGGCCTGCAGATGTTGTATTATGAGAAACTATAAATATGGTGTTCATTTTTCCTATTCCAGTACTCAGCCCCATTTGAAATTCCACGTTTTGAGACATGGTTGAAGAAGGTGACCTTTAAGATACCATCCAACTGAGATGGCATGATTGGGAAGCTTGGAGAGAGTTTAAGGGAAAGTCAAAGAAATTATTAAAGGGTTGAAAATAAGACCTGAAAGGAAATTAAAAAATAAATAAATAAATAAGGAGCAAGTTGCTAATAACAGTCCTCAAGTCTGTAAAAGGTTATCATGTTAAGATTGGTGATCAGCTGTTCTCCAGCTCTAATGAGGATAGAAAAAGAAGAAACAGGCTTAAACTGCAGCATTTTGGATTTAGATTTGATATAAGGAAAAATTTCCTGACAGCACACATGGTTAAACACTGAAAAGGGTCCTCAGGGGGGGACCCTTTTGGAATCTTCTCTAGAGATATTTGAAAACGGAATAGATTTTCATCTGTCTGACCTGCTTTAAGACAGCCTTGTCCACATACTCAAAAGAATGGATACCTTTCAATGTTCTTTGCAACATTGTATGGCCTTGAGAGGCTGTGCACAGAAAAGGCTTGAGAAGGCTTAATTCATAGTGATAATTAAATTTTACTTGGGTCTGCCAATTGGCCATGATGAGATTATCTTTTTTTTAAAAATGGCATTATCTGCCTAAATTATTTGTTGAACCTATAATTTGTTTCCTTGAGCAGATGGTAATTAGATATCTACTATTTATTATTATTAATAGATCATAGATACTGTATCTATTATTAGATAATTAAATACCTAATAAAATTTTCACAAATTGGTTGTTTTGGCAAAGAGTAAGGAAGAACGTTTTCTTTGAAAATAATTAATTCTTAACTATCCAACTCTTTTGAAATGACTTTTGTTTTTGTTTTTGTTTTTGTTTTGATCTTTTCCTTGTTTAACAAACAAAGCTGTCAGAGCGACGTCTTTGTCTTCTCTCTGCCTTGAGCAGTTACCTCCCTGCCAGTCAGCCATGAAATCAGTGGCCTTCTGTACAGGGATGTCAGAAAGGCATGCAAATGAGACCCTAGGCCCCCCTCGTTATCTGCTGTTTCCTGACTTCTGCTGAGATGCATAAGATAGCAAATGCCTAGTTAGTGCTTCTGGTGCAGAGGTAAGCTCGCTCCAAACCTCTGTTGATGTTGTTATCATTAAGTGGACCAACACTAGGAAAATGTAGGTATGTTTGGTCTTTGATGTGACCTCTCCTCTCCTTTTCAAGGCTCATCCTCACTTCCTAGGCACTTACTTCCCTGAAGATCTGGCCCATCTCCAACCTGTGTCCCGCCTCCATACCCAGACGGACACTCACGCAGGCTTGTCCTCTCCAGGGGCATCTGCCATGCTTGTACCTCGTGGAGATGTACTTATCCCATTTGCTCTCAGCCAAAGCAGGTTCTAGGGAAAAGGCCTCAGCTGAAGGAGTAATTGAGTTTTAGAAATTACTGCGGGCAGCCATTTGGGGACATATTCAGTTCAGCAGACCTTTCCAGCACCCCTCAAATTGCAGCTGCCTGTCTTAATCCACAGCCAGCCATGTTGCTCCCCAAGAAGGCCTGTGGCTGAGTAGCCTTCTTAACTCTCAACCCCTAACCAAGTACCTTGGGGCTGTCAATGTTCTTTTATTTTTTCCGTTTATTTTAATAAATGTACAGAATGTATAAGGCAAGCACTTTATAAAACTTTTCCTTGTCATGATATTTATGGTAGCAAAATTGTACCTACTTTTGGAAATTTTTTTCTTCATAATTTATGTTAAAAATAGGAAAATGTTTTGTATGGTTGGTTTTTTTTCTCCTTTGAAACGGCGAAGCATGCAAATAAATATAAAATGTTCTCTTTAATCTGATTCAACCTCTAAAGTGGGTGTAATAGAGTCCTACTTTTTGGTTTCAATTCTCAAACTTGTTAGGAAGAGACAGGCCAGGTGAAGAGCAGTTTTAAAGAGAGTATTCTAGACGTCACAGGCTTCTGTTGACACTGACCAAATCGTTTTAGAAACCCATGTCTCTGTTTCCTTCTCCGAATAGCAGGGTGAATTATGTTTCTTTGCAGAGCACATCGAAAGTGCCTGTTAAAACGGCTGGGTAAGTAAGTATTGCTCATTATTAACCCTGCCTCTCAGTTCCTTTTCTTTCGAAAGGAAAGAGGACTGTGTAACAATGCAGCACTCTCCTGCTCAGGATAATTGCTTGGTTTCTTTTATTGTCCATAGCACTTCCTGAATTAGAGTAATTCCTTTATATTCCATTTCTTTCTTTTCAAGACAGCAATTTCTTTGACTAAAAATATATAACAAGACATGATACTGATTTATATATATATATAAAAAAACAACCAAGCTTCCTTTTATTTTGAAACCTGTTGTTTTGGAAAATATTCTTTACAGTCTAGCATTTAAGATCCAAACCATTGGGTCTGCCCCATCACAAAGCACTTACGAGTTCGCTGTGGCCCCCACACAGCTGCTTCCCTAGTGCCAGAACAGGGGTTAAAGTCACTTCAGGTGGTGCCTGCACAGATCACAGAAGTTCAGAGAGCTGAACAAAAGACAATGGCAACATTTCCATTACACTGAGGGCTGAAGCAGCTCTCAGACTGAGATTGTAATGAACTCACCAGATGTACCAAACAGTTTAAAATAGCCAGTGTCCCCAACCACCATGAGTGGTACTTGCTTTCTCAGAAGACAGCAGGTCTGTCTGTCAGCTGCAGGCAGTGCTCCGTGGGCTTTCTCTCCCTCGCTTTAAAAGACAGCCCAGTGGGGTACCCAGCAGTGCCGTCTGTGTGCTCTGTGTGTGTGCGCGTGAAGGAGTGTGGCATGTTCTGATCCAGACGTTCTAACACAGTTAAACTCAGTATACTACAGGACTCCAACATCAACAAAACTGAAAATAGAACAGTGATTAGTGAAATCAGGATGAAGTATTTGTTACCAGACACACAGAATGAGCATAAATTTAGTTCTGAGGTTTCCTGGCAGCAAAGCAAACGTGTTAGATTATGTAATTACTGTTACATGATAAAAGAAAGCAAAAAAAAAATTTTTTTTTTGGAAAGAGACACATTTTCCTGGCTGAAAATTCCAAGAAGCATTCAGAGGATCTTCTATTACAGACACTAGATAACATTTTGAGCAGTGTCTTCAACTGACATAGAAGTATTCTTCAAGGGGATGTTTCAAATACCAGCCTTCCATAAAAGATGAAGGAATGATATGAAATATTAATTTAGTGAAGACTTTCTGAAGTTGCAAATATGGTCCCAGTGTGTCTGGTTTTCTGCCTTTGTGACAGTTTCACTTAGCGAGCCTCACAGAGAGATACTTTAACATGACCATTAGTTGTTGCATCCTTTGGATGTGCTACTTTACAGCCAGTTCATTGTTGCATTCTCACTTGTCTAACCCCCATTCTGGTTGCTGATTAAAGAGGAATAATAATCCGGAGGAGGCAGACTTAGCATTCTCTTTTGAAATTAGGGGCCCAAACTCCAGAAGGAGGATTAATCTACTTCCATACAGAGTTGGGCTTTGAGGAGTTTGCAGGAGAAGCTGATTTTCCTTAGAGGAGCCTGTAGTCCGTTCACACTTCCAGATGGATACTGGGATCCCAGTGCACAGAAGAAATCATTTTGAATCAAATATTTCTAATGGAAGGGTTGCATTAAATGCACTGGGAAATGAATAAGCCTGGGGTTAGGTTCACAGGCCCTGCTTGGTGTCAGCTCTGGGCTGGTGAGATGGAGAGCAAATGCCCAGGCTGCAGTGACTGCCTCCTGCCAGCCGTGGCTGATGCTGCCATGTGCAAACAAAGGCCCAATATTGCCCAAACTTCCAGTTTTTCAGGAGAGGCTAGAAATCTTCATTTTACATGAGATCTTATTAGAAATATAGGCTCTAAGTTTTTAAAAAATATATATTTTTGCAAGCCAATTCAAGCATTTCTATGATCTGGTTTCAGCCTAAGGGCCTTCAGCTTGCAACCTCTGTTTTAAGGCAAGGCCTTACTAAACCCCTGCCTTAATCATAAAATAGCCTCAGATTGGTCAAATAGAAATTCAAGATTTTTAGCAGAACTGAATCTTGATTTTAAATATAAAAAATTAAAAATGCTTCCCCAATGAGCTCATTAAAAACCTAGTAAGTGGGAATGGCCAATTTTTCCCATTTTAATTGGTTAGGGTTTTTATTTTTTGCCTGCCTACAGTAATTTTCATTCAAATGTTAAACTGGTTTCTGACAATAATTATTCAGCAGGTTCACCCTGTTGCTTAATTTAGCACATTTTGTGGACTAGCACCACAACTGTTTAATAAAACCTGTGTCTCTAGGCAACCTAGTGTGCTAGCTGACACTGCTTCTGGGATATATGGTTAGGGCATCTCTTTTTCTTGGTTATTCATTAAATACTGTACTCAAATATTGAGTGTTGTGATGGTTTACATTTGTCTGGTCATCTCTAAATAAGGAAAAGTAGCAATTATTAATAGCATGTATTGAATTATCATGTACCCTGCACTGTGCAGAGTGCTATATATGTATTATCTCATGTAATCGTCACAAAGCCCTGTGAGGTGGGTATCATCATCACCATCATCATCATCACCATAATCCCTACTTTAGAGATGCAGATTCTCTTAGGTTAAGTAACACAGAGGTGAATGAACTTGTCTGAGGCCACACACCAGGATTCAAACCTGGGCAGTCTCACTCAAAGCAGCGCCGTCTTCCTGCTCACGGCTTAGTGCTTTACTACCAGGGTGACATTTTTTCTTTGGATTTTGAAACACCGCTTTATATTGGATCCTATAGTTCCTCGAAAGACCTAGTGACAGGAAAAACCAGAATTAAAGAACCCTGAGGAATGTGCGTGTATCTCCATCCTTTCTGCCTCCCACCTCCCCCTCATTGTAGTCACTCGGATGTGACTTATGAAAGAAGTCTTCCCGAAATGGACAGTGTGTACGAGCTGATTCACAGGATGAACCTGATGCTCCCACGGAGATTCCCGACTCTCAATTCCTCATCTGAAGTTGCAGATGAAAACAAACCTTCCTGGTATTGTCTTAGTTTAAGGGAACATAGTTTCCCATTCCTTCTAGACAAAAGGAGGAGACCAACCTACAACTTGTCAGCCAGACTGAGTATTGGTTAATGTAGTACACGTGTGGCCTTTGATAGCTGAGGGTATAGAGAGGGATACAATATTACGCTCATTTGCTTAGTATCCTAATGTTTTCCATAATTATTAATATCATTAGGCTTGAGAATAAATTTTTATTAGTAAAGACTTTTTATCAAAGACCTATTCTAAAATGGAACTTCTTTTTTGTTATTCATGGTTAAATCAATGATAGCTATTTGGCAGACAAAATTATCCGTTAATTTGTTTGCTTAATTTTTTTTCTGTAAACTTGTTTTCAATACTGTTTGATTCATATGTGTGACCAAACCTCCAACACGTGTGCATGTATGTTTACTAATTGCAGCTGTATGCATTTAAACTCAATGTTATTAGTGGGAAATGAAGCATAAAATATGAAAAATATGTAATTATTAAGGAGTTGAGACTACAGTTTTCCAGATCAGGGATATTATGATACAGCTCTGATTGTTTTTCATTTCAGATGAACAAGGTTTCTGGATGGATTTGGTGATCAGTTTCTTAGTTCTACTTAATTGTAAAATTCTTCCCTCCAATGCACATCATGAATTAACACATTAGTTTGCCATTAGTATATGATTTTTCTGTGGGCTCACGCTGTCCTCCCATAGTTGCCTCAGAATGAGTTTGCAACCCTTGTGTATATCAGTGAGAGAACTTTGGTTGCTTTAATTATTTTTCTATCCTGATTTTATAAACAGAGAGCAAAACAGTATCTAATATCCAGGACAACTCAATCCGCATTGAGTGCATTTGCATGTGTAGTGTAGTTGGGTCTCTAATGGCTCCGTGGAATACATTCCATTAATGACTTCTCAATTTCATTTTAGACAATCCATGGGCACAAGGGACCAATCACTGCAGTGGCCTTTGCTCCTGATGGACGGTATCTTGCCACCTATTCAAACACCGACAGCCACATTTCTTTCTGGCAGGTAAGCACAGATGCTACAGATCAAGAAGTATCATGAATGATGTGCTTTTGGTAGGAAAGTCTTCCTGTGGAGCTTTCTAGCCCGTCTCCCTTCCTGCCTCAAACAAATAACAAGTATTCATTGCTTGCTGATTATGCGTCAGGCTCTAGCATGAGAATACAATTAGCAATCTGGATCGAGGGGGCTGTCTCACAGAACTTCCAGTCTGAAGGAGACCCAGCTAACGCAGCAAGCAATTATAATACAGAGGGGAACCTTAGACTAAGTGGCCTGGGAAAGCTTCATGGAGAAAGCAACATCTAAACTGAGACATGAGTGATGCTAAGGAAGGGCCAGGTGTTACAGATACAGAAGAGTGAGCATTCAAGAAGGAGCAGCAGATGCAGTGATTCCGGGGGTGGCAAGGGCACGATGTGCTGGAGGGCCTAGTCCGAAAAGGATTGGGCAGCACGGAGCACTGCTCAGTCTCTTCATTTACACAAGGCCTTCAAGTCGGGTCTGTGGGCCTTCACCTCTAGCACTTCATAGGGCATAGGGAAAGTAATGCAACCTCATGTTAAATTCATGTCCCATTATATCATCTCAATTTTGTTTACATTGTGAATTTCCCACAAAATGCTCTTTATTTCCAAATATTCAAAACATTTTCAAACATCTGAACATCTTTGGCTGGCAAGTCATGGCAATGCCAATGTTTATTTAGATAAAAATGAATATTAATTTTGAGCAACTAATTTTTATCATCAGTAATAAATCCCCATCCCATCTTCTTTTTGATTGCTTTAATCTTTTAGTCTTGATAATTACAAAAATGTCAACAATATCAGTGCCCCAAAAAAAGTTAATTTAAGATTTTGGTTTTGTGTTCACTCTCCTTGGTTGCCAATGTGTTCTATGAGGTTCAGTTTATTGCTTTGAAAGCTAAAAAAAAAAAAAAAAAAAAAAAAAAGTTTAAACAAGGCTTCAGCACAATTTGATGGGTTTTGAAAAATCAATGGCTAGTAAAATGTAAAACGGATACAATAAATTTGCTTAATTAACAACATGCTATTAAACCATGACAACTTCTAAATCTGTCACATGCTTTTTCTACTGTTCATCTAATTTAGTTTTCCAGTTTATTTTTTCATTATCCTTTCTTCCAGAATCTATCTCCAGCGTCTTCATTAACTTATATTAAACTCTCTTCCACAGAAACCTCACCCAGTCTTCATTTTTCCCATTGGGTAACCATAGGACTCTTATTTTATATTCCTGAAATCCCACAATGAGTCCATTAGTTGCCCATTAACTGGACTCTGGCACCACGTGTTTCTTTAAAGAGTTTACTTCTGTTTAAACTGTTTAAAGGGCTTACCTACACTTTTTTCTACTTAAGCCTCTATGGTCTCTATTGTACCAACTTGTACTTTTCCTTATTTCCTGTTCTCTTGACATTTCTGAGGAGTATTTATGTAAAGCCCCATTCATTGAACATGTATTCAGTATTTAAGTGCTAGACACTGGTCCACCTTAACAGACATGGAGCTCAACAAGTCATGAATTCCCTGCTTTCAAGAAGCTTCTGTTCTATCCAGGTTTTGTTTTCCTTTGGAATAATAACAGCCAAAAAACCTCTGTTTTGTTATACTTGTCCAACTTTTTTTCACTAAGAAAAAATAATTCTTTATATTAAAAATACCTCAGAAATTAGCCATATTTAAAACTTTTTTCCTGCATTTTCTAAATGATGAATCTTTTTCCTCTTGTCTAGATCTTTAAGGTTCTATTTGGATATGTTCCTCTCTTCCTTGAGTACTTTTCTGTCTTTAGCAAAGTTCCTGCCCAGCTCAGTGATAGAATTATGGTTAGCATCTTTTCTTACATTAGAAATCAAGATCGTTCATTAGATAATACCTCTTTGAGATACCTCTTTTTCGTCTTCCTGCCCCGCCTCTGCAGTCACCTGCTGTCGTCTCTGGGCTTTGCCAAGTACGTTTAAAGTGGCTGCCTGGTGATGTCCGCTTGTGTCTTCAAGGAACAAAGCACCAAAGCAGTTCAGGCAACACCCAGGTCTTTCTCATCTCTAAAACCAGTGTCAGAATTTTAAATTCAGCCCATTTATGCATGCTCAAAAATTATACACAGCTTGGTCTCGAAATTTAAGTGGAAGATACAGAAACAGATCATTTCAGCCTTATCAAGAAAATACAATAAAACTCCTGCCAGAAGTGTAGTGGTCTTTTATTTGAATTAAAGACGGTCCCAAAAGCAGTGTTGGGTCTACCACTGCTCTCTCCAAATGGGCTTTGCTGGTTTATTTAAATAGATGTTGCTTAGTTCTAATGATGTATGATAATACTTTATTTTATTCCAGTAAGTGTACTGTAATATATTTTGAAAACTTAATGAAGTCTTATTAATTCAGAACCTTACTAAAGCTATCAGCTATTAAAAATCTTTGCTGAGAAATGTGTGTTAATGAGAAATATTGTTGGATAATTACTCAAGTGAGACTTAATAAAAGGTTTGTGTGCAACATCACTTACATTAGGAAGAGCATTAAAACATTTCCTGTTATTTGATGAATTATATCTGTATGTGTTTCTGTGTGTTCGGAAAGAAATCATCACAGAACTGCTTTTGTGAACCAAAGTTGCATTTTAGTGTATATGCTCAGCCCCTGAATGAGGTAGTTTGGCAATTGTTCAAGCCCTTTGATTCTGCAGCATCATATTTCCTAAATTTGGATATTTTGCTTTCGTGTATCCATTAGTGTTTGAGCAAGGGAAGTTTGGTAATGTAATACATCCATAATTCACTCACCAAATTTTACCATCACCCTCCAACAAATAAATATCCTGTTTCAGAAATGCAAATAACAAGTTAGGTATCAGTTTCATTTATTTCATCAAATAATAGAATACTATTCAGCTATTTTTAAATGATGATATAAATCTATAGCCATTAAATGAAAAAATTCCCCTCAACATTTTCTTGAGTAAAGATTGAGAAACTGCCTTTTAATATGAGCATCTTTATATAAAATTCCTTATATCTGCATCTCCTTATGTTTATATAATGTGGAGATCTGGAAGGATGTTAGTCTCTGTGAGAAGTGGGATCGCAGGGGATTTTTCATTTGTTTTTAATACCTCTCTTTAGTATTTGAATTTTCTACAATGAGTATTTATTATCTTTGCAATCAGGAGAAAACATGGTTACCAAATATTATAATTCTGGGTAGTTTTCATTCATTCAAGACTCAAGTTGCCCTCACTTCAGCATAGTTTATAGTTAGTCACTGTGTCAAATATACATTGATATTGAATGGGACAACGCGGTTGTTTTGGCAAAGGCTCTTTGGCTGAGTTAATTGGAAAAATTAACACCCTATTTCTGATTCATCCCTAATTTGATGAGGTCACAGGGGAAGAGTGGTCCAAGGAGCAACAAATTCAGGTTAGACTGGGATCTTCATTGTTCCCACCATATGCACCTGTAATAGTGATGTACCTCGTAGAATCTCACATAGCCTCTTCTGAGACAGAAAGGTAGTTGGACCCTACCAAAGGCATGTCTCACAACAGGGATAGCCCAGGTGGTGAGGGGAACCCAGACACAATAATGGGCTTTTTTATTTTTTTAACCTTTCCATATGTAGTGTTCCCATAAGATATTCTCTCCCCGTCCCTTGTTAGCCCTTAGCCACATTTCTTGTACATGGCTAAATCTGAAGGAAAGAATTAAAAATAGGGAAGTGTCTGGGCATATTGGATGCCCCTAGCATTTCGAGCCACTAGAAGAAATCAAGCTTCATACATTTTTTTCATAGGAAATCCATAAAGAATGAAAAATACTTTGTAGTTATTTATCAACTGAGAAATTAGATTTTTTTTTTTTTAAATCACAGTATGCTTGTTGATGCCAGTTAATTTTAACCAGCAATTTTCTGGATTGTTTGGATCTGTTCTGTAAGAGGACCAAATTATTATGTACCATTACTTCTTGTAGCAGTGAGAACTATCAAATCAAACCCACCATCATTATTTATATTTAAACTATTTGGGAACCTCCAGAAAGCAAAAAGACATTGATTTTTATATTTCATGGAGTTTTTGGAAAAAGGAAGGAAGCAAGCAAGGAAAGAGGCTTTTGAAAGGATGACAGTAAGGTGCTGCCTGGTTTTAAATGTTGACTGAATTTTAACGGAAAGAGTTAACTATATCCATACATTTGGTTTTAAAATGTGACCTCGTACACTAGCGACTTTTTTTTCACCTCTGTGTTGTGTTTGGCACTATTATTAATGCAGGAAAATCAGTAACATTAGTCATCTTAAAAGGGTTATTACTCAAGATGATTTAAATTGTGAAAATGTCAGTGGAGCCTGCATGTACCCTGCTAAAGATGCTGTGATTTACGCCCCCTGACACCATCCTGCTGCCGAGAAGGGCCAGGAAAAGCAACGGCTTATATTTTGTACTGATCCAAATGCAGCACATGATATCAGCAATAACCCATCTTAAATGTCCAAGGATTTGCCAGGGTTTCATGTGTCAACCATTTGTGTACATTGGATCATAATCTGTATGCTTCATACAAATCCCTAGAATCTTGTGCATTTAGATGGAGGTTTGACTGGAGAGAGGAATTGGAAATGACAATTAATGCAATGAGAAAAATATTATTTCCAAGACTCCTTTCCTGAATTTCAGTATGCTTTCCATGTAATTTGTAATAGTGCAAATGCTGTATATTGAAAACATTTTAAGTAATATTTTGAACCTACAGGATTCTTTAGACTCAGTTGCTCAGATAACAGTTCACTTTTGTTTAGTCCTTTGAGGAGAATGGTTAGTTCTTCATCATTCATAATTTTGGGGTCATTTTCCATTTATATGGATGGATCAAGGAACGTAAGATGAATTTTAAATCCAAAAAAGCTGTCAAAAGGCAGAAATCACCAGCTGATAAACATCCACTGCCACTGAAGGGTTAGTTCACTCTCTTCAGTGCCGCCAGACAGTGCGCCTGATACAGAACTGAGATGCAGGTGACTTGCTTCCCTTCCACTAAACAAGCCTTTCCCAGGGACTGGAGTCTTTTAAAACCAGGTGAGGAGCACAGGGGTTGATGGACAGGGTATGTTTTGCTCTCTGATCCAATGATCCAGTAACGTATCATTCTATTTACTACTTAACTTTGCTTCATTTTCTTGAACGAATTCTTAAGTCCCTAAACTTGTCATCATGGACTCCTCCTACAGGGAACGCAGTTAGAGCTGTTAAAGAACAAAAAGGTCTGCATTTTTTAGTCCCCACTATTTCTAAATATTGCTTAATTGAGCCATTGTATTAACATCTATAATTTAGCTCCCTTCTTAAAGATGGATGGACTGCTGTCAAGTTCAACCCACAAAGTAAAATTTCTCTGGATTTTGGCATTTACTGTAACAGGAGCATAATCATTTCAGATACACTGTTAGGAACCCATTAGAGGTTAGGAATAAACTGTGCATGTGCGCGTGCGTGCGTGTGTGTGGTGTGTCTCCCTTGACCCGGTCCCTGTGGGTGAAGGGGAAACGGCTCTCTAAACGCGGCCCGCTGCTCTTCCCTCTGCCTGCAGATGAACACCTCACTCTTGGGAAGCATCGGCATGCTGAATTCCGCCCCTCAGCTGCGCTGCATTAAAACCTACCAGGTGCCCCCGGTGCAGCCCGCCTCCCCCGGCTCCCACAACGCCCTCAGGCTGGCCCGGCTCATCTGGACTTCCAACCGCAACGTCATCCTGATGGCCCACGACGGGAAGGAGCACCGCTTCATGGTGTAACGCCAGCGGCTGCGGCTGTGACTGCCTTTTAGTTGTTTAAATTCTCTAAGCTGATATCCCTCTGCCCTGACTCACACCGGACCACTCCGCAGTGCCTGCCCACACCAGTGTCGTCCCGGGGCTCGGCCGGGCCGCCCCCTCCCGCCTGCTCCCCGGGGCAGGCGCCTGCTCGCGCCCCGATGGCATCCGCGGCATGCACCCCCCGCTCCGCAGACCGCGGCCATTCTCGCCCTCGGCGGCTCTTCCCTGCCCGGCGGGGAGGGGCGAGGCGGCGGCTCCCGGCCCCACTTGTTGCTTGGTGCAGCCGCGGCCCCAAAATCAATCAACACTGTGATTGCGCTCCCAGGCCAGGTCAGCATTTTCAGGGATACAGACCCCACCGCTGAAGTGCTGCTTGAATCTGGGCGTTGTGACATTGGGGTTTCGAGGTAATGTGGCAGTCCTAATTATTGAAATCATTTTCCTTTGGGTTTCCAAAAACATACCGTTTACCAAAAAGATTCTGTGTTTACATGTTTTTTCTTCCAGCAATTGGTAGAAAATTACTCAATCCAGTTTCCGAAGGTTTAGCCACTACCTTCTTTATTAATGCCTGATTTGAGATTAATAAGAAAGTATTCAAAGAAAGATATTTTCTTGTAGAGAATACAGTTTCCCAATCACCTACCCTTCTAAAGTGGTCATATCCTGCTTGACTGATAGTGTATTTAGTAGTTTAAAATAAAAATCATCACAACTTATGATCTAGAGAACATAATTATCCAATCAGTATAACTAATCTCTTAAAGGGGCTTTTATGATCAAGAACCACGTTTGGAAGCATAGCATAGACCTGAAAAGAACACTCTAGTGTCTATTGCTGCTGATCTTCTTGTGGAAGAAAGAGCTTACTCTCAACCTCCAGAAACTACAAATCTGCAATTCCCATATGTGTGACATATGTTGGTTATCATGTAATAATTACTATTCAGCCTTCCAACTACTACCGATCCATTAAAAGAAAACTCAGAAGCCATTTCTTTTAAACACGTATCCAAGAAAATTAGTAAATATGGCACAAGCATTCAAAAAATATATATAAAATATAAGGGTGCTCGATCAATTTATTTGAGCAGATGTTGCAATGAAGGTCTTCATCATGCTTCAAAGTAAGCTTTAACTTGGTCACTTTTTTCTCCTTGTGTCAAATGATGCTGGTTCTTGCTCATAGTTATGGGGGAAAACACACAATATTTTGTGTGAATTGTTCCTGACAGACCTCAATCTGTATATAGCTGGGGGATTTTGTTGTTTGGTTGTTGCTGACTGGTTGGTTAATTGGGCAAAATGCTTTATTAAATTTGAAAATAGAAAAATGGTTTAGTAAATTCAGAGAAAATATGCAAAGTTTGCAAAGGAACCAAAATGATAATGGAGCATTTAATTTAAAAAGCATAGAATGTCAGATTATATATTATATACAAAAAAGTAGGATCACAGTCCAGGAACAAAATATCTGTTTTATTGAAGCAGAATTTTAAAGAACATATTAAGAAATTAAGACCATTAGAACGTATCTTTCATATTGATGTGAAGTGTGTTCTTTCCATTGGTGGCAAATCCGTACTATTCCTTGGTTTTAGACTGTGGGTGTTCTTTCAAAAGTGAATTTATGCCACATGCATGTACATTGTATTTATAAAGATTATATATGTAGTTTCCAAGGGAAAAGCAAAGAACTCCACAGTGTAAACTTGGTTTGGCGAACATGCTGTCATGTTGGGTATGGATAGACAAACGTGAGGTAGACCAGAAGGTGTACTTCATTTCTCCAGTGGGTTCCCTGAGTCTTCTCTATAACCCAGCACGTGTTTACTTTATGAAGTAAGTGGGAATTAATTTATTCTAGACTACAAAGCTATTGTGGAATGATGAGGTAGAAGTGTACCTTATAGACTTTTTTTTAAAGAAAACATCCAATGCATCAGGAAAAACGAGAGGGACAGGGAGGCAGGCCACCACAAATGGACATACAGCACACCCCGTGGAGATTTAGAACAAAACTGTGAGGGCCAGAGGAGCAGAATACTCAGACAGTGGATGTGGGCCAGCCTTTCACACATTCTGTCTGCCAAGCAGTCAAGGTTATTGGCCAGTAGAACATTATGGTGGTAAAACTCTCTGGGGAGATGACAGTTGATAATTAGATGGCCCACTCTCACTGCTGAACTAATATTTGCATTCTTGTTAACATACATCTCTCCTTGGCTGTTTTGATAACCACGGTCCCAAACTTATCACAGCTTAGATTTCTCAGCACTGAGGTAAACTTTGTATCGTCATCCCAGTGTATGCTTTTAGTGTTTTATTGATTTTGTTGGCACTGTTTTTGGACTCGTCCTTGTAAATGTAGAGACATATGTGGCTTCATTGGTAATTTACAAGCAAAAGATGACATGACAAGACACCTGTATGAAAACATAATGATTGAAGTCACTGTGTACAGCGAGTGAATTAAAATGTCTGCCTCTCAAGGCATTTCTTGATGATTCCACTTAATAGGTTCTATATGTATTAAATGTTCCTATGTACATATGTATGTTAAATAAAACGGAATTGTACTGAAGATTGTTTTTCTCCTATTACTTTTTCTGTTGTTCATTCTTACTAAACGTTCTCAGTTGAAATCCATATGCGCCACCCCACCCCCTTCCTTTGGTACCAAATTAAAACTTTCTATTTCTGTCTAATTATTCATTTCCTTAGAGAGCCAGCTTCAAGAAAGGCAAATCCGTTCACAAAGGACAGTGGAGAAGGAAGTCCCTCCTGCGTCACGGAAGCCTGAGAGAACCAGGTAGACTCTCCTACCAGGAGCTCAGCAGCACCCTCTGTAGTCTGGGCAAGGGCATTGCACCTATGTTGCTCCTAAGTAGACTGTTAATTGTACCAAATTATATCCAGTCAGATTTCATGACATGGGCCGACTGCCCCACGGGAACTGGGCTGAGATCATTAAATTCATTTCATTTCTTACTCAGTTTGGAGTTGAATTTGGATCCCTGAAGTAAAGGGTGTAATTGGTTTTCAAAAAAGCAAGATTAACAAAATAGGTCATCATTGTTCACAAAGGGTTATGTGTACATAGATAAATGTACCTCTTTTAATTTTCAGATGAGAAGATAGAACAGTTTTAATTGAGTCAAATGTTACATAATTGCCTAATTTTCTATAAGAATGAGATAAACATAAAAAGAGTTGGCTGTAGCATCTTTGGCCCTATTGATATGTCCAGAGTGTCCTTCCCCAGAATTGTTTTAACATCTGGTGATGACTTAAATGTATCCTTATAGGGGAAATAGGGGCAGTAGCAGTTCTATATGATTGGTGATCACATAAACTGATCAAATGTGGAAAGGGCATGACATTAATAGGAAGGTAAAGCCAAGCAGTGCTGGGTGAACTTTCACCTTTCACCCCCTCGGCTGACTGACAGAGCTGAGTGTTGAAGAAAATCAATACTTTGGAGCCAGGAGGGAAATATTTCCAACCTCTAACTAGAGAATGTATTTTGACAAGGCCAAGATAATCCAAGCTGCACAGGAGAAAGAGAAAAGAAGACTCATTTTTAAAGCTTGACACTTCAAGGTGTTTTTGTACAATGGTTTAGAGATCGTCAATACATACAAATACCAAAGGTCAAAAGAAAAGCCAGAAGAATTTCAGAAATTAAATGTTCAGTTCTTTTTACTGTTTACAAACTGAAAAAGACGACAGAAAGGTTTGTGCTGGTAATTGTCGTTTAAACAAACTAAGCTCACAATGGTGTTTTTTGAAGTCATCATCCTTCTTTAATCAAAGCTTAAATTTTGTAGAGGCATCGCTATGCACATCGAATGCCTACAGAGCTGTGCACACACCCTATTTCTGTAAATTTTGAGGGGGCATGGATTGTAGTTTGAGTGGTTACAATGTTTTGTGCTAACATCTCAGAATTTTGTTTTGAAATTCGTATTTTTCCCATCATGATGGCCTTGTGAATCTTAGACCCTCTTTCATATATACTTCAATCATTTGCATGATAAAAGAGTTTGTGTGCCTTAGAAACTCGAATTGTTTCTAGCTTCCCAAGTCCCTTTAAGCAAATTACTTCTAAAGATATTCTAATTAGTGCCCTTCAAAGAGAGAGGCTTATGCATCTCTAGCAGGGTGAGCGCTTCTCACCTTCATACCAGCAAGATTAGAGCCATTCATTCTGTGGACAGATACTTCCATCAAATGGGTATAGATTCTTTTCTTCCGTACAGATGGAAAAAAAACGAAGTGGAACCATGCCCAAACCTCCCAGCTGCAGCTCAGGACAAAGGAATCCTGACAGCTCTAAAGTATCTAACGTAACCCTGTGTTTGCTTCCTCCTGGAGATCATCAGGCCTGCTGTAAAAGTATAAAAGTTATCTGAGTATTAAAATGACAATGCAAATATAGCTGCGATTTAAAGAAACTCTTCCTCATTAAAAATTCTACTCTATGCTGAGGAGATACAGCTGGCAGGAGACTTTTAGTTTTATTTTGTTTCAAAAGTGGAGCACAGCCAGGGAGACACCTCAGAGGAAGGCCAGGAATTTAGCACATGCCTGGGATGTAGTAGATATCAAGTAAATAGTTCTTGAATTTGTTTGTAAAATGCTTGGCAGAATCGCCCCTAGTAAGCACGCAGTAAACATGAGCTGATGTTTTCAGTGGATCTGTGGAAGTCCTTATTTGTATGGATAGACAAGATTGTAAAGAATTTGAAAAACGTTGGTGTTCTGTATTGTGTTTTTGCTTCTCCCGGTGGAGAGTCCTCTGGGGTTCTACCTGCATTCACCAAACTCTTTGCCATGTTGCTGTTTGTTCCTGTTTTACTTCTCATCAAAATTTGTGGATGCTGAAGAAATGCCCAAATAGATGCCAATGGATGGGACTGGTTGAGTCCTCAAAAAGGAAAGCAGATTGCCACGTTAAATTTAGGACTCATGTTAGCGTCAGGGATGACTTTGAGTTACTTACGTGATTATCTTCCAAACACGTCTGTCAAGATTGAACAAGACTCTGGACAGAGTATTATAGAGCAGGTTTCATGAAATCACCAAAGCCGTGCAAGAGAGACCGTGTGGAGGCTCTGTTGCCAGTATCCCCTTGTTTTGGCAGGTGTCAAGATGATTTGCTCCTTCAGTTTAGGCAAATGTGAAATGGTTTGTTCAACACAGCCCACCCAGTGGAATTTTAAATTTTAGTGAAAATATATGGTTGATTTAAAGATACCATGATGAAATGTTATTTTTATCCAATTAACAAGCATGTGTTGAATATTAGTATATGTCAGGTATATGTTCTGAGTTCTGTTTTCCTGCTGCTGATGAGCACACAATCCAGCAAAGAATCATAACACTATGGAATAAATGTGAAAAGCAGGTATGGGTAAAAAGCAGTGAGAACACAGGAAGTGATTAACTCAGGTGGGGTAGTGTCAAGTTAGGCTGCACAGGTAGGAACGTATGGACTGGGCCTTGAAACACAAATAGTTAATTAGGAGGGGATGTTATAAGATAGGGATTTATGGAAGTCCACATTTTTGTATGATCTACTTTACACCTACAACTTGAGGGGCACTGGTAGACGTTACAGGCGATTGGACAATCCAAAAGGCTCTTCGCTTGCAGCTCTTATTGCAACTACAGAAAACAAGGACACGCGAGCTCTGTAACGCAAAAACCCTAAAAAAAGATTTCTCCAGGCCTTTACCAGTTTTCCAAATTTCATTTTCTTAAAAAAAAATCCTTTTGCTTTAAAAATAAGTTGTGCATCCTCCTTATCCTGTGCCCTAGTGTATAAGTAGCAAGGTATGTGGAGGCCTGCCACACATGCTGCCCACCTCCCTCCCTCACTCCCACCCTAATATTGAAGCACTTACTCCTCCCGCAGCTGGGAGTGTTGGCGACTAGCGGCTCCCTGCTGAGGCCTCCTCTGGAAATTGCTTCACAGCTAAAGACAGGCATCTCACGCTCCCTTTCCAGGAACAACCACATCCAGCAGTGGGTCAGAGAGGAGGTATAAATTAAGCCCAGCCCCTAGCTCCATTTCAAAACAACTTTTGAAGGGTCAGCACAGTTCCAGAGCTCCCCATAGGATTGGCTGAGGCCTTCATTGCAACTGCATGGCAGTCAGCTTCTCCCTCTGCCCAATTTTGCTTCCTTCACTCCCCTATAGGTATTGATCCTAAGACCACACTCCGTAAACTTCCAACATGCAGCTCTCTATCCCAGTCTGCTTCCCAGGAAACCCAACAGTTGGGACCTGGAGTGGTCCAAGAAAGCAAATTCTAAAATAGGATTTGGGATTTGGGTCACCCACTGGCCTGCTGGCCATAAAGTGGGTGCCCAGGCAGAAGCTGTGCAATTGTTGAAATTCTCATCACTGATGAATTGGGGTGGCATACTGATGGAAGGGATGTACTAGAGGGTACAGCATATCAAGCATTTGAGAAGTAAGGGAAATAGAAATTCGAAGGGCAGTGGAATTGGGTGGCTGCTGCTGGGTGCTCTGGAAAAAGACAATGAAAAGCTGAGGGTCATTAATCACCAAGTAAAGGCAAAATGTGAAAGCCAGAGATACTCCTTGGTAGCATCTAAAGAGAGCACAACTGCAGCTGAAAAGCCAAGGACCAGACCCATGGTCTATAAATGAGACACTTCTCCAAAGGATCTAGAATGCTTGGCCTCCAAAAGGCAGCTACAGCCAGGCCTGAACCCTGCTTGGAAAGGGCTCAGACTATCTGGGGTGCTGCATGATCAATCTTGAAACTCTCGTTTCCTGTGAACTCAGGGCCTGCATAAATTGCCCATTCCTCCCTGTTAAAGCTAGGTCTCCCCAGTTTGCTTGAGAAGTATGCAGAGGCCTCTCCCTTGCAAGATAGCACGTGCCACCCGCCTCCTCTCCCAGCTGTCAGACCAGTTAACTGGGGATAAGTCACAGTATAGCCTGGCTGCTATGAGGAAAAGAACCCATCCCAGAGGAGATGCAGGCCCTAGCCCACAAGTGCCTGCCGGAAATGGAAGAATGATGGGAATGGATTCAGAGAATGGTGGACCAAGGAATGACAGAATATAAAGCTAGACAAGGGAGAGTTCATTGATACGGGGTTTAACACCCTGGCAAGGACCTTGGGAGAAGATGCTGCCCTGCTGCTAACAAGCTGCTAAGCTTGAAGAAGACGGTGGTTCACACCAAGCCAAGGAGGAATGCCAGAACCGCCACGGCAGATGGTGGAAGAAAGAACAAGAAAGCTCCAAGCAGTGGGACTGTGGAAGTAGATGTGCAATATAAGGCCTGAAAACCTCCAGATGGGGAACTTTTTGTTTACTGGAGCATCACTGAATGCCAGGGCTGAGGGGAGAAGATGCCATTACAGAACTAGGCTCCTGATAACAAAGGGATCCAGAAACCACAGAGACCACTGGGTTAAATTATAATGAACAAGGTTCGGTGGTAGCCAGAGGGGACTGACTTGCAGAGGTGTCTGGAGATGATTAATTGGAAGGCAGCCAACATGGTATTGTCAGAAATCCAAGGCTAGATAATGGGAGGCTGAAGGCAACCACCCCAATAAGAAGTCCCTTGCCTGGCTTGTGGACCTGAAAGGCACGTCTACCAGGAGCTCAGGCCCCAGGATGGGGGTCTGGGTCAGCCCACCAGTAAACCACCATGATAAGCAGAGGCTCCTGCCAAGGGGAAGGGAATCTAGAATGGATAGTGGAGGAGGGGAGTGAAGTGCATCAGGGGTGACCTCGAGACCACCTGCCCTGCAGAGGTTGCAGGGTTTGTTCCACTCATGTTTCTCTTCTAAGTTTGCCCTAGAATCCCAGAAGAGCTGACCCCAGAATTGATTCAAAGCAAGTAGATCTGAGCAGGGTAAGGAGTGAACTGAAATGGACTCTATGGTGTGCACTTAATTCCCCCTAGGTTGTGGCAGCTGACAGCTCTCCGCAGAGTCCTTCTCCAGGAATGGCCTGGGACTGACAAGAGCCATTTTCTACAAGGCCATGCTCTTCTTCCCAAAGGCAGCGGCACCCAATGACCATTCATGAGGGTACAAAGATTCACCCCTCCTTGCCTCAATTTGAGACATCTCCAAAGGCCACCCAAGCTTCACACCACCCAGGGAGTTTGGCTGAGACTTCTGTTGTGACTGCATCATTGCAGCCCAATATCTCCCTCTGCCCATTCATTCTTGCTTTCTTCACGCAGGGGTCGATCCTGGGAGCAATAAATCTCCTGCACACGGATCTCCTTCTCAGAGGCTCCTTCCCAGGAAATGAATTCTGTAACTGCCTGTCTTCAAATCTGGCTCTGCCACTCGGGAGCTCAATAAATCTCTTTGGGCCCCAGTCTCCTCATCTGCACAATGGGAATAATTACTAATCATATTTACCTCATGGTCCTGTTATAAGAATTAAAAGGGAAAAGAGTTAATATATGTAGTGCACTTAGAACAGTGTCTGGCACATAGTAAATAATACATGCTAACTATACTAAATATTATCATCATCTCAAGGTATGATTATAAGATTTCTTCTGGGCTTCCACTTCATTACTTGCTTTCATGTTACAGGAAAACATGCTCTCCCATTAATTCATTTTGTGTGTTTTATTCCTTTCTTCAACCCAGATCAATGCACTCACTTCTAAAAATCAAGGAGAAAAGCTGATATTTCTGAGTACTTGCATTGTGCCAGACACAGTGCTGGGTGAATTCGTTATTCTGCTTAATCCTTACTCCTCAAAGCCATGAACTCGTATCTCCCCTTCAAAGATGAAAAAATTGCAGTCACATAAGATAAACGACCAAGAACATGCAGCAAATAAAGGGTCAATCCAGAATGTGGATCCTGGACTCTCTGTTGCCACCACACGGGTCTTTTCTGTTCTTTCAGGGTCCCTCACCCGGCAGGAGAAGTGGTGTGGACCGCTGTCAGGAGGCTGCCTGGCCGTCCTCTTCTAGAAGCAGAGGGAAACGTGGTAGAGCAGGAAAGGGTTTGGGTCCATGTAAGCCATTTCCCCCCTTTGGCTTTATGGCCATTTGACCAAATTTTAAAAGAACTGAAATTATGTTGATTCTTAGTTGTGAATAGTATGACTATTTTACCATGAAACAGTGTGAGCTTTAAAATGTGCTATATTGCAAGGGAGTGATTTTATGACAGCTCAGGAATCGGTTTTTTACTCTTATGAAATGGATATCTTGGGAAAAAGGGAATTTGACTTGCAGAAATCAGCCTTCATTTTCGTTGACTCCTCGGTAGCATTTGTCGCTGCTGACCAGTCCTCCTTGAACTTCCCTTCTTGCTTTCATGGGAGCCATATTTCTGTGACCTCCCCTTCTGGTTGCTTCTGCTGGTTCCTCCACCTCCTCAGGATACTCTCCTCCAGAGAGGCATTGCTTCAAAAGTTGAGTATCACTGGCATATAAAAAACACACTCCAGAAACTTTAAAAGATTTTAAAACTGGAATCAGAAACCATATTTTTAGGGCTCACCACCCGGGTGACGTGAACTCCACTCTAGACAGAAGTGTACAAAACTCAACTGCTCCACTCGGCCAGCATTCAACACAGACGTCGTCATATCTGTGCTGCGCTCTCTCATCACATACTGCGTTTACGTGGCCTTAGTTCTGCTATCCCTAATGAGCTCATTCCAGGAAATAATGGAAGATGTCAGAACTTTCTAGAGCAAACCAGAAGACAGCACCATACTCACATCCCTTAGCCTCAGTTTTGGCACTGGAACACATGCAGGCCCTGGTCCCATGACAAACAAATCGTAGGTCTCTTTCCTAGCAAGACAAGGGACCCTTTGGAGGTTCCAGCTGTGCACTGCCTCTTCTGCTGCAATGCCATCCGCTCCTGGATTGTCCGTTTCTTCCCCGCTCCCCCACACCTAGCTTTCTGCCTGTTGTTTCCAAACCATGTAGAGGACGGAGTGCAGCTTCCAGAAAGCATTAGTTGTGATAAATTGCAATTCATACCCAGTTTGGTTCTGAATTTCTTAACAGCTGGAGTAGAGAGGGATTAGAAAGTCCTAATTAACTGATTCAAGAAGGACCCTACGGGGCATAAGGAAAGACTAACTTCCTGCTCCTACATTTGGAGGAGGATGTACTGCTTGGAACCTTAAATAAAAGAATTTGAAAAGAGAAATAACTTTTACTGAGCCCATGAGGCACTTGATATACATGATTTCATTTAAACCGCTCAAAAATTCTGTGTTAGATTTTACAGCCCCCATTCTGTAGGTGAGAAATCTGATACGCTGAGAGGTTGAGTAACTGGCCTAAGGTCACACAGCTAGTCAAGTAGTGGAGCTAGGATTCAAAGGTGTTCTACATTCAAAGGTCTCCATTGATGGACAACATCTTCAAGGCCAGATCATAGTAGCTGAAGAGACATGATTTTTCTCATATCTAACTCAATAAAAAATGGAGGTCATCAAAATTCAATCTTTATGTATTTATGCCACACTTATTGAGTGCCTATTATTTTCCAGGCATTTCTAGAAAGGGCTAAATTAATACAGCCCAGGCACTCACAACGTGTATGCATCTCAGTAGCATAATGTTAATGTGGTGAGTTTTGTGAAGCTCATTATACATGTTGCTTACACTCACACTCACGGTCACAAACACACACACACATGCACCCCTCCCTTCTGGTGTCTGTGCATCGTGCAGTTCTCAGTGATCATGGCAGCTGGTTACCCCCTCGGGACCCTCAGGCCCAGGTGTGGGGCGGCCCCACTGGGCAGGTCAGTGCCCCCGCTGCTCCTTAAGCCTCAGGCTGTGCTTTCCTGGATTGCAGCCTCCCGAGCCCCACTGATCCCTGACATCACTTCCTTTCCTCTTCCAGCCCTTCTCTGCAGGGCCTCCATCCCAGGATATGAGAGCAGAGCCTGAAGGATGCAATGGGAGCCCAGAGGAGGAGGAAAGGAGGAAGGAAGCAAGTGTTTGCCCCTGGAAATGCCTCCTCTGACTGCAGAGTGATGAGGCTGGCAGGCAATTGTGACAAACACTGATTTGAACATATACATTCTAGTACATTCGACTGAAAATTCAGTTCATTCATTTGGTAAATATTTATTGAACATCTACCTTGTGTCTACCAGGTGTTGGGATCACAGTGCTGCATGAGGCCGCCGTGCCACCTGTCCTCACAGGGCTGACGCTCCAGAGGGGTGTGATGGGGGTGGGATGGGGGTGGAGGACAGGGCCCAGCACAAATTGTAATATGAGCTCTAAAGTAAAGAGAGGGCCAAGAGCCTACTCACCCTGGGAGGTGGGGTGGCAAATTCCAGGGGAGGTCTCAAAGAAAAGGAGCTAGACATCTGAAGAGCCACTGGGGTAGGGAAGACCCTTTAGACAAGGAAGTGGGGTCCGTGAGCTTCCTGAGACAGAAAGGGGCAGCTGCAGGTGGAGAGCAAGGTATACTGTAATGTGAGCTGGGAGTCCAGATGGTCTAGAACCACAAGGGCAAAGGTCAAGGACATTCTAAGGGCTCTCAGAAGCCATTCAAATGTTGTAAACTGGGGGGTGGGGGATATGATTTAGCTAGAAAACTCTCAGCTGCTATGTGGGGAAGGGATTGGGGTCTTGGGGAGGAGTGGCAAGAATGCAAACAGGATATATTGATCATCTATTGCCATATACCAATATTCCCCAAACCTGGTGGCTACAGCGGCACACATGTATTATCTCCCAGCTTCTGTGGGCCTGGAGTCCTGGCAGGGCTAAGTGGGGTGCCTGTGCCTCAAGGCCACCCACAGAGCTGCCCTCAGGTGGCTGCTGGCCAGGGCTGTGGTCTCATCTGAGGCTTGTCGGGGAAAGAATTCGCTTCCAGGCTCACCTAATTGCTGGCAGAATGCAGTTCCCTATGGTTGTGAGATTGAGCGCCTCGTTTTCTTGAGGGCTGATACTAGAGGCCTTTGAGCACCTCAATGTGTATGTCATGTTTCAATCCTTGGCAAGAGATGATCTTTCTCACGGGAGACAGTGTGGTGACGAGAGGCCCTTGTGTGGACAAACACCCAGCCCTTACGGACACCAATAGAGGAGGGGAAAGAGCCAGGAGAAGCAGATAGAGCATTCAGCCAAGCAGGAGGAAAAGCAGGACTGAGGGACTGTCTGAGTTTGCCAGGGCTGCTGTCACAAAGTGCCACAGACCAGCCGGCTTCAACAGCAGGGAGTCCTCATCTCACATTCCTGGAGGCTGGGAGTCTGAAATCAGGGAGCCAGCAGGGCCGTGCTTCCTCGTAAGGGCGGACTGTGTCCCCTGCTTCTCCCTGGCTTCTGATGGGTGACTGTTCTTTGTCTTGTGGCAGCACCACTCAGTTTCTGTCTCCATCGCATGGTGCTCGCTCGCTCACTTTCTCGTGCTCTCTCGTGCTCTCTCCCTCTCTTACCAACTGTGTCCAAATTTCATTTGCTTCTCAGGTCACCAGCCATACTGGATTAGGACCCACTCTAATCCAGTTTGACCTCATCTTAACTACTGTCCTCAAAAATCCTATTTCCAAATGGGGTCCCACTCGCAGACTCGGGATAGGACTTGAACATTTCTTTTTGGGGGACCCCATTCGATCCATAACGGGAGTCAGTTTACAGGCTTGCTTCCTACTCTTCTAAAGTCAAACTTGTGACCAATTAGATTTTTATCGTAGGTTTTAGAATCAAAGACAGCGCCAAGTGCCTTTGAGTTTGGCCTCCATTCAAGCCAACACTGTAGTTTTTAACATGATGAAGCAGCAAGAACTGAGTTAAAAGGGAAGGAACAAGAGTTTAGGAAAATAGAAGTCGACTGGCATTTTTAAGACAGGTATGCCTACTGCAACTCCAGGACACAGGGTAAAGGCATTCATTCCAGTGGTGACTGTCATTAAATTGAACTTTGGTTATTGGTCTCTAGTGTATTTAGGGAAAATTGCAAATAGAAAAAAGAGGGATAAAACCTGAATTAATTTTTCAAAAAGATTATGTAATCCTCAGTATTCCCCGAATTTTCCTCATTAAAGATATTTATCAAAATAATCCTTTAAATCAATAAGCCTGCTCAGAATCAGAGGATTCCTTCAGCTTCTGCTTTAATGAGATAAAATAAGGCAAGAATTACGAAAAAGCAGGTAAAAGACTGTAGCATTTTCTACTCAACTATGAGTTCTTTGAGGCATACACACAATGCGTTTTTCATCTTGGCACCTTCTGCAACGACTAGGCCAGAGCCTTACCCCAAATGCATGCTCTGGAGCCAGGTGTATGGGCATCTACCTCGCTGTGTGATCTTGGGCAAGTTCCTCCGTCTCTTTGTGACTTGGTTTCCTCATCTGTAAAGTCAAGATGACAACAGCAACCAATTCAGGGCCGTTGTGAGGATCGAATGAGGTGATATGGGTGAAGTGCTTAGAAGAGTGCCTGGCAAATAATCAGCACTAAACAAGTGTCAGCTACTATGAAATGTTAACCATTTTTCTTCAACTTAATGCAACAAAAATTTGGTTAGAGAGGTTAAGCTTTTATAACAAATAGACTCTCTAATTAAGTGGCTTAAAAAAAAATAGAGTACTTCCCCCTTACTAGGAGTTCTGGCAGGTGTCCCTGGTCAGAGACCGTGTTCTCCCGTCTGGTGGCTCCATCACCTCCCGGACCTCCTCATCATCTGCATCATCAGATTCTGGCCAGAGAAGGAAGGGAGCATGGAGAAGGTGGGTTGCTCTCTGAAAAGCCCTGGCATCTGTGCAGCATAGTTCTGCTCGCACACTGTCGGCTAGATCTCAGTCAACATGTCCCTACTAACTGCAAGGGAGACGAGATGGACTCTTTGGAAACACTAGGTCCCCATGAACATCTAACATAATATTGATATTTTGCCAAGGGATGAGATGTCAAGACAAGTAAGATATCGTCTACAAGAACTATTATTTTCTGTAAGAAGCTCTGTAAGGCAAGAATGGTTACAGGAAGACCTGGTGGGAGTTGGCTGCAAGTCTAATCAAGAGAGTCTGAGAACCAGAACAATGGTAGGTGGACTTCAAGAGGGAGAGTCAAGGGACGTTGTAGGGACAGGAGCTAGGAGGCTTAATGAGCTTAAATGTAGGGAACGAGGGGACAGCCTGGGATTCCCCAGTGGGAGAAAGAGGGAGCCAACAGCCTCTGCCAGCCCAGACAGTTCGCACTTCTGGAAAATACCAACACTGTGCACACTGCCAAGCCTTCACCCCCACTGTTCTCTTGGCCTGTGGGTCCTTCCACAGTGAATTCCAACAACATAATCCCAGAGGATAGGACTATATGGGGAAATCACATTCACTTTACATCACATGGACTTGCAGCATCTTTTTCAGGGATATAACCCCGGCAGTGAGAATCATCTGTGGGGACTGTATTCACATTATCCTCCGAACATGGCCATTACACTTCCCAAGCCACTGGGCCACTTTGAAGTGGTAGGCGGGATCACTTCAAATTTATTGATTAAAAACGTGGCCAAAGAAGAGAAAGCTACAGTTTTACATTGGATCTGTTTCGTGGAGACAAAGGCTTAGTTTCATTGCTGGCTCAGAAATGCACTGATAAAAATGCTCATTGTGTTTCACTTCCCAGGGCTGACATTTCTTCCTTTAGGTGCCCCAACAGCATAACCTATAGTATTTGATAACAGTTACCAGCAAAGGGGGTGCTGGGTATAAATGTGTAGACTCTACATTCTTCATGCTGAAAATCTGCTTACAATGATTTTCTCCGTTACTCTAGATTTAGCGGACATAAAATGAACACAAGCCAAGTAGTCACTCATGGGTTGTGAGCAGACCGGTGACGTGAGCACTGTCTAAAGACATCTGTCCCAACCCGGAAACTTCCCCCAGTGAGCCCCCGGGAGTTTGTTAAAATTACATTTCTTGGGACCCATCTCATACCTCTGAACCAGAAGCTCTGGAGCTGGGACCTGGAAGCTGCATGTTAATAAGCTCCTGAAGTGACCTGGGTGGGCACCTGGGGGCATCAGGCTTGGGGGTGCCCTGTGGGTGCTGTCTGCCGGGCAGGCCTTCCACTCGCTGGGGTCAGGGCAAGTGGTCCCACCCGGCTCCACGGCTCGCCCATCCGTTTCCCTCACGCACACGCCCTTTCTGTCCCAAGCCTTGGAGGTCTCCTCTGAGTCGCGCCCCCTGGCAGCAGCTTTCCCACATGGCAACTCATTCATAGCACCAGGTTGCAGCAAGCTGAATCGTCCCGTTTTCTAGTGGGGCTGGCAAGCCTAAAATTCGTAGGACAGGATATTTAGGGAAGAGTTGATGTTGCAGTCTTGAATCCGAAATCTTTTGAAGAGGCCGCAGGCTGGAAACTCAGTGTTGTTGTGGTAGTCTTGAGGCAGAATTTCTTATTCTCTAGGAAACCTCAGCTTTTGCTCTTAAGGCCTTCAACTGATTGGGTGAAGCCTACCCACGTTATTGAGGGTGATCTCCTTTACTTAAAGTCAACTAATAGATGCCAATCACTTCTACAGAATACTTTCACAGCAACATCTACACTAATGTTGATCAAACAACCATAACCCAGCCAAATTGACACATAAAATTAATCACCACAGCCTGGCACACAGTAGGCTGTCAAACAACAGTGGTTAGACGTCCACACACTCATCTATCACCGTCAGCAGCTAGGGCCTTTAAGAGAAGGCCTTTGAGAGTTGGCAGGATGATTCGGTTTTATTTGTTACTCTGTAATAATTTTTGTGTTTGGAAATTCGTTAAGAATTCATTCTGATGAATCCCAAATGCCTGCACCATGAAAACCAATTAGCATGAATAATGTAAAAGAAGGAGATCAATAAATAGACTTTTTTTATTGTATGGTTTCATTTATATGAAATCTTTATCATGTTGAGAACCCTACCCAGGGAACTCTGCTCCTCAGTTTTCTCGTCTCTAAGATGTAGTAGACCAGCTGATCTCTAGGGTCACATTTAGTTCTATGTTTTTGCTTTGTTTTGGTTTGTTTGTTTTTTATTAGAGAAGTTGTGGGTTTACAAAAAAATCATGCATAAAACATAGGGTTCCCATATATCACCCTATTATTAATACCTTGTATTATTGTGGAACATTTGTTACAATTGATGAAAGCCCATTTTTTATAATTGTGCTATTAACTATAGTCCATGAGTTACCTTAGGGATCACTGTGTTGTGCAGTTCCATGGATTTTTTTTCTTTTTTTAATTTTTGTTCTAGTAAACTGAAGACAGCCTATCATTTCCCCTTTTAGCCACATTCAAATATATGTCAGTACTGTTATATTCACTATATTGTGCTACCCTCACCACCATCCATTACCAAAACTTTTCCATTGTCCAAAATAGAAACTCTGAACATTTCAAGCTTTAACTCCCTATTCTCTACCCCCACCCCAACTCCTGGCAACCTTTATTCTAGATTCCGACACTATAAGTTTGCTTATTCTAATTATTTCAAATCTGTGAGATGATACAGTATTTGTCCTTTTGTGTCTGGCTTATTTCACTGAACATGATGTCTTCAAGATTCATCCATTCATTCTTTCCTAGGGTTGAATAATATTGCATCGTGTGTATATGCCACATTTTGTTTATCCATTTAACAGTTGATGGACACTTGGTTTGCTTCCATCTTTTTGAAATCGTGAATAATGGCTTTGAACAATGTTGTGCAAATATCTGTTCAAGTCCCCGCTTTCAATTCTTTTGGGTATATACCTAGAAGTGGGATTGCCAGGTCATTATAATTCTATACTTAACTATTTAAGGAACTGTCAAACTGCCTTCCCCAGCGGCTGCACCATTTTACATTCCCACCAGCAATGAATGAGTGTTCCTGTTTCTCCATATCCTCTCATGCAAATGTTTTGATTTGCATTTCCCTGATTGGCTAAAGATGTTGAGCATCTCTTCCTGCGCTTTTTGGCCATTTGTATGTATTCTTTGGGGAAATGTCTATTCAAGTCTTTTGCCCAGTTTTTAATTGGGTTGTTTGTCTTTTGTTGACTTGAAGGATTTCTTTATATATTCTGGATATTAAACACTTATCAGATATGTGGTTTCCAAATATTTTCTCCTACTGTATAGGTTGTCATTTTACTTTCATGATAAAGTCCTTTGACACCCCAAAGTTTTAATTTTCATGAGGGCCCATTTATCTATTTTTCTTTCGTTGCTGGTGCTTTGGGTGTAGTATCTAAGAAACCATTGCCTAACTAACACAAGGTCTTGAAGAATCGTCCTAAATTTTCTTCTAGGAGTTTGATAGTTCTATCCCTTTATTGAGATTCTCACATTTTTCATTCATTGTCTCCCTGAAATCCTTTAGTTCTTTGTGTATTCCTTCATCTTGAGCACATTGAAGATCACTTTTTAGAGTCTTTGTCCAGTATGTCCACAGTCTGGTCTTCTTCCTTGATGTTTTCTGGATTTTCATTCTTTTCTTTGGATGGGTCATCATTCTCTGTTTCTTTGCTTGTCTTGTAATGTTTTGTAGCACACTGTACATGTTAATATTTTAAAATGTTAACTCTGGGGTTTATTCCCTGAGATGTCTGTTTCTTGGGTTTCTAACCCACTGGAGACATGACAGAGATTTTCTTGAGTGTCAGGAGCCAACAAAACAAGCAAACCTGAGCAACAAACACCTCTCACCATCTTTGCAAATGGGCTTTGCCTTGGCTGCTGCTCTCCCTTGGAGCTCAGCCCTCCTATCCGGCAGGTCCACCCTGTCTTTTCTGGGCTGTGTCTCGTCCAGGGCTTGTGCTTGCTAGTGGCCTACGGGTTCCCCTGTGTACAGGAGTTTGAATACCCCTCCACTTCCCAGGAAACAGATATTTTCCTTCTCCTGGACTTGCACTGCAAGACTGAAATTGGGTAAGCCTTTGCCCCAGGCTATCCGCCTCAGTGGTTTCTTATGCAGCTTTCATTGCCTCAAGCTGCTTTTGCCTGGAGGGCAAATTCAGGGAGGGGAGGCCTGCCAGAGAGGCATTTCCCAAGTCAGCCTTTCCTAGCCGGAACAAGGCCCAGGGACACAGAGGGAGCACCAGCCAGCTCCAGACTGCCCTGGAGAGGAGATGAGGGAGCAACCAGGAAGGACATCAGGAGCTTCTTCCACAGCTCTCCAGAGCTGCGCTTTCTTAACTCAGGCCCTGCCCAGCCATACTCACAACCTTGAACTGTCCTCCGCGGCTCTGAGAAAGCTCACCATCTCCTCCACTGCCTTTGTCTGGGGTGGGCTGGGCCAATGGCCATTCTCAGAGCCAGGCCCCCAGTGACCCAAAACAGCTAATCAAAAGCAGCGATCAGCGATCAAACTGTAACCCCTCCCGCCCGGCCAGGTCCCCTGCCCTGGAACTTGGGGAAATAGATTTTTCTGTCCTTCTCTGGCACCAGCAGGCTACAGCAGGGGCCTGGACCTCACCGCAGCCTGCAGTGACAGTGGGGGATGGGTGCCAGTAACCACCACGCAGAGGGAGCAATTTACTGTGATTTACCAGCCTCTTCCTCCCAATCCTCCCTGGATGCTATACAGTGTTCTCCCGGACTCCGGAGTTTTGAGAAAGTTAATTCAGACAGTTCCTGCTTGTTTAATGGTTGTTATAGTGGAAGGACTGATTCCTGGAGCTTCCTACTAACCATTTTCCCACATGATTAGATTCGTTTTTATACTGTAATAATTTATTCGCTTCCTGGCTTTTGGGAAATACTGCATCTTTGGGTGACACGTAGACCATTAAATAGCTGAACTGCGATGATTTGTGAAAGATTGATTTCTAGTACACAGATCCCACTCACGAGTGTGCGACACCAACAACCAAGCAGCAATGATGGAAGGAAGGGAGCAGCCCTTTTGGGGAGACAATGCAACTGGACAAAGTGTTCATCAGGCATTTCCCATCCTTGTAAGCTTCCTGAAAGCAACTCAGCAGATGGTAAAAATTAACAAGATCGGTGAGCCAACGACTGGGGAGAAGTCTGGCATTCATCAGGACAGCCAGCGGGGAGAGGGGAGAACTATGTGAAGATGAGCTGGCGAGGCAGGAAGGGGCAGCACTGCCGTGCTGCAGGGGTCTTCCCCGAGCAGGAAGGTGCAGGAAAGAATCCCGGGGGAGGAGAGAGCTGCTCATGCTAGACAGAGGAAGGAGGGGAGGACCAAAGGAAATGAGGAGATCTTTAGCCATCAAGGGGAAAGAGGAGAAAACAGTGAAGGTCCCTCATCCCTCACTGGTAGAACAGAGGGTCAGCTACAGTCATTCTAGAATTCTCCTTCTCATCATTGCAAATGAAAAGCATTGACCCCTTATTTCTTTTACGTAATTACATAAGAAACTGGCGCAGTCACTCAGAGCTGAAGGAATGAGCTCTGCTTCATGCGAAGGGATCGGGTTGATCTTTTTTATCCCCCTTGGGATGTGAGAGGAGGCAGCCAGCAGTGGTTAAAGAAATGTATGAATTCTGTCTGCCTGTGAGGATGGGGTACTGGGGCAGAGCTCAGAGGATGGACAGACAGTGCCCAGGGCCCGTGGTGCCCAGAGGTCACCTGCCAGGCTGCTGGGCAGGCGGGGCCCGTCGAGCCAGCAGCACAGCCAAAAACAGCCCAGTTTGGCAGCGGCTACAGATGGCCAGCAGCGCCCACCCCACCCCCAGCCCAGGGCTGGGATCCGGCCACAGATTACATTTTAAGGTGATAGTCATCTTTGACCTTTGGGACCTCTGGGGCCACTGGTCATCCATCTTAGAGCTGCTGACCAGCAACCTCTGGGCTATTTTTATGGCCAGCAAACATAGCCCATTGATTGAATTGATTGAAATCAACATCTAGTTTGCGGGCAGCAGACAGTGGCCTCCCAGCCCAGAATGTGCAGCTTCGTTTCTTTATTGTGTTGTGCTCGAGCCTTCCTCTTCTCCACCCACCCCAGCACTGAAGGCAGTAAACAGGGCATACACAGAGATGCACACATCCTAAACACACATGGAACCACAGACACAGACACACACACCTATTCACTACCACAAACACACGCACACAGCCACAGACACAGATACACATCCTGAACACACACAGAACCACAGACACAGACACACACACCTATTCACTACCACAAACACACGCACACAGCCACAGACACAGATACACATCCTGAACACACACAGAACCACAGACACAGACACACACACATATTCACTACCACAAACACACGCACACAGCCACAGACACAGATACACATCCTGAACACACACAGAACCACAGACACAGACATCCATACCTATTCACTACCACAAACACACATGTACACAACCACAGACACAGATACACACATGAACACACACAGACACACATAACCACAGACTCTACACAACCACAAACATGTGCAACCCATGCACACCCAACCATAAACAGACACATACACACATAACAACAAACACAAATACATGCACACCAAACATAGACATCATAATCTTTTCCAGGAAATTTCCTGGCATGGTGCTCATTTTCCTGGCAGAATTCCCCAAGGAAATTCAGTTGAGAAAAGCAGAGGTGAGTTCAATTCAAGGGGAAGACACGCACACACACACACACAAATCTATACAAATACATAATCAGGAGGTTGAAATATAAAAACAAACACATAAACAAAGAAAGACATACCTGGTGACTTTGCAGTGTGTCAACCTGGCGAAGCTGAACGACAGTTCCAATGATGCCCTTGTGTGTTTAGTGTGAGATTGTGTGAGCTGGGTCAGGCGTCAGGGAAGCAGAAGCCATGGGTATTCTGGAAGGTCAGTGTAGGGAGGCCCCGTGTCACAGCTCTGAGGGCTCCCCTGGCTGGTGGGTGCCCCGGCCCCCTGCCCCTCTGACCCCCGCAGCCTCTTCCTTCAGCCATTCCAAATCCTGGGCCGGGCACGAGTGCGGGAGCATAAGGGCACCCGCTTCTCCCTCAGGCTGCCCCAGCCGGCAGCGGGGTTGGAGGCCTGCAGACGGGAGAGGCAGCGCAGGTTCCGGCTTGTTCCTTGTGGGCTCCGGCTGTCCCCGCTCTCCCCCACGTCACATTGTCTTTCATTCCCGACCGCTGGTCCCAGGGTCCTGGGGCAGTACCACCACCAAAGACACAGCCAGCCAAGACCCGTCGGCTCCCACGGTGGTGTAAGGTCAAATCCGACAATGGGTTCTTCACCATTCTTAGTGTCCTGCTGCTTTGACAGAATCCTAATCAAACAGCACAGACAAAGGGAGAAATTTTAGATACACAGTTAGGAGGCCTTTGTCTTGGAGAGACATGACTGTCAGCCTGTCATTTTACGTTCAGACACGTTGGCTGTGCTGGTCCCACTGCCAGGCTGCTGTGTGCGAACCCCAGCCCTCCACTCATCCCGCCTGCCCACAAGACCGTTTTCCTGTCCCCTCCCTCTCCCGAGCACATGAGTGATTCGGTTCTAGAATGTTCCTGCTTCTGCGGCTTTGGGATGGCTCTGTCTGAGGAGCAGATCAGTGAGTCCCGGGAGTGGTGACGCTTCTGACTCAGAGCCCACTTGGGGTGGGGCGGGTGAGTACAGGAAGGGGCCCAAGTGGGGTGAGGAGGGGGAGCCCCAAGCCTTGGGGAAGAAGCCAGGAAAGGCTGCAGGTTCTGTAAAGCTTCTGCAGCTCTGCCTTTCCCTCCTCCCGTCCCCTTGACACCCAGGAGTGTGTGGGGAGGGGAGTGGGCTACTGTCCAGATCTGTGTTCACACTGTCCCAACTGCACTGCTCAAAAACACGCCCCGGGGGTCCCGGGAGCTGGGCCCTTCACAGCCACAGTGGTGCTCAATGAAAGTCTGGACAGGAAAGCCCACAAAGATGCCACCATGAGGAAGGGACTTTTCTGAGGTGGAGGAGAAGGCCTGCACCAGGAGGGGCCCTGTGGCCAGCAGCAAGCAGAGGGCCTGGGGGGTCTGCAGGGGTGGGGTGGGGGTGGCTTCTTTAAGCTGCACCACACACCCAGCCCAGCGAAAGCCACCTCCTTATTCCATGCATATCCTGTTTTGCTAACTGTGAGATTCTGGGTTCAGGAGCAAAACCACTGACACCCGTGGACAGCCAGCCTCTGATTCAAATCCCAGCTCCACCCGATTCTAGTTATCATGACCTTGGACATTAAATTTCCTTTCTGTAAAATGAAGACTAGAAGATTGAACTCCCATGGTGGTTGTAAGTAATGCCCAAGCTGATGAGCTGAATGTCTGGCCCTCACTGTCCCTTGTCCCCCTCCTCTACCGCAGTCTCATCCTCGGCACTCCTGCCGCTTTGGACCAGAGAACTCTTGGTCGTGGGGACCGTCCTGTACTCTGTAGGACGTTTTGCAGCATCCCTGGTCTCTGCCCGCCAGACGCCAGCAGCTTCCTCTCCCCCAGCCATGACGATGAAAAATGTCTCCAGATGTTGCCCAATGTCCTGGGGCTGGGGAGTGGGGTGGGGTGGGGGGATTGTCCCATCACTCAAGCACTCTGCAGAGGCGAGGCCCAGCCAGTCTCCTGGGGACGGACCGGGGGGCAGGCGCTGCCTTCCATGGTCTGTTCTCCCCTGACTGAGCAGCGAGAGCTGGGGCAATGGGACCAGCCCTTTGGCTTCTCCAGGCCTGTTCTGCCTGTAGAATGGAGATAATAATCGGCCGGCCAGGTGGCTCTTAGAATCACAGGTGATCATTGTATGAAAGTGTTTGCAGCCCAAGCACTATTTGAAGTAAGGCCTTGCTGTCCTCCCCACTGCTCTGGAGTGGCGGCTCCCTGAGGACAGGGGTTTGGTGTGGCCTATTCGCTGTCCAGAAAACGGGGCTGGGAGCACGGAGGCCTCAGGAAGTGGGTGCTGACCAGGGAGAGCATGCCTGATGGGTCTCCAGGCCTGGGTGCCAGGCCCAGCATTTTCTTCAGCTCTGCCAGTCCTGACATTGACCCCTCTGTGACCCTTGACCCCACAGCAAAGCTGTTCCCAGGAGGTTGTGCTCAAACTGGAGTAAGCATGAACCATGGAGGCTTATCCAAAACCCAGCTTTCCGGTGCCCCTGGAGCACTTGATTCGGGGTCTGGGAGGTCCAGGAATCTGCATTTCACCCATCCCGGAACCGTGGCCTCTCTGGTCCTAAAGCAGAGGTCCTGGGCCACTGGGTGATTAGAGCAGCTGGCAGCTTTCCAGGCCCTGCCCTGGCTGGGGGGCTGCAGGATAATGCCCCTGCTGTCCTCCCCTGAGGTGGGGGGGCATCTGAAATTGCCCCGCAGGGGGTGCCCCACAGGTATATGCAGCTCTCCCCACAGGCTGGGACCCGCCCTCCCCAGGGCCAATGGGCACCCGTGGCACCAGGGTTGTGTTCTGATTCACTTTACCTGTTGTCTTGGTTTTGAGAGAGCACAGCAGAAGTGGACACCAGGTGCCAGTGCAATGTTTGGGGATGTGGACTGTTTTTGGAGGCCCCAAAGAGAGGGTCCTGAGACTGAGGCCCCCTTGTCATGTCATCAACATCTTTGCAAAGCAGGCTTTCCTGGGGCAGAGAATTGAACATAGTAGTTTTTAAGCAAGGGATTGTTCTGGAAACTCATAAGCAATATCTACACTTCCCCCAAAGTCTGAGTTGTACTTGCAGCTTTAAGCCTGCTGAGAAGCCCTCTCTGGCAGATCCTAAAGGGCTCCCGAGGCTCAGCAGGGCTCTGAAGCCTCTCTGGGGACTTTCTGGTTCTGTTCCTCAGACAAGAACCCCAAAGCGCTGAGAAAACACAGGGCTGACAACCTCCAATGTGTTGGTTTGCTATCAAGAACCCCACTAATATTTTTGCTATTCAAAAGCCCGAATCAGGTTTCTTAATATCTTCTTTTGCAACTTTAGCCCCAAGACCCTTTGAAAAGTTTGTGCCCCAACAGCAGCCAGGAGCACCCCCTTCCCCCTCCCCGACAGAGGCTCCACAGCTGCTCTCTGGGCCCATGGGAGACGAGTGAACCGGTGGGAGACTTTTTGTGGGATTAGGGCTGGTTGCAGCCTGGGAAGCCACCCCCAGGCCCAAGGCTTAAGCCTCCCCAGCGGGCACTGGCTGGCAGAGGTGGGTGCATCCTCGGGCCACCCTTTTCTCGGGTCTCAGATCCGTTATTTTCCTGGCCCATCACCGTCACTAACAGGGACTACCTTTTCTTCGTGAAACTGGGCAGTTTATAGAAGCAATTGTCTTTTTTTCCTAACTTTCTATGTTGTCATTTTCTTTATTCATAAACAACATTTCTATGCATTCCCGAAGCCTTACGAAACACTGTGTAGGAAAAGGGTTCCGGGCTGGGCTGGGTGATGGTCGCCCAGACCCCCCTCTTCTGTGAGTCTCTCCCAAGCGACTCCTTCTGTCCCTCCTTGTCCACTGCCCAGGACACTCCCATCTGGCCCTGCAACAGCCTGCTCACCCTCTCTTCGATGTCAAACAAACCTCCATTCTTGAAGCCAAGGAGACTTCAGGGATTCACTCCCACTGAGCTTGCTGCCCAGCCCAAGCCCCCCGTCTTGTTTACACAAGGTACAGTGACCCCAGACCCTCTGACCGGCCTCTGTGTCTCATTTAGGGGTGATGTATATACCCCGATAATAGAACCTATGCTGTTAACCCAATGTCTAATTCCACTGGTCAAGATCTTGGTTCCTGATTTTGTCTCCCAAAGAACGTCATCAAGTCTCTTACGCTCATCCAAGTATTTGATAGAATGCGGAGTCCTGTGGTGCACCTCCACAACGTCCCTCCAATTTGCGTGAAGTTGCAGGAATTTTTCCTCAGCCTTGAGGTCTGATCTCTCTAGCTACTCGCCTAGTGCCCCTTTATTTTGCTCACCCCCTGCCCTCCTGCCTCCATCCTTTCGCAAGGACGATCAGGCGAGACCTCATCCAATGCTGTGCTCCGACCAGGCGCGCTCTGCCACCCACATCCCCCTCTGCCCTTCCTCGAGAAAACCCGTCCCAGAAAGGCACGAGGCTGCAGCCGACTGCCAGGACTCCTCCTCTGGGAAGCTCCGCCTCCGCTGTGTAAATTCTGGAATCCATCTCTTTCTGAAATGGCGATGGTACTTGCCATCTGCAGTCTGCCAGCAGGGTTTGGGTTCTCGGGATGCCCAGGCACCCTGTCAAGAGTTCAGGGTCACATTTGAAGGTTCCCTTATTAGCCTAGGATGGAAGACTCTAACTTGCTCAGCGTGGCTTGGGGTTCTCACACCATCTCAGGCTTTCTCCCCTCTTTATGTGTTTGGCTTGCCCTTGTTAGTGGGGATTCTGCCTGCAGAGAAGACATGGAACAGATGAAGAATTTGACTCCCTCTATGTCCCTAACCATGAGGCAAGAGCAGGATTCAAGTCTGGGAACCTCTGCCTGGTGGGCTCCAAGACCCTGAGAAAGTTACATCTTTTAAGCCTCAGTTGACTTTATTTATAAAATGGGCATAATAATCATCCTACCTTGTAGATGAATGTGAGACTCAAGTGACACTTAGTAGACCATCGTGAATCCATGGTAGCTACTGACAATAAGCATTCTTCCTCCTAACATTAATGAAAGAGACTTTTGTTGTCTTGCATGTTTTTCTTTACTTTTGAAGACTGTTCTTTGGGGCTTTTTCCTTTCCACCACACATGTTCCAAGCCTGTTCATGCCTTCCCTGTTAATCCATCTTCGCACATGCTCTCCAGATCTGAGCTCCTTAGAGAGCCATCTGAGCAGCTGGACTTTTCCAGATGCTTCCTCCTTGCTTTTTCATGGAGAGTATTTGTGAGTAAAGTCAGAGTGGTATCCTTAAAAATCTTCCAACTCTCTCCTGCCCAGATCTCCTGCCATAGCTAGAAGCCAGTGTTTCTTCTGGCTTTGTAAAAAGAATTCTGTCTTCTGGAAGCTAAATGCACACTTCCAACCCTGCCCAAACTTTCCAGTTATTGCAAAATTTGAAATGAAAAGATTCTTGCTCCTAAGGTCAATGTCACGTTGACTCTGATGGTCCTTTCCTCCTTGTTGGGCACAGCTGGGTCTAGAGACGGGAAGAGGTCAGGAGTTGGTGCCAGGAAGGTCAACTCAAGCCAGATGGCAAGGATCTTGCCAGGCAAGGAAGGGCAACTAGAAGTTCAAAGTAGAGGGGTGAAATGTTTGGAGCTGAGCCCTGACAGCTAGTCAGAGGTGGTTGGTGAAGGGGGCAGGGAGAGAAGGACAGCGCTAGGATCTGGTGGTGCCATTCCTGAGGTTTGGGAGAACTGAGATGTCATTCATAGAAATGTTTTCTGTTATGTTGAGTTGGAGGTGATGGGTAGAGTGTGCAGGTGGAGAGGCCAGTGGATAACATGGAACTGAAATGTATTTTTGCAATTTTTTATTGAAATAAAATTCACGTAACAAAAAATTCATTTGAAAGTGTTCAGTTCATTGGTTGTTAGTATATTCAAAATGTATGCCACATGCAGGACATGACTCCTGGGGATGAGCCTGGACCCGGCATCACAGGACTGAGAAAGTCTTCTGTACCAAAAGGGGGAAGAGAAATGAAACAAAGTAAAGTTTCAGCAGCTGAGAGATTTCAAATGGAGTTGAGAGGTCACTCTGGAGGGTATTCTTATGTGCTATATAGGTATCTCTTTGTAGTTTTCAGTGTATTGGAATAGCTAGAAGGAAATACCTGAAACTGTCAAACTGCAACCCAGTAAGTAGCCTTGATTCTTGGACGATTGTATAACTATGTAGCTTACATGGTGCCACTGTGTGATTGTGAAAACCTTGTGGCTCACACTCCCTTTACCCAGTGTATGGACAGATGAGTGGAAAAATGGGGACAAAAATTAATTGAAAAATAGGGTGGGATGGGGAGGGGATGGGATGTTTTGGGTGTTCTTTTTTAACTTTTATTTATTTTTTATTTATTTTATTTTTTTGAGTAATGTTCAAAAATTGATTGTTGTGATGAAGCACAACTATATGATGGTTCTATGAACAATTGATTGTACACTGTGTATGACTGTATGGTATGTGAATATATCTCAATAAAACTGAATTTAAAAAAAAATATGCCACCCTCTCCACTATCTACTTCCAGAAAATTTTCATCATCCCAAAAAGAAATCCCATACCTGCTAGCAGTCATTCCCACTTCCCCTGTCCCAGCCCCTGGCAACCACTCACCTACTTTCTGTCCCTGTGGATTTATCTGCTCTAGACTCTTCATCTACATGGAATCATGCAATATGTGACCTTTTGCATCTGCCTTCTTTCACTCAGCAAATGTCTTCAAGGTTCATCCAGGTTGTATCATGTATCAGAACTTCATTCCTTTTATGGCTGAATGAAATTCCATTGTATGTCTATACCACATTTTTTATCCATTCATCAGATGATGGACACTTGGGTGCTTTCCACATTTGGGCTGTTTTGAATAATGCTGCTACGAACATTTCATGTGCAGTTTTTTGGACATATGTTTTCAATTCTCTTTGGTATATACCTAGGTGTGGAATCCTGGGCCATATGGCAACTCCATGTTTAACTTTTTGAGGAACTGCTGGTCTCTTTTCCACAGCAGCTGCAATGTGCAAGGGTTCCAATTTCTCCACAGCCTCGCCAACATTTATTTTCCGTTCTTTTTTTTTTGAAGTATAGCCATCCTAGGGGGTGTGACGTGGCATCTCATTGTGCTTCAATTTGCATTTCCCTCATGACTAATGATACTGAGATAGCGAGAGGGCACTCACCTATTACTTCTAGGGGACTAGGCATAAGGCTGAGCCCACAAGCTCAGAGATGCAAGTGGCAGGACTTTATTTTTTTGTAACACTGTCAACTTCTATTTTGAAGATCCATTCTGCCCGAGTGGTGTGAAAGGGGCCTGAAATGACAGTGCCTTAAACTAGATAAAGGTCTATCGCTTCCTCACACAGAAGTCCAGAGGTACGTGGTCCCTGCTCGTGGAGTTCTGCGCCACAGGCTGCCGGGAGCCCGGCTCCCTCTCTCTCACCACCTTCTCCTGGGACGTTCCCCTCCTCTGCAGCATCCATGAGGTTCTCCCTACACCCCACGCCAAGCAGCAGGATCGAGAATGCAGGAAGGAGGAAGCTCGCCCCTTCCCTCTAGGGGCACAGCTGGGAAGCTGTACCCCCACTTTCCCATTGACGGATACATAGTCAAAATGCCACGAAGCCACCCTTTCTGCAAAACAAACTGGAAGATGCGTCCTTATTATGGGTGGGCAGATGCTCAGCTAAAGACTTGTAGTTCAGTTGCTATGGGAAGAGGAGACTGGATATTGAAGGGTGAATAGCAGTCAGTCTTGGTCACAGTAGGTTACATCAAAACAGTTCCCATCACAAAAGTGTCTGAAACCCCTGCTGGGAGGTCACATGGAGGGAAGCCCTGCAGGGAATCTGCAGAAGTGTTTTTGGTCTAAAGGAGGAGGAACAGGAGGCAACATCCGTCTTTGAGCCACCTCCCGTCAGCACGCTGGACCCCGTCCCTGCTCCTCCCATGAGGTTTCCAGCAGCTGCTCCCCTCCCTTCTCACCACTCCTCACCCCAGGACGCTGTAACCCCGTTGCTCAGGGACTGCTCTCTGGAAGGCCACCCACACACAGCAGCCGCCCGACCTCCCGCCCCGGCCTTCCGATCCCACCCAGCCCCGGCCTCCTGCCTCTCCCCTGTCCTTTTCGGCCTCGCCTGGGCCCTGCTGGCCATGCGCTTCCCCTGCCTGTCTCGGCACAGGCCTTCGGAGCCCTCGCAGGCCACAGCAGGACTGCAGCTCACACGCGGAGAGTCCGCCAGGCGCCGAGCCCTGTCTCCAGTCCTCCGGCCGCGCCCTGCGGAGGGTCCCAGGGGCCACCCGTTCCCGTGAGGACTGGGAAGCGCAGAGGCACCGAGGGGCTCGCCTGAGGTCCCACAGCCTGCAGGACGGAGCCGGGCTGCGGCCCCACGGCCGTCTCTCTCCTCCACCGCGCTGCCGGCTCTTCTCTGCTTACCGCCCTCCCTGGCTCTGATTCAGACCCTCTTCCTGTCCAGGTGATTTAAGTGCAACTTCAGATGTGTTTCCTGCTACTCCCGGGAGGGGAGAAGAGGTGACGGAGAACAGAGGAGAACCTACTCATGAAATCCTTACCTTCTCCAGGGATAGCCCAACATTTCCAGAATTTTCCTCATCTAGGGGATCCCAAAGTGTGCTCCCTGAGAGGCGCTGGGGCATCAGCTGGCACGGACGGAGGTAGTGACACCCCCGTGGGAGGAGAGTGCGGCTTCGGAGCCAGAGCGACCAGGAGGAGCCTGCTCCGTCCCTCCCTTCCCAGGGCTTCAGGCACCTTAGTCGGCGTCTCAATCTGCTCACTTATGAATTAGAGTAATTATCCACCTGGCAGGACATTATGGAGATGAAATGAAACAACACCCACAAAGGGCCGAGCTCACCTAGTTCAGACGCTTAATAAATGCCGATGTTTGTGTCATTGCAGCCGGGACATTATATGGCCGGCCACTAGGAATCCATATCACCAGCTGTAACGGAATGATTCCGACCTCCCCATTTCCCAAGGGAACAAAAGGACCCTTCCCCTCCTCCAATCCTAGAAAAGCAGGAGGGCAGTGGCCTGGCTCACCAGCCTCCACCCTCTGGTGAGGATTTCCAGCTCTGGCTGCAGGATTTGGGCTTAAACTCCTGCCTTATCTGACAATGGGCCCTGGGATCCCCAGGAGGCGTTACCTGGATGGACAGAGATGGAGCAAGATTCACGGGCAGCTGCCAGGCCTGGGAGAGCCAGCCATATAGAGTTACCAGGGGTGGGACAAAGCAAGCAGGGCAAGGTCAGGGAGCCTCGGTGACTGTGACGGGCCGACACTGCACTTTTACAGGTGGGCTGGCATGCAAAGTTGGACAGAATCCGTCAGGGCAGCCACCAGGCCCTCTGGTGTGAATCTCAGGTGGAGTGAAATCTAATGCAGGTGGGGTGTCCACTCCCTCCCCGCTGGTCTGGGATGGGACTGGTGCTTGTCAGTGTGAGGGAGGGGGGTTGAATTTAGGTCCTAACAACAGAGATGGCTCCTTAGTGGAAGCCCAGAAGAATTAAAGCAGATGACATCTCCGGGGCAGAGCTGCGAAAGGACTCCGGGGATCAGCTCATTGCAACCTCTTTGTTTTACGGAGGAGAAATCCAAGGCCTATGTTGACCAGTGTCTTGTCCAACATGTCACAGCTGCTGAGTGGCCTCAGGCCACTCTGGGGCTCTTTCTTTCCCACCAGGGGTTCTCAGCTCTACCAATCCCAACATCCCTTTTGCATGACAAATTTTTTGTAATGACCACTTTACTATCTTGACACAAGTTTGTAGATAATATAACCTGCATGTATATGTAATGAAAAATCAATATAATGTCCTACATGTAATATGGGGGAGGCATAAAAAGGAAGTCATTTACAATGAAATATTTCCTAAGTAAATACATAGGCACAACCACGCTCAAAGGCCGTCACCAGTCACAAATGCAGATGGCTAGAGAGATGTTGTATTGGTGATGGCATCAGTCAGATTCCCCAGGGAAACAGAAGAAAATAAACAATGTGTTTATTTTAAGGAAGTGGCTCAGGTGTCTGTGGAGGCTGGCAGGCCTGAAACCTGTAGGTGAGGCCGACAGCTGGAAATTCCCGTGAGAGCTGATGCTGCCGTCACGAGTCTAAAATCCACAGGGGAGGCCGGCCAGCTGGAGAGTCGCAGGCAACTGCTGGGTGCCAGCTTGCACCCCTGGAAGTCTGGCCACCGCGGGGGTATCCAGAGATTCGGGTTGTCGGCCCCAGGGGTGACAGTGTTGCCTGGCAGGGGGTAAGGTGGAGCGAGGGCTGTGGGGCGGGGAGGCAGGTGCACCAAGAACATCTGAGGGGTCCTGGGAGACTCATGTATGTCACAACCTTGAAACAACCTTTAGTTTTTATATAAAAAAGGAGTTATGTTTTAAAAAGTTTCGTGGAAACTTTCACAGCCACAGAGAGCACAGGATGAGTTTTTACAAGGGACTGTCCCTTTGATTATAGGAAAACGACAACTGGAGTCTGCAGGCACCAGGCATCCTTCTGGGGCCTTTGTATAGACCAAGTCACCAAGTGCTGACAACAGGAAGCAGGTACTATTATTATCCCCATTTTATAGAGGAGGAAACCGAGGCCAGAGAAGTAGCTCAGCCAGTTAGGGGTGGAGCTGGGATTTGGCCCAACAGTCTGGATCTGGAGGCAAAACTCAATTCTGGCAGCCCCAGGCCTCATCCACCAGATGCCAGCAGTGTCCTCCCACCAACCATTGTGACATCAAAACACTCCCATTAGTGGCATGCTCTCCCAGAACTCCTGCACTGGGACACACAGCCTCCAGGGTCCCAGCCTGCTCAGGTCACCATGCTAAGTTCAAGGTTTACCAACCCTGGGCAGGAAAAGGGCTGGGGTGGGGATGGTGTGTAGGGTGGGAGGGGCCCTGGGGTAAAGGAACGGGTGAGGGAAAGAAGAATTGGAATATCCTCAGGAAACCCATTTTCTTGTATTTCAAGACAGCAAGACAGGCTGGGACCCTTGGGTAAAAATTTTCAGGATTCTAGTGTGGCACCAGGAAAAGAAAAAGGGGGTGGGGGTGGAGCAAACCAAAGCAGCCTTCTCTTTCTGTCATCTTAAACTCAGCTTTAGTCCTTGCAGCGAAAGCCAGCTGGGTGTCAGCAGGCCCAGGGAGCCCGTCGGTGGGCCAGTTGGTCCCCATCTGAATCCCGAACTCCGAAGGCAGCTTTGAAACTCACACGCTGCCAGACAACCGTCTGGTGATCGCGGCTATGCAGAGCCCGGGGGGTGGGTTTCTTCCCACAGAGTCCCTGACATGCATCTGCAAAGGGAAATCTGGCTCCCTGACGCCTGGAGTTTGGTCCCAGATCTGCCAAGCCACTAGGAACAGAGGTGGGCTGTGGGGAGCCCAGGCCCACAGGGGCAGGGGTGTGGAGGGAAGGCAGGCAAACGAGCTCTGGAATCCAAAAGCTTCATTCTGGGGCCAACGCTGCCTTCAGTTTTCTTGACCAGCCAAGATGACAGCTGAGACTGAAGCTCTCACTCCTGTGATAAATAAAGCAACAATAATGATAAGGGCTAACCCTTAACCTGGCACCTCCCAGGCCCTAGGTACTTTTTAATCCCTTGATGGATATTAACCCTTGCAACCACCATGAGGTGTGTCCTTTATCACCTACTCCCATTTCACAGATAAGAAAACTGAGGCACGGTGCATTCAAGTGATCTGCCACCCAGCCGGTGGCTGCTGGGTCTGTGTTCCTAACCATCGGGTGGTGCTGCCCCTGGGCTCCCTGCAGCCCCTAGCAATGGTGGCCTCAAGGGCTCCGCTCCTGCCTGCCTGCTCCCCTCCCCAACCTGTTCCTATGCAGAACAGGGGTATCAAATCAGGCAGCCGTTGTCAAGGATCAGCATCACAGCCCTCTTTGGGTTGCACCTCCTGCCTGGGGATGTGGCCTGCGAGCCGTTTCTGCTACTCCTGAGCCCGGGGCAGTCGACGCTGGGGCATCTGGGCAGATACCTTCCCGCTGAAGCCAGGTGGGTCTCAGGACTCCCAAGGGGCTTCAGAGGATGAGAGCTGCGTCCTGGTTCCCTTGTCAGCACGTCGTTTCCCAGGCTGACTTTCACTTCCTTCCCTGGACACCTTGGCTCTCCCCAGCCCCTGAGCTGACACCTGGGATCCTTCGCCCCCTAACTGGCGAGGCCCTGGCACCTGGCTCTGGGCTCACACAGAGCTCTGGAGCTTGTGCTCCTGGCCCTGGGATAACAGACCTCCCGGCCAGTCTCAGTGTCCAGGACACTGGACATACAAGGTCAGAAACGAGACGGTTGATGGTGTGTAGCTTAAAAGAGGATTGGACCCACCATGCAAATTAGCAGCTATTTTATTTCATGGGTAACTCATGATGGCATTTATCCTCTAGGACATAAGAGGTGGGAAAACAACAACAACAACAAACAAACCCAGAAAGAAAAAGGAAACAACACACCAAACTACGGTGGAGTTCTATTTGGAAACGGACATGTCCCTACTTTATTTGCACTTGAAAGTCTGGAGTCAAAGCAAGACCAGGCTCCGCGGTGGGTCCTGGACCTCCCTCCCTTGCTCCCGGGGGTCCCGGAGGTCCCGGCGCGCGGCCCCCTCCCAGAACGGGCTCGGGGCCAGGCGGGGCGCGCGTCGGCACAGCCGCGGAGCAGCCTCGCCCACTCCCAGCGCTCTGGGCGCAGCTGCCCGGGAGCCGCGGAGCCACCGCGGGGCCTTTGTCACGTCACCTAATGCGCATTCTCCGGTGGGCACAGCAGGCGACCCCGCTAAAAGGGCCTCTGCCAGAGCAGGGATTAGGGCCGGGCCCGCGGCGGCAGATGGTAGCGCTTAGAGCCAACACCGCGCGCGCGGATGCTTTGAACATCTTGAAAAGCTTTCTTTAGAAGTTAAACTTGGCTGGGGGGTGACAATATGGTTTGGCCTATGGCTTTGAAAAAGGCCTCAGGGCGGGAGGGGAGGGAGCTGCTCCCCGTGTCCCCCTCCCGCTTTGGCTCTTGCCCACGGAGCCCGGCTCGTCATGGGTCCTCCGTCCGCAGCGGCTCCCAGATCTCGGCTCCATTGTTTGCAAGTCGCGCTTGCACGGTCGCCTGCGCTGCCAGAAACCGCCCCGGCTGTCCCGCCCCGGCTGTCCCGCTGAGGGCACATTCGGACGCCCCTGGGCAGGGAGAAGGGCCCCCACCCTCGGCGTATCCAGCGTGGCGGGGGCAGGGCGCTCCGCGAACCTGGGCGCGCGTCCAGGCAGGTGTTTGGGTCCCAAACATTTTGGCACCAGCCAGCACCAATTTACAGCTTCTCGGATCCTGGAGCTCATGGTTAATTGCGCTCACTAATACCTTCCAAATCCCCATTCTGGACTGGTCCTAGTTAACGAATCCGTTGAGGGACAAAGGGTTTGAGCGTCTCTGTGCTGAGAGAACGCCCCCCCCCCCAATATTTTCCTTGATTTGATCACCCCAAACTCTGTCAGGAAAGACCCAACCTTCTCCCCAAGAGAGTCACCCAGGAGCATCTTCTGGGGGTTCAGAGGCCTTTAAAAGGGCAGAAAAGAAAGGAGAGGGCAGGCTCCCGGGCGGGCTGGCCTCTGCATCACTCAGTGGCTCCAGCAGCCAGGAGCAGGCTCCATTGGCCATTCATGAGATGTCAGGTGGTCTACAGATGGGAACACGGCATTATTGATTTTTACTAGCCTGCTAAAATTGAAAGAAAAAAAAAAATCCCTCCTTAAAAGCTCTGGGTTAAGCTTTGTTTCCTAGATGATGATTCCATGGTTCGGGGCTTGTCAAAGGCAAATTTAAAATATCAGGGCTGTTGGAGATATAATACGATGAAATCTTCTTGCAGCCATTGACTTCAGAGAGGAGGAGATCTCCAGGCTCGGAGGCCCCGGGGAAAGGGGGAGAGAGGCTGAAAGAGGGAGGGAGAGGGAGAGAAGAAGACCAAAGAGCAGAACCAGCAGCACCCCCCTCCACGCTGCCTCTTGGTAAGATGTGATGTGGATATAAAGAAATGAATTGAACCTGGTACAAACTGACAACCGTCCCCCAGTGAAACGACGGCGGGGGCTATAATCAGGGAGAGGTCAGTGCAGTGGGCCCCCTAAGTGCACTGACTCTGAAAATGGGCCAAGTTTGAGGATGGCCGGATGTGCTCCCTGGGGAGGCTTCTAGAGGATGCCAGATCTCCCCACCACCATTACTTATTTAGATGTTTCTTTTGCTGTTTTTCATTTTTCTGGGAGTTCTCATCTGCCCAACAATTGGGGGCTCTCCCCTCCCTGGCCCACTCACCTGCACAGCCAGCGTTCCCAAATCAGGGTGGTTCTGGGAGCCACCTGGCTGCTAATGAGTTCTGGTTGGGTCATTTTTCTCCAGATATTTGTACCCAAGCAAAGCCTCTCTAGGGAAATTCCCTGCCAAGTCCACCAAAAGACATGGGCTCATGGGGTTGTCTCCTTGGCTCAGGTGTGTATATATATGTGTGTACGTGTGTACGTGTACATGTGTGTGCGTGTGCCACGGTCCCATGGAGGTGGGAATGTTATCTAGCTTGTGACTTCCAAATTGCACAGTGGCACTGCAGCATTGTAGAAAATGTATTGCTTGATTTATTGACCTTTTGAAATTAAAAGAGCATGGAGCTGGGAGCCGGGAGGCCTGGAATCTGACCAATGGTTGGATCAATCAGCAGATACCTATTGAGTACTGGAAAGCACTGTGCTGGGCACTGGGAGGAGAAAGGGGAGGGGGCGTCAAAGAGGCAAACAATATCCTCCCTGCCCCAGCGTTACGGAAATATGTGGTCTTCTTACTGTGGATCCTGAAATCACAGAATGTCAGGGCTGGACAAGGCCCTGGGGAGCCCCTCAACCAACCTCCTATCTTACAGATGAGGAAACTGAGGCTCAGGGAGTTGAACCGACTCACACCAGGTGCCGCTAGCATTTCCTGAATTCCAGTCCATGATTGTTGACCAGCTAGATGGATTTGGCTCCCCTAAAAGAGAATATGGTCTCTATTCTCCCTGACCCAGCAGAAAGTAAACCTAGCCAGCTTCTGGATTTCTCTTCTGTCTGATGGGCTGGGTGATCAAGCACAAGTGCTGGGAAGCTCAGCAAAAATGGCCTTGGAAAGCTCTTTCATTCCAAAGCAGGGAGATGGAAGAGGCTTGGATGAGTCCTACATTATTACTATGATTCCAACAATTAGCTTTTGTCCAGCAATAACTTGAGTCCAGGGGCTTTGCGAAGGGCTCTATATTCATCATCTATTTTAATTCTCTGAAAAGCATCATGTAGTGCTCCTACCATCCACAGTTTACTCATGAGAACCCCAATGCACAGAGAAGTGTCGTGACTTGCCCAAGGCCACGCAGAGTGAGGGCTGCCAGGATTTGCACATGAATAGCAGCACCGTGGTGGAAGCGAACAAAACTTAACAATCTAAATTGTGTTTGTTTCTGTGGCTCCCAGTAACTGTGTAGAATTTATTGCTAAAATCACTGGCTGTTTTAACGATAATGTAGACAAAGTATGTTCCAGAGTCCCCTTATAAAGGCACATTTGGGTGATTGGACCCACACATTTCTAGTAGACTAACCCTATTTCATTAGGATTTTGAAGCATCTGGTCAAACTTCAGAGCATGGGAGTTAGAGGAACTGTACTGAGTCTGTGTTGTAACAAAACCCACTAAAGCTGAATGCTCAGTTACTAGAGTCTTGTGGTTTGGGGGAATCTTCCCTCCCACCCCCAGAAAGACAAATGGTCTTGAAATAATTCTTTCTTTTCCACTGTAGAAATTAAAAAAATGAATTAAGATCCCAATTGCCTGTCATAGGCCTTGCACACAATTTCAAGATGATGATCAAATTCTTTTGTACGTTGGTGATGAAATTTGTTCATGGTCAGGGATGATCAATTTCCAGATACATAGGGCTCAGCCGGAAAGACGGACAATACGACACCTCGTACCCCTGTATATTTAGCATGTCCCCCAATTATAGTATTTAAAGAAGTATAAAATCAAGATTTGGTATGATATTGGGCATGCTGTTTGTCCGGAACAGTATCTTCAGGATTTTTGGCATTTGGCTACATTAACGAAAACAAAACAAAACAAAACAAATCCACACAGAGGTTATCTGGTTGTCTGGCAAGTTGGGTAGTTTTACTCAGACTCCTTGTTGAGGAAAGACTTATGGAGATGCTAGAGGGTCAAGGGCAGCCTCTCACAGCCCCTGCTCTCCCCCACCCCACCACCTTTAATTGGGTGGTTTGGTTTGTCCCTGGCTGTAACCAAGGTAACCAGGGCTCAGCAGGAGGGACCTTTCTCAGTCCCATCTCCAGTGAGAGGATGGACGCCCAGCAGGGGGTTAAACTCCCAGGGACCCCATGAACCCTGGTGCAGGATCTCCCTCTGCAGAGCTGCAGTGGCCGAGTGACAGCCGAGGGCCAGGAAGTGTCACCGAGAGACAGAGGAGGACCTGGCACTATGGATAGATTTTTATCACTTTCTTGGATACTTCAAATTACAGGCATTAGTTCCAAGGCTTTGTTTAGCAATTGGCGCCACAGCAATTGGTTTTTGTTCATTGATTTACATGAATGCATAGTGCAGCTGGCTTCTCAGGACACATAATTTGTGTTGTGGGGTTGCTTTTGTTCTGGGGAGCTCTTCAGGGAATGCAGGAGAACAAAAATACCACAGGACTTGCACTCACTCCTCCTGCCCCCAAGGGTCTGATCGGTGGCTCCAGTGGATTCTCTGCCCCAGCCCCGCTCCCACTTTGGCCCCACGCTTGGGGCAGGGTTTCGCGGCCTTGGCACTATTGGCATTTTGGGTCAGATACTTCTTTGTCGTGGGGTCTGCCCTCTGCTCTGAAGGATGGTTCTCAGCATCCCTGGGCCCCACTCACGAGATGCCAGCAGCACCCCTCCCCCAGCTGTAACAACCAAAGACATCTCCAGATATTGCCAGGGCTCCCCGCAGGGCAAAATAGCCTCTGGTTGAGAACCACTGGCTTGGGGGTAACCAGAGACCCAAACAGACCCAGGCTGGGACAAAACCTGGGGTGGTGCCTAGAGTTTAGGGTTCCTAGTGACATGGGGGAGTGTGGGGACTGGAGAAGAGGAGGAAGCTGGATCGGAGTCAACTGCTGGGAAAAACATTTAAAAACTGTCACCAGAAAAAATAAAATTAGCCACCCCTTATATGGACCTCACAGTGCCTCAAACTTCACTTATGTGGGTTAATTTTCACCACAACCTCAGAAGAGAGGGGCCTTCATTCTGCAGAGGAGGAAACTGAGGCAAAGAGAAGTTAAATAATTTGCCCAGGGACATAGGCAAAACTGGGCTTTGAACCTGCAGCCACTCGGCACTTCTGCCTCTTCACTGGATGAAGTGCATGGAAAACTCCATGGCACCTGCACACACGCATGCACCGAGGTCTGTTCCCACGCGGGACCCTGCCAGCCCCCTCGGGGATCCTTTTATTGCAGCCGCTGCAGCTGTACCCACTGCCAGGGGGGGTCCCACTTCTGTGCGTAACAATGCTCAGGAAAAGGACAAAGAATAAAACCCACCTGCTTAGTGACACTGCCGGCTAGAGAAATGCTTTGCTCTCTCCCCACGGAGTACCGAGGACTTGGGGTCCCAGGACAGAATCCAGGGAGCACGCGGCACCGACCCCTCCCAGGCCCTGCCCCTTCCTTCTGGGCCTGCCGCGTTGCCCTGGGAAAAGCGAGTGGCTTCACCCCAAGGTGCCAGGCCCGTGCTCCGCGTTCAGCCTCCCCCACTCGGGAGGCCTTGTTTACTAAACAAAGCTGCTGGCAGAATCCTGGCCTCTGGGACCCAGGCAAGGTGAAAGGGCAGAGGTCAGGAAGCTGAGGTCAAAGGGCGGAGACCCTCGGGAAACGGGAGATTAAACATCCTCCTTTTCAAATCGGGAGGTTTAGGTAATTAATTGGTCTCCAAACATGAAAGCTGTAAATGCTTGTTCCAGGCAGGATCCCTCCCAGTCTCACCCCTTGTTCCTCTGGCCGGGACCCCGTTCTGCAGCCCCAGGCCCAGAGCCAGGCCCGCTTGTTGGCCCAGGGGTCCGCAGGTCTGGCCTGAGGGGGACTTTGCCCCTCACCTGCCTCCCTGGGGGGCATTTGGAGCCCGGCCTGGATGAGGGGGAAGCAGTGAGGGGAGCATGCGCTTCTCCCATTCTAGAAAAATAGAGGGACCCTGAGAGCCTCTGGCCTCAGAGGACGGGGGGCTGGGTGAATATCCCCCCACGGCGTGCCCTTGGGAGACGGGAAGATTCCTACCGTGAAGTCTTTTAAAATCCCTCTTTTCCCTTCCCTCCGCATCCCTCCTCCCCAGTGTGATCACGCTGCTGACCATGAATGTCAGCCAGGACCGTCCACACACGTCCTGTCCACCCTCATGCGCCCACGTTTCCAGATGAGAAGACACAGGTTCTCACTCACCAGGCCGGAATGAGCAGCCAGATGGCTGAGCTGGGACTCGGCCCCAGGGCTCCCGGGTGCTGCCACTCCCGATGGGAAACGAGATCCTTCAGCAGTGGCATCTTCAACCCTGGAGAGCACGTTGAGGGAGGACTGAGAGAGACCAGGTCAAGGGCAACGACTGTGGGCCCAGGGCAGGAGGTGCAGGGCGGATGGTCCGTTTCCCCACAGCCGGCCCAGCTGCTCCTTTGTGGGTTCCTGGGTCTGAGAGCCTGGGCTGGGGAACGGGGTGCTCAGGCCCAGGCCCAGTCTGGAAGGATCTGGATGCCGCTGGCAAGCTCTGCGAGGCTGAGGCTCTGAGCTGTGGGTGCTGGGACCAGGGGCCTGAGGTGGCCAGAGGAGGCCAGAGGCATGTGGGGGTCCCTAAGTGCCCCCAGCGGGAGCAGCCCGGCCTCCACTGGTGACTGTTTCACAGGCCCGTGGCCAAGGGTGGGGCAGAGGGTGAGCGGAGGAGGACTCAGGAGGGTGGAGGGCGGGGTGGGGTGGGTGCAGGGGCGAGGGCGTCCCAAATGACTGCCAGGCGCCCTAGAAGTGAAGCTTTAAAGGGCTCTTAGCCCTCCCTTTCTTTTTGCCTGAAATAATCAATCATGGGACTGGGCCTTTGTGTGATGCTCCTGCCGTAAAGTACACTTAAGGAATTCCGTTTTCTAAAATTCTATAAATCATTATTCTCACATTCTCCCAACCCCCTCCAAAATCATTCCTCTCCTGAAAGATTTAGTAATGTGTGTGCGTGCACACTCACGCACACTGTGGGAAAGTGTGAGGGGAGGGGCGGAGGGGTGCCAGCCTCCGCCTCTGTGTTCTTCCCGTGAACCCAGGGCCCCTTCCCCGGTGCTGTTCTCACAGACGCCTTACTGCTCCTGGCCCCTGGGTGGGCTCCTGAGCCCCAGCAGAGGGAGGCCCTTGCTCCTGGAGGCGGGGAGGCGGCCCTGAGAGCCTCAGTTGTTGTGAGGTGGGGGGGTGGGGGGGGCTATTAATGAGATGCCCCGAAGCTGCTGCTCCTCATCTGTGCTGCTGGCAGCTCTAAGCCGTGGTCTGGGGGAGAACAGTGGTGTTGGAGGGTGGGAGTTTGGCCTGTGGATTTTGAGGTGGGCAGGGAGATGGAAGTACTGGCCCTTTGGTGGATTCGGTTCTCTCCCAGGGAGGGTTTGGGCTTGGTTCCTCTCTACTGGTCAGGGCCTGAAGCTCTGGTACTCTCCAGAATTTTCCATGGTCCCCCTCCACCCCACAATATGTTCTGCACCCCCAACACAATACAGAGCAGGCCAGGGCAGTCGCCATCAGAGTCCCTGAGAGGCAACGCAGGCCTGATTGATTTGCAGGTGCTGATCTATTTAATGTCCCTTTCCCCAAGCTCCCATCTGGGCTGCGGAGGTGCTACATTACCTCGCAGGCCTGGCTGCTGGCCGCTGACACCCCTCACCCTGGAGGATGCTTGGGAGGTTACAGGTGCAACAAGCAAAATGAAAATCCATAGTTTTTAAACCTTTATGAATTGAGAATGTAAACCTGGAGAATGGATCTGGAGTTACTAATGGATAGTTGGTCTGACCAGCCCATCCATCCTAATGGCCCCGGCTGAGGGCATGCACGTCACAACAGCGTCCTCTCCCAGCCATCATTTCTGCCCACCACGCAGAGTCGGGAAAACAGAGGCAAGTACAGGACAAGGACCTGTGGGCCGACTGCCAGAGGCCCTGGCTTGGTCAGCCTACCCAAGGCCTCAGAAAGTGCTGGCGGGAGGAGTTGGCGGTGGGTTTGGAGGAGAGACCTCTGGCCTCTTGGGCTGGCCCAGGACTTTGGCCAGCAAGGGGCCATCAATAGGAGAAAAGGGGCAGCCCCCATCCCACTGCAGGACACAGGCCTAGACCCAGACCCAGGCATGAGAATACCTTCTCTGGTATAAAGGAAGGCAGTTTCCCAACTGAAACAGGGCTATGCACTTGATGCAGTGACCACACTGTTGGGTGGGAAGGGGAGTCCAGCCTGGGGTCCCATCTGGCCTGGCTACCCCTACATTATGAGTATACCACCCCCTCCTTGGGGCCTGCAAACCTGCAGCTGGAAGTTCCCTGAAGTCAGCATGGACTCTCCCTCCAGGTAACAGTCTGAGCCATCCCTCACCCCCAAGAACATGGGAAGAAGGGGACTAGGTCAGTCCTTGGAGAATTAAACTATGAAATCAACCCTTGGTTGATCAGGGCAGAGACAAAGAGCCCTCAGAAGGAGAAGGAGCACAAAGCAGGTGTTAGTTCCCTCCCTTTTCCCCTGTTTTTTTTTTTTTCTTTTTTGCAGCACAATGCTGGTGCATTTGTTAATCGGATAATGTATCAGTCAGGATGAGCTAGGTCATGCTGCAGTAACAAACAGGGCAATTGGTAGATTATGGGACAGTAGCAAAGGTTCATTTCTACTTCCTGCTGCATGTCCATCATGCCTGGCTGGGGACTCTGCTCTACTTCTCTTTACTCTAGGGTGCAGGCTAATGGAAGAGTCGCCATCTTCAACAGTCTCTGTTGCAGAGAGAAAGAGGAGATATCATGAATTGGTATGTTCATAAATCTTCCACCCAGAAGTGATGCCTGTTACTTCCACTCACATTTTATTGGTCAGAGCAAGTTTCAGATCCACATTTAGCTTCCATGGAGCAGGAAGTGCAATCCTGCCATGAGCCCAGGGGTGAACCAAAAATATTTGTTGGAGAGCATTGATGACGCCACAGGGGGGCAGCTAAATGAAAGGGAGAGACTTTGGAAAGAGGTGGCACACCTGGCCACCATTCTCACTTTTCCTGCCTGAAGACCTGTCAATCCCAGTCCCTGTTACTAGGCACAGTCTGCTGGAGAGAGCCAGAAATCCTCTCAGGTTCTGTTTAGAACACAGCCCTGGTTCTTTGCCTCACACAGCTGTCCTGACAGTTCCTGAGGGCTGCCAGGGCCAAGCCACATCAGCAGCACTCGCCACCATCATCTTCAGCCCCCGTGGGGTCCTGCCTAGTAAAGGTGGGGGCAGGAGGGCAGGGCACGCAGACGGATTCTGGTTGTGCTGTCACAGAGTTGTCCCCAATGCCCATGGGCTCAGGGAAGGCTGTAAACGCCTTCTAAGTGTTACGCTTGGCTTTGGGGCTTTGCCTCTTTTTCTTTTAGGTTAGAAAAGAAAAGGCTAATGGCCACAGCATGGTTTGGGATGCCAAGTTTTAATAAGTGAGAAGAGAGCAGACAAATAAAGATGCACGTGCAATGTCATCAAGGCAAATATGTCTTAGCAAATGCTTTTTCTAGGTTGCTAGTGATACAAACAAACAATCAAACAAACAAACAAAAACCCTGTAGGATCTGTTTCCTCACAAGGTTTCTGATGACCTTGAACCATTTAGAATTTCAAAATGCAGTCAGAAGGAAGCACAATAGATGACATCAGACTACTGAAAATTTGTTCAGGAATAACCTTGGCAATCAAGAAATGGTTTAAAAATTTTAAATGATACGTTCCTCCTTCCTGACACAAGAAAATATGCATGGGGAATTTTGCTTTCTTATTGTATAAATTTCCAGATGGATCTTTCTGTCTTTCTTTCCTTCTGCTACGTGGCAGGAAAAGTACTAACGGGCCACAGAAGTGCATGGAAGCCTTGGTTGATCTGGAATTTTGGAAAAGCAGACTAGCATAATTTTTAAACAGATTTATTGAGGCATAATTCACAAACCAGACCATCACCCATTTAAAGTGTACAATTCAGTGATTTTTAGTATATTCACGGAGTTGGGCAGCTATCACCACAGTCAATTTTAGAATATTTTCATTAACCCAAAAAAGAAACCCCACACCACATAGTTGTCCCCTTCCTATGCTCCCACCTTCCCCAGCCCTCGGTAACTGTTAATCTACTTTGTCTCTATAGATTTTCCTGTTCTGGGTACTTCATATACTACATAGTCTTTGTGTCTGACTTCTTTCACATAGCATAAAGTTCTCAAGGTTCATCCATGCTGTAGCAGGTGTCACTACTTCCTTTCTTTTCATTGCCAAATAATATTCCATAGTATGGATATATGGCATTTTTAATTAGTTCAAAAATCTAAATATGTGACTGAGGAGGAAAGGGGTCATAACAGATAGAGAAAAAGCAGTTATAGGCATTTTACCACTAACCTGAAGTCATCCAATTGTAGGCTGACCTGAGGGGCTTATGACCTAGAAAGGATGCATAGTACAGTCAAAAGAAGCATTAGGATCAGTCCTATTGATAAGCTCAAGGTCAAGGTGATATAAGAGCTTTTTTTAAAATTCAGTTTTATTGAGATATATTCACATACCATACAGTCACCCACAGTGTACAATCAGCTGTTCACAGCACCATCATATAGTTGTGCATTCATCACCACAGTCAATTTTTGAATATTTTCATTACTCCAAAAAAGAAAATAAAAATAAGAATAAAAATAAAAGTAAAAAAGAACACCTATAACATCCCATCCCCGCATCCCACCCTATTTTTCAATAAATTTTTGTCCCCGTTTTTCTACTCATCTGTCCATACACTGGATAAAGGGAGTGTGAGCCACAAGGTTTTCACAATCACACAGTAACACCGTGTAAGCTATATAGTTATACAGTCATCTTCAAGAATCAAGGCTACTGGGTTGCAGTTTGACAGTTTTAGGTATTTCCTTCTAGCTCTTCCAATATACTAAAAACTATAAAGGGATACCTATATAATGCATAAGAACACCCTCCAGAATGATCTCTCATCTCCATTTGAAATCTCTTAGCCACCAAAACTTTATTTTGTTTAATTTCTCTTCCCACTTTTGGTCAGGAAGTCTTTCTCAATCCCACGATGCTGGGTCCAGTCTCATCCCTTGGAGTCATGTCCCACATAGCAGGGAGGGCAGTGAGTTTACCTGCCAAGTGGGCTTAGAGAGACAGAGACCACATCTGAGCAACAAAAGAGGTTCTGTAAGAGCTTTCTTTAATACCAGGTTTTATAAATATGTTTAATATTGCTTATTTATTTGGAGAGGAAAGGACAAATATATTTGTTTTGATGTTAGCCATTAACTCTCTTTGGACCACGTGATTAATTGGCTATAACTAAGTTGGCTATAACTAAGGCTCCACCAGCCCCCAGGAGAAGCACACCCCACTGTAGGTCTGTAGGAAAGGTCTTTGGGCATTGAGACTGCAAACCTGAAGCTATCAAGTGAGGGCAAATCCAAAGTGAAGCCAGACTCATCTCTACATGGGTTGCTCCTCCTGTTTTCTGCACACTGCTGGCCCCTGACTTACTGACACCCCCTCCTCCAGCCACACAGTGTGTTTGTGCCCATCAGGGCTATATATGATGACCATGTTCTCATGCCCAGACCAAGGCCAAGAGATTAGAGACTCAGAGCAATGACAATGAAGCAATTGTTCTTGAACTTTTGCTAATTATGGTACTCGTGCTTGATTGCAACAATAGCTCTGATTCTTCACCTTTGCCTGTAGACAGACAGGCCATGTATTTGCCTTGCCATGTATGTTTGAGAACCCTCCCGCTGCAGGCAGGGTGACCTACCCCACCCTTTCACACTGGGCTCTGCCACGTGACTTGCTTTGGTCAATGGGATATCAGCAGATGCATGAGCATGGATGAGATCAACCATGGTCAGCTGACAACCAGCCTGCTCCATCTTGCCTGGGAGCAAGCCCAACGGTCCAGCAGGGCCACAGAGTTGACCCTCAGCTGACTCCAGACTTTCGGGTGTGAACAAGCCCTTATCGTGTGCCTTTGAGGCTTTGTGGTTGTTCATTACCAGCTTGTGGTGGTGATGGATAACTGACACAGAACCTTTAAAAAATCATTCCAAAATTCACTGAGTAGCTCCTGTTTTACTTATAAATCTCACTTTCCAATTCTCCTTGTCTCATGCATTTCATCCTTGGCTTATTGATTTTCCCAGCTCTCATCTTATGTTCTAGTTCCCCAGATGATCCATTTCCTGCTTGTTTTTCCTGTTTTGTGCACCAGTGGTTCCTTATACTAATTTCCTCTTCCAATCTCTCATTCCTTCATTATACGGTGTGAACAGGGAAGCAAAAAAATGAAGGGGAGAAAGCCAACATTGGTGAATTGAGTGTTCAACGGGAAGACGGAGATATGGAATGAATAAAGAACTACAAAATGGAAAAAAGGGATTGTTTTACATTTTTATCTGCTCACCTTCATCATAAAATGCCCTCTCATTGTGCCAGGATGATCATCAACCTGTCGTAACGGCAGCAATTGCTTTCATTAAAGGTTATCAGTATGATCTGCACAGGCTGAAGCAGGACACACAAGAACAAAGATTTAGAGGAAAGGGAAAAGCGTGGCTTACTGCCACGGCCAGCCCAGGGCCTCCTGGAATTTGTACAAATGAAACCATCAACACCGAGAACCTGCACTCAAATGCAGAATGTCGCCAATAGGTGACGGCCGGCTCACATGCATTGACTGTTTCCAGGTAACTTTCTGCTCTGTATTCTGAGAAGCACATCAGGAACAGAAGAGTGAACACAATAAACAGGAATAACAAACAGAAAATGAAAGACAGTTGTATTCATTTCCTAGGATTGCCATTAATAAAGTACCACAAACTGGCTGGCATAAAGCAACAGAAATTTATTCCGTCACAGTTCTGGAGGCCAAAAGTCTGAAATGAAGGTTGTTTGCAGGGCCAGGCTCTCACCCAAGACTCCAGGGAGGATCTTTCCAGCTTCTGGTGGCTTCCAACAGTCCTTGGCATTCCTTGGCTTGTAGCTGGAGCACTTCTATCTTGGTCTCTGTCATCACATGGTCTTTTCCTGTGTGTCCCTGTGACTCGTCTCTTCTAAGAATGCCAGGCATTTGGATTAGGGTCTACCTTACTCCAGTGTGACCTCATCCTAGCTTGATTACATCTGCAAAGACCCTATTTCCAAAAAGCTCACAGTCACAGTAAGGGGGATAGGACTTCAACATATCCTCAGGGGAAACAACTTAACCCATAACTATGGGGAAGGAATTGCTTGTAATGGAGATATGAGTCAAGGGAAACTGAGAACAGGGTCTCTTCCACCTGAGCACCTGGTCCTGAAGCGGAGGTGCATCTGACCCTCTGGCCAGCCTACTGGACCTCATGGAGAACTCCTGCCTCTCGCCCTAGAGGGTGGTGCCCTGGCGTGGCTGCTGGAATCCAGGACAATTGTGTTCTTTTTCCCAGAAATGTAGGATAGGGGCTCAGAAGTGTTAGCAGTCTCTGTTGGCCTCTGTACTGTGCACACGTGTAACGTCGAGCACCATGGAATGCTGCTCTGCCCCATCCATGGAGGGAGGTAAATAAAACCGGAAGAGGGAAGGGGAGATCATGCATGCCAGAGTGGTTTCTGCCCTGGTTCCTGTGCTAGAGTGGTTTGGATCTTGGCTCCTGTACCAGGTCCTAGCCCTTCAGGGAAAGAACCTGGGGGTCCTTTCTGCCCTTGGTTTCCAAGAGAAACCCTGTCTCCTGATAATTAACTCCCCCCTCCCTGCCTTCATTTTCCTGTTACTCTTAAGCCAGTTTGAGTTGTTTTCTGTCACAACTAAAACGAAGACAGATTAGCAGTCAAAGAATGGGAATAGGGAATAATCCATAGCATAATTATTCATTTTATTTTATCAGTAAGTTCTTTTTCATCTGTCTCTAACTCCAATTTCAGTGCTCAATTCTCAAAAATTCCTCTCTCCCCATTGCTAATTCTTTCAACTTTCTTACTTTTCCTTCAGCCTATTTTGTCCTTCTCTGATTTTCTACTAACCCTGTGTGTTGGATGGGAACAATGTACAGCCACTGGTCAAGCTATCCAGTTGTTTAGTGAGAAGTATTGCTCAGAAGTGGAATCCATTGTACTGGAAGACATAAAATATCAAGGTTTTAATAAAAATAAAATGAGTGGAAGGAATATCTTGAGGAAACACTGTGTGGGTCGATGGCTGCCAACAGAGGCACAGATGGGATAAGTTGGACTGTAGAATGTTTGGCATTCTTCCTACTGAAGGACTAAGGTAAACTAAGGACACTGTTAGAATTTGACCAAGTAGAGTTAAGATTTGGGCAAAGGCTAAACTTCCCAGGCAGTGACTTCTGACTTCTGATGCCATGAGGAAACCCACAAGCAAATGAAGTAAAGAAACTAGAGGCAAAGCAACAGCTGACCCTACCGGCTCCACCCTGGGGAAGGTTGGGGAGGAGGTGCTGGGGGCCTTTTTCCAGCAAAGGTATTGAAGGGAAAACTGAGTTATGTACAAAGCGTTAAACCCTGTGGGCTGGAGAGAGAGACAAGAAACACACACATACATGAACAAGATAAATATTTGCTAGTTAAGTTCTTGGCAGAAAATTAAAATAGGGCATATGACTATGACGGTGGCGGTTTGTGATTGGGTGGGTAGAGTAACTGAATTAGTTCAAAAATATTTTTATTGACTATAAATTTATGATAGTACCAGGAGCTCTGCTGCGTGACCAAGTTGGGAACCACTGCAGTTGGGGCTATTCTGAAATGCAAGACCAAATCTTGACACCAAAGTTATTTACTGTCTCCCATGGGAGAGACTCAGAAAGCTTGGAGACAGTGCTCATCATACACAGCATAGAGTGAATTCAACAGAATTTCTCTGAAGAGCCCATCTTTAAATGGTTTTCTCCAAACCTCCTTAGCCACATCCTTTTCATTGAGCCAGTATAATTTCCTGTTCATTGAAACTAACCCCTTGGTCCTGTGAGTAGAGTTGGGGAGCCCTGCCAGTAAAGCCTACTTGTAACCTAACAATCAAACCTCTTTCCTGTGGGGTTCAGACACCATCTTTCATTTATCCCATCTTCCTATTCTGCCAAGAAACCCAGGCACCACGGGTGGGAGTGGATATGGGCACCTCAATTCGCATAATAATAGTGAACTCTAAACCCTGTGAAAACTGGAAAATGTTTTCTAGTAGGCAAGAAATTAAAGAAACTCAGAACCATTTTAAGGAGGATTTGGAGTCCTTGTCACTTCATCCTTCACTTGGATTCTTTTTATACGTCTAACGGTTTCTCTACTTGGATTTTAAAAAGCAAAGATGCCTTCTCTCCTCACCTCAGCCATGCTCACTAAAGATTCCCTCGGGGAGGTGGAAGAGGCCTCCAGGGAATGAACTTCTCAGGAGACAATGGCATCAACCCAGGATCTTTCATACTTTGGCTGCGGGTGATGCTGGTGGAGTGTGAATCACCCCCATGAGCTAGTGCTGGAGCCACCAGGAGGCGGGAAAGCAAGCCCAGAAAGAGGAGGCCTGACGGGGCTGTTTGGAAGGAAAGCCTTGGATGGGCACATGGAACCTGTGGGGTCATATAGGAACAGGCTCAACCCCACTCCCTCCACAGCCTCCTTTATCCTAGTTTCCTGGGAAGGGCAGAGTCAAGTGGCCAGGTTCCAACGGCCTTGGGGCTATTTAGGGGCCATAGAAAGTTTTCCACAGAGCTGGTCCCACCCTACTTCAGAGAGAACAGACTCTAAGGGACCTCCAGGGACATTTGGCTCTGATGCTCTGTGTCCTAAAGGTTTGTATTTCCTCAAAGTGTGGTCCTGGGCCAGCAGCATCTGCATCATCTGGGAGCTTCTTAGAAATGCAGAACCTCATTGGCCTCACCCCAGACCTACTGATGAGAATTGGAGTAAGTGAGAGTCTCAAGTGATCCCTGTGCACACTAAAGCTTGAGAAACACTTCGGAGGGTGGATCTGAAATATCAGGCTGAAAAAACTAATTTAAAAAATCTCTCCAGACTTTAATCATGGGATGTTTATCTGCCCTTGGCATGTGTGTATGTGTGTGTGTTGGGCATTTGAGTGAGTGTGCACAGAATGAAGATACTATTCTGTGTGGTAAATGACCCAAAGATCAGATGTTATTGCCCACATGAAGGAAAACAAGTTTTACGCATAGTTTATCCCTCACCATAGCATGTGGGATAGAACGACTCGTCCATTAGAGACTCACAGATCATCTGCTTGTCACACTTTCATGAGTTATCAACCCTCCAACCCCCCCCCCCCCCGCCTTGCTGTCTCCACCTCCAATCCTGTGTTCCCTAAGGCTCTCTACTCTACTAGGTTCAACAGTGTCCCCTGCAAATTCACGTCCACCAGGATCCTCAGAATGTGACTTTATTTGGGTATACTGTCTCTTCAGATGTAATTATTTGAGACAGAGGTCATAATGGATTAGGGCAGGCCTGTGAAGACACAGACAGAGACTCAGGGAAGACTGCCTTGTGGCTGGGGAGGCAGAGATTGAAGCCATGTGTCTACAAGCCAAGGAAAGTCAGGATTGCCATCAACCACCAGGAGCTAGGAGAAAGGCAAGGAGCAGATTCTCCCTCAGAGCCTCCAGAAGGAACCAACCTTGGCAACACCGTGGTTTGAGACTTCCAGCCTCCAGGACTGTGAGAGAATACACTTCTGTTGTTTTAAGGCACCCAGTTTAGGGTATTGGTTACAGCAAGTAACTAAGTACCCTTCTTGGACTCCTTTCCATCTTTGTTCCTCAGGCTTTTACTGCACTACCTACTCTTCTCCTATTTTATTTTCCAATCAGATTGATTATATTTGTCTTCCCAGAAAATAGCTTTCTTAATGATCCCAAATAAAGAAATGGAAGAAAGTGGTCAAAGGAAAAGGTGTGCCGGTTTGAATGTATCATGTCCCCCAATCTTGTGTGGGTAGACATATTAGTGTTGATTAGGTTGTAATTCTTTGATTGTTTCCATGGAGATGCAACCCACCCAACTGAAGGTGATAACTCTGATTGGATAATTCCCATGGAGGTTGGCCCTGCCCATTCAGCGTGGGCCTTGATTGGTTTACTAGAGCACTATATAAGCTCAGACAGAAGGAGCGAGCTTGCTGCAACCAAGAGGGACACTTTGAAGAAAGCACAGGAGCTGAGAGAGGAGCTGCAGTTGAAAGACAGTTTGAAGACGGCTGTTGAAAGCAGACTTTTGCTCCAGAGAAGCTAAGAGAGGACAAACGCCCCAAGAGCAACTAAGAGTGACATTTTTGAGGAGCTGAAGCCTAGAGAGGAACATCCTGGGAGAAAACCACTTTGAAACCAGAACTTGGAGCAGACACCAGCCAGGTGCCTTCCCAGCTAACAGAGGTTTTCCGGACACCATTGGCCATCCTCCAGTGAAGGTGCCCAATTATTGATGTCTTACCTTGGACACTTTATGGCCTCAAGACTATAACTGTGTAACCAAATAAACCCCCTTTATAAAAGCCAATCCATTTCTGGTATTTTGCATCCTGGCAGCCCTAGCAAACTGGAACAGAAGGTAACCCAGATGAGGCAAACATTATGTCAGGCTCTGAACTGAGTGCATTCTCATGTTATTCCATCCAATCCTAGCAAACATGTAAGGTTGTTCCCATATGTCCCAGCTACTGATTGCTGCATAGACAACTGCCTCAATACTTCGTGGCACACAACCACCATTATTTTTATGGTCCCAGATTCTGTGGGACAGGAGGCTGGAGGATAGTTCTTCTCTGTGCCAAGAGGTTGAAGCTCCAGCTGGGTTGACTTAAATGGCTGGAGATGAGTGGAACAGCAGGAAGAGTGAAAGAGGGAATGAAAGAGGCTGCAGGGTTCTCTCACGAGATGGCCAGGATGTTCTGGCTGAGGGATGGGCTTAGTTGGGGCTGTCCACCAGGGTGCTGACATGTGGCCTCTCCAGCATGGTGGTCTCAGGGGAGGCAAACTTCTTGCACAGAGAAGCTGGAATGACCTTCCACATGGAAGCTGCATGACCTTTTATGGTCTAGCCTTGGAAGTCACACAAGGGTCTTTCCATCACAACCTTTTGGTCAAAGCAGTCTTGAGCCCCCTACCCCCACCCCAGATTCAAAGCGAGAGGACATAGGCTCCACTTCTCCATGGGAGAAACGTCGTATTTGTGACTATGATTTTAAGCCATCACACCATTTTATAGAAAGTGGATGCCCAGAGAGGACCATTAACCTGCTCAATGTCAGAATTTTGCAGTTAGTGTAAGAATCTTAGACCTGATGGAGTCTGAGTAGTATGGTTCCCCATGGCAGGCATCAAAAAGGCCTAAGAGTAATGTTCAGTGAAAGAGACTCTCTGTTTTCTCCTGGGAACCTTACTTTTGGTTTCCTCTTATGAACTGCTTCTCTCTGGCTTTCAGAATCTACTGCACTGTGAGAGGTTGGAGGACATCAGAGGATCACGACCTTTTGCCATTATTATCTGCTATAAAGGTCTTCTCTGTCAACTTTAATTTAATCCCACACACTTGTGTTGCCTACAAATAGCTACGATAGCACTTTGGTTAAGAGCAAGAACGCCTGAATCTGCCTGTTTGAAATCCCATCTCTGCCCTTTATTAGCTATGTGAAGGCCACAGCCAAGATATTTAAACTTAGCCTCAGTTTTCTAAGCTCTAAAATGGGAATAATATAATAATCCTGCAAAATTGTAGTGCGGGTTAAATTAAAACATACAAAGTGCCTAGAACAGTGCCTGGTGCAAAGTAACCATGATGTCGGCGGCTGCTAGTATTGCTTCTGTGCGAAAGAAGTTTCTCCCTGCTCTTGAGGACTATATAGGCCAGTTGGGTATAAGAGGATATACGAGTAACAATACCACCAGCCAGACTGTGCAAAGCGTTGAGATCAAGAAGCATAAGGAGCTAGGAAAATTGAATATTGACCAAATTGTAAGACTGCAAACCCATGTGTATTAGGCTGCTGGGGCTTGGCTAGGCCTCCAACTTTGAAATTTACTCCCAACAACCACGATTTCAGAGTGGGGATGTTATAATTATTTCAGCTTCAGAGACTGCTGAATGGAGTCTTATATGAAAAGAGAGATTTGCTTAGAAATCCACCTGAGGACTGGATGCTCCTTGACTTCCTTTCTAGACCACAAGTTTTGCCATATAATTGAGTGTTTAACTATATTTCATTTACAGCTTGAGTAGGTACAGCTCTGCCTGGCTCTGTAATTGATGCTTGTCAATCACTATTGCCCTCCCAATTCAATGTAAGCTTCCTGAGGTAGGGATGGTTATGTCCACTTTTTTAGCCTTTAGTGAAATTTCTTTATTCTCACGGAGTTTTTGAGAACTTCAGGCAAAAATTCCATAGCAATGTCCTTATGTAACCACAAAAAATTTCCATGGAGGCATTTGTAGAAAACAGACACCTGGCAGGGATAAGTTGCCAATGATCTCAAGATGCGACATAGTAATGAAGTTCTTGACTTACTTTCCTTCCTATTTCTAGTTTTCTAGCACATTGCCTAGCATTTAGTGAGAATCTTATAAGGATTATTTGCGTGAGTGAATGAATGAATGAGTGAATGAGGAGGGTATCTGGTTGAAGTCACTAGACTGAGGTTGGGAATCCTGAGATCTAGATCTGGGTGAAACAAGCTCAGCAAACAGGCAATGAGGGCAAAAACACAGATATGAGACAGGTTGCCCATCCCAGTTAAGAGACTCAGATGTCTGAGTCAAAAATGGAGGGGAAACACTAATACTCATTCTCAGAATCATAGAAATGTGTAAGACGATAATTTTAGTTACAAATACCAGAAACTTGCATTCTAACTGGCTTAAATATATAATGAATGTAGCGATTCCCATGGCTGAAAATTCCAGAGGTGGGTGGACTTTAGGAATGGTTGGTCTGGTGGCTCAGTTGAACCCAGGTTCTTGTACTCTTTTTCTCTGCCATTGAGAGTTGATGCCATTTGTTGTGGGCTTAATCATGTACCCCAAAAAGATGTGCTCAAGCCCTAACCCCCAGTCCCTGTGAATGTGACCTTGTTTGGAAACGGGGTCTTTGCAGATCTTATCAAGTTAAGATGAGGAGATACTGGATTAGAGTGGGTCCTAAACCCAGTGACTGGTGTCCCTATAAGGAGGCCACGGGAAGACACAGAGACACATAGGAAAGGACATCATGTGAAAATAAAGGCAGAGGCTGGAAGGATGCAGCTACAGTCTAAGGAATGTCAAGAATTGCTGGCAAACCACTGGAAGCTAGGAAGGGACAAAGAAAAATGCTTCCCTACAGGTTTCAGAAAGAATCTGGTCCTGCTGACATCTTGATTTCAGATGTCCAGCCCCCAGAACTGTGAGACAATAAATGTCTGTTGTCTTAAGCCACTAAGTTTGCGTTAATTGGTTATGGCAACTGTGGGCAACTACGGCACCATCTAAAGGCTGGTTTCACCCAGATAGCTGTCAGCAGCTGGGCTGCATGCATCCTTGCTCATGTCCAGCAGAATTCACAACTGTAGAACAAAAGTCCAGAGGTTTGGGCTGATTGGACACCCCCCCAACCCCCCCCAAAACAACCACCATGGCAAGGACAATGCCAGGCCCTGGTTGAATTAAGCTGTGGTATCTAAACCAGTCTCTATGGCAAGGGGAAGGAAGCCATGTGGGTTTAATCACACCTGAACGTGATGGCTGCTACATGGTGATGGTGCTTGAACTAGGTGCTGGGAAGCAGTGGCCATGTCCTCTCAGCCAGAAAGCAGATACCCAACAGGGGAGAAGCCCTTGGAGGCCTGGACTCCCTTCCCTGCCTTGGCATGTCATCTCCTCCCACCATCCCCAATCACAACTTGTGTAGCCTTTGAAACACAGAGGTTGGGATGTGTTTATTATGCTTACTATACTGAAATTCTATTCTTACATCACTTTTGATTTTCTGAAGCCTGATTCCATTCTCAGCAGTCATATAAGTTTGGCTCAAAACTTTTGTGTGCTTATAATATACTACACCTATGGAGAAGAGGGCCGTCAAGGCACAGATGGGATTCTTTATTTTTAAAGTGCCTACAGTTTTCACAGTAGCTTGGGAAAACAGGTATCATCATTTGCATTTCACATATGAGAAAATGGTGATTTATCTACTGAAGTGGGAAAAACAGATTAAATCCCATGTCTGTTTAACTTCAAAATCCAAGCACATCCTACTTTGGAACCATATTGTCTCTCATTAGGTTGTAGAATGATTTCAGCTTAGGGGGAACTGGAGCTGTAAACAATTGCCCACAACACATGGCAGAAGGAGAGATGGGTTCAGTGGTGTTAAAGCAAAGGAAGTAGTGGTTATGGTGAAGTCACCCACATGGGTGGCTCCTTGGGTGAATGGGCACAGATGCAGAAATGCCCATGTCTCAGGACGGACATCAGTGCTGGGGTGGTCTCAGGCCAAGTGCTAACATGTGCAAAATTCTTCTTTACTGTTTTCTCTCCCACCTCCCCTTTGGCACTAAGCAGATGCTTGCAGGGACCTTTTAGGACCACCCTGCCCTCTGACAGCCCCAAGCCCCCACCTGTGCTTCTCTCTTTTGAAGTCCTCTCCATATCCTAAGTCCCATTCCTGGATCATGCATTTTCATTCTGCAAGGGCAGTTCAAGGAGAGCAGAATGGTTGACTACACAGATGTCAGTAGAGATACTGGGACAGAAAGCGTGCTCTCACCCTCCCACCTTCTAAGCTTTACTCTGCACGTCACAGTCCTGCAGTGCCCTAGGAAACGTAGGGGAGTGGACAGCAGGGGATGAAGTCACGGGGAGGGAAAATTCCTGTGTTGAGCAGGGAGGAGAAGGGGAAGAAAAACCAAGTCTGTCCTGAAACAAACCAGCAGTGATATCTAAACCAGCCCACAGTCCCCCAATCCACCCCCACCCCACACACACAGACACCTGCTCTGTGTGCCTGCACAAAACAGTGCAAATTGCTTCCAGGCAGAATCTTGAAGGAGCCTTCTACACGACTGCAAAAATGTACCACAAAGACTGTCCCTAGAATAGAGAGACTTCTTGTGTCCCTTCTACACCTGTGGTAGGGAGAATACCCACTTGCATGGGGAGGAGATGAAGCTAAAGTTTGTTAATGAGAAAATTGAAGCGAGTGGTGGGGAGAGGGAGGAAATGAGAAAAGGAGAGAGAGAGAGAGAGAGAGAGTGTGAGAGAGAGAGAGAGAGAGAGAGAGAGAGAGAGAGAGAGAGAGATTGAGACATGGGGGAGGGGGAAATGTGGACGTTTTGCAGACAAGAGTTTGGGGCTCCACCTTGCTCCCAAATGCTTTAAAGAGCAGGAGAGGAGGGAGGGAAAGATGAGCCATCTGTTTTCCGAGCTGTGGTGGTTGTGTGGGAGCCTGCCTTCTCTCGCACTTTGTTCTCTCTTCTCCACACTCTTGCTCTAGCAGGAATGTGGTCCCGACAGCATCACCTGGTCCCAGGAAGAGACCCCGAGCCTCACCACAGAGCCTAGGGTGGGTCTCACTAAAGGCGGAGGTTCAAAGGATGGGAGGGCACAAATTCACCCTCAAGCCACCCCTCCATTGACTATCCCCCCACCCCCCACCCCACCGCCCCACCATGGAGGCCCCAGTGCCATGGAGACAGCATCTCCTCCCGCCTGGGCTGCAGCCACCCTTCCCCCAAAGGCGCAATCGGAGCCTGACACCCCACTCGTTAGAATGCTTCTGTGGTTTCCCCCAAGCATTCAAATCCCTTTGCACTGGAGGCCGTGCCCTCCGTCCCTCTCACCTCCTGCTGCCCTGGTGTGGACTCTGGTTAGGAGACCCAAACAGTGTGTGGTTCCTTGAGGAGACACTCAGGTTTCCACCCTTGGAGTCCCACCAGAGGTCCTGGGTCGCGGAAGAGAAGGTCATTCCCAAGGGCCCCTGCTCTTACCTCTAGAAGCCCCTGTTCCAGGATTTCCAACTGGAAGATCTTCATTAAGAACTCCTTATTTTCCTGATTTTCAAAATGAGAATACAGGAGGTGTGGTTAAAGAGAGACTGGGCAGGTAGTCAGAAACTGGGTTCTCAAACAGGCTCCACTACTAACCAGTCGTGTGGCCCTGGGCAAGTCCCCTGACCTTCTTGTGAAATGAGGGGACCAGAACTCAAGGCATCTTCCTGCTCCAACATTTATGATTCCAAAGAGCAGCAGAGACCCCAGCAATCTAGCTTAGCAGGATCTAATTTTGATATTTGCTGACTTGCTGTATTTCCTGGGGAAACCACTTAGCCCTTCCCTCTATTTCTTCTCCCATCTTTAATTTTGGCACTGGGGAACACGAAATGATGAGGCACTCAACTAGAGGCACTAAAAGTGCAAAGTGACATTTTCTTCATAATTAAAGCAAATTGTGTCAAAGCAGCTAAGCTCTGGGGTGACCCCCACTTAAATGGACTAAGGCAAAGCTTTCAGATGGATAGGAGATCGCTGCACTAGAGACAAACAAATCTGCCACTCTGCAACACAGCCCTGGTAAGGGACCCTAGAGCAACCCTCCCCCATTCTGATGTGGCCCTCTGAGTAGTTTCTGAGTGTTGCCTGGCCTGGGGTGCCCTTCAGGCTGGCTGCTGACAAGCACATGTGCTGGGAGCAACTGGAGTTAAAGAATTCTTGGATGCACTGATATGCTGCTGAAAAAATGTCAGGCTTCAGTAAGAGGTGAAAACTGAGATGTCGGTTTCCTGCAGAGAGCAAAGGGAGAAGACAGAACTGTTGAGGCTAAGAAGAAAGACAGTGAGGAACAAGAGAGAGTGATTCATGGGGGGAAGAAAGCCTGGCAGCAGTGATAAGAGAAGGAATGAAACCAGACACACAGGCTTGGAAAGTCAAAGAAGAATAATTTTGTGAGGTAGTGTGTGTTGAGGGCAGATCCACACCTGGCCTTCTGGTCAAATCTAGGTGGGTCTGAGATCTGAGTCCTTCTGTCTCAGGGAAGGCCCCTGTCCTTGGTGGAGAAAGCCCACACTATGGATGGACTGTTTGGGACATAACAAAACTCTTAAAAAACATTCTGGAGGAGCTGGTTCTTTCTCCACGTCTCTCTTCTTAGCAAGCGCTTCTGGCTCTGTACCTTACATGCTCAGCGGCCAGCGCAATTCCCTGTAGGAATTGGCAAGATCTGTGTGATCCAGAAGTCAAACTGTAAAATCAGTGAAGCTCATCTCTGCTCTCCACCTGTCTTTTCTGAGCCTGTTTCCCCCATACCCCCTCATGTTTTCAGTTATACATTTGCTCTCACTGCTGTATCTCTCTCCCAGAAGCCCTTGTGGCTACCATCTTTTTATAAGGAGAATCCATCTGATAAAATCATTCATAGGTGAAGTCTTAGGACTTAATGTATTATTCTCCAAGGAATTTAATCACTAATAGCAACATTTTAGATTTCAGTTGGAAACTATTTGGCTAGGTGTCCTTCCCCCAGAAGCTCTAAAACCTTGCAGTATAAAATCTTCCTTCTACTGATGAGTAAGGCCTATTGGGCGCAGACTCTTGTTTTGATGATCATGGTGGGCATCAAAAGTACTTCTTTAGGTGATGGCACAGTGCAGTGGTTTGAATCCCAACTTGGCTACTTCCTAGCTGTACAACATTGTGCACATTTCTTAACCTCTCTAAGCCTCAGTTTCCTGATCTGAATAACAGGGATAAGAATGGTATCACCTCATGGGGTTATTGTTAGAATGAGGTGTTGTTTGACATGAAGCAAGTGTACAATAAATATTTCCTGTAATGCCTCCTTGAATTTGAGCTGGGCTTATGTAAAAATCTGTTTGAAGCCTTGGTGGCCACTATCACTGGGGCTCCACTGAATACTTTTATCTCCTGTAATTTCTACCACAAAGGAGAGCTCAAACCAATCTTTGAGCCATTTATTGGGCACCTGAGACTTATCCCAGGCTCTCTGCTTGGTACTGGATTGTAGAGAGGGAGGAGACCTCCCTGCCCTCAAAGGGAATGTAAGAAGGTAAATAAGTACATCTAGTATACTATTTTCAGGGCAGTAATAGAGTATGTCAAGGCAGAGAAAGGAGGGCAGCAAAGATATTTACTCTCTGATGGGGTGGGGTTGGAAGGTTCAGGAAATGCTTCATAGATAAGGAATAACCAAGGAGGGTTTTGAAAGGTAAGTAGGAGTTTCCCTGGTAAGCAAGAAGGAAAGGGGGCTTTCCAGGAGGAGGAAGGAGCATATACAGAGTCGCAGAGACTAATGGACCAATCCTCTGACATGTAGAAATAGTGTGGTAGATGTTTATTATGTTCCTGCCCAACAACATCCCTTGCCTAGGAACTTTCTCTCCTCTTACATGGTAATCATGTGATCCTACCACCCAGATCACAGTTGGCTGTCCTAAGTAAAAAGTGTTAGTTCATCTCTGTCAATGAGTCTCTTCTTTGAGATTATCAGATTTGTAACCCAAAGGGCTCAATCATCTTTTTCCATAGATGTGAAGATGGAAGCTTGAAAGATGCCTTGTTCTCTGCCACATGGAGGAACGGGGTTTTTACGGAAAGGGAAGAATGTTGCTGACACCCAAGTGAAGCAGAGATGAGAGACAGAGAGAAATCTTGATATTGTTGTGTTCCTGGTGCCAACTGTTCCTGAATCTCAGATGAATCCCTTCCCTTTTTAGGTCTTAGTTGGTCTGTGAGGTGACCCCAGTTTCCTCAGAATAAATGACTCTTTTTGCTAGGTTCAGTTAGTCACTGTCATTTATAACCAAAAGACAATCCCAGCTATTCTTTTTACAATATGGAAATAGTTTTTTTCTTAGAAAAAATAACTGGAAACAAAAACAGTATTTATGAAAATGGAAATTTTCCTGTGATTGCAAAAGTACTTCTTGGAACTTTGATATCACCCTTTAGATACAGAACTGAGAACATCATGTGACAGGACAAACTGGGGGTGTTTGCCTTGGTCATGTACTGTTCTAGTTTGCTAATGCTGCTGGAATGCAAAACACCAGAGATGGATTGGCTTTTATAAAGGGTGTTTATTTGGTTACACAGTTAAGGCCATAAAGTGTCCAAGGTAACACATCAGCAATTGGGTACCTTCACTGGAGGATAGCCAATGGCATCTGGAAAACTTCTGTTAGCTGGGAAGGCATGCGGTTGGTGTCTGCTCCAAAGTTCTGGTTTCAAAATGACTTTCTCCCAGGATGTTCCTCTCTAGGCTGCAGTTCCTCAAAAATGTCACTCTTATTTGCACTTGGGATATTTGTCCTCTCTCAGCTTCTCCGGAGCAAGAGTCTGTTTTCAATGGCCGTCTTCAAACTGTCTCTCATCTGCAGCTCTTGTGCTGTTCCTTTTGGCTGTAGCAAGCTTGCTCCTTCTGTCTGATCTCATATATTGCACCAGTAATTTAATTCAGACCCACCCAATGGACGGGCCAACACCTCCATGGAAATTATCCAATCAGAGTCATCACCCACAGTTGGGTGGGGCACATCTCCGTGAAAACACTCAAAGAATTTCAATCTAATTAACACTGATAGGTCTGCCCACACAAGATTACATCAAAGATAATGGCATTTGGGGGACATAATACATTCAAACTAGCACATGTACCTATAAGTCAACTTGATGTGCCCACACCCCACCCATCCTCAGACTATGAGGACAGAACTCCCATTCTGTCTAAGATACCAAACTAATGTTTATCCTAATCCATTCCTGTTTTCTAATACCCCTATAACATCTGTCCTAGTTTCTATTTGAAGAACTGTATCTATCTTTTTGGTCTAGAGATGTGTGTTGTTCTTTTGATTTTACACTCAGATCTTACTACAGGGCTTTGTCTCAGAGGTACATCCTTCCAGACATTTTGCTCTAGACCACTTTGAGTATGTTACACCTTGGGTAAGTCCTAGTTGAGACACTATGGCCAATGGTGTGATGGAACCAGCTTGCATTGGCTCATGAGAGCCAATTATGTACACTTCTTCCCAACTTTGTGTTCAGTGACATCACCTGGGTAGCTTTAAATCAGTCATTGTGGGGATATTTACATCATAGTTTCTCTACTGGAGAGCTAGTTGTTAAACATGTACCAACACATCACCTGCTACCACTCATTTGACTTGACAGCTCCTTCCCTGGAGGAACAATAAAAAAGGGAAACGATTTTGATATGTTTGCTTGAGTCAAATCTTTATAAGGTTTATAATTTCTAATTATTATTTCACTTTACTTTGTTTAACCAAATAGTCCACCAAAATAATGTGTGTTTATTAACTGCTTTTCTCACTCAGGTTGTAAAGTCACTGCTGTAGTGCTGTCAGCACCATGGACAGCGACCAGAAATCGCTAGGTGGCCAAGATTAGAAGACTATACCTCAAAGTTAAGCATCCATCCGGACTTGGCAGTGGGTTGAAAATTAGAAAAGAGTGAAGAATCTAGGATGAAGGAAGAAGGAAATTAATATCTTCCTATATCCAGGGCCTTTGCTAGAAGATGCTCCCAGGAGTCAAAAGTCAGCTTGTAAACAAAAGTTGATGTAAACAAATGTGAGAGCATAACCTGATACAACAATTCAGAAAGGCAGAGAGTAAGAAGTCAGCCAAAAAGTTAATGCCTCATGGCAAAATGGGTGGCCAAAATATAAAATATAAAGTAGGTGGGCAGGAAACAGCTGATACATGGGAAGTGGGAAGACGAGTACGAGAAATTAATATAAATAGGAGCCATAGCAGCCAGGAAGCCTGTATCCTGGGCAAAAAGTGTGGTGTAGTGAACAGAGCACTGGCTCTGCCACTAGTTGCTGAATGACCTTGGTCAGATCACTTGACCTTTCTAAACCCTGGCTTTGCATCTGTAAAATGAGGCCATAGAAGCATATGGTCTTTTAAGTTCTCACTAGCTCTGTGACTCTGAGGAGTAGTTGTCCAGGCTTAGGAATTTCTTATATGACCTTGGAGAAACTGGAGTGGAAGCCAAGAAGTGGAAAGTTCTTCCTGGGCTAGAAATTAAAATGTGGTCCATTGAAATTTTGGTTTTCAAATTTTGTTGAGATAATGAATTGAGATGGGCTTTTCAGAGAGAAGAAGAACAAACATCAGCAACCCAAAGGTACTCAGGCTCCTAACTGTGGCTGTTATTCATGAACTGTGTTAAAGCTCTGATACTGTGTCATTTTGTTGTCTATTCTTTAATGCCTTTTCGCCATCCTGAAATAAGCTCTACATTTACATATTTTGGAATTGAGCATCATTTAAGTGACAATATTTTAAATCTAAAGTTTATCCAGGCATACAGAACAAGAAAGGGCATTCTTAAATATGACACCCCCCATCCACACACACCCCCTAGTAAGAAGCTAAGGAAACATATCTAAAGAGAAATATCCTCCAAGCTGAAAATTGAGATTAATGAACCATGAATCACAGAAAATGATTCTGATTATTTATCAGAATTAATGAAACAAATTAATCTGAATTTCAGAAAGCACCATCTGAGCTTATATAATTGAGGTCCATAAAAATTTAGGTAAAAAAGAACTATAGAATATATAGAGACCAACTCTTTCTTTGGTCACACTGCTTATGAGTGGCAAGTTAGAATCAAATACCATGTTTTGTGAAGTTTGGAGTACAGGGACAGATTATCTGCTATAAAAAGACCATGCACCAATGTATAATGTAGCTGCTGTTTGAAACATGAGCAGATATTAAAAGTCCTTCTGTGAAGTCACTGAGGATACTATTTATAGCACAGAGATCTACAGAAAGAATTATTCCAGTCCCTGATGACAGAGTCCAACTTTGCCACATATGTCTGGAGAATATAATCCCAGGTCCCTTGTAGAGCACTGGTTTATAGAATAACCAAAGGATTGACTTGAAGAAAAATTTGTTAACATCTTTTCTCATTTCTAAGAGTTCCTAATTTTGAGTTCACATTCACTCATGAAAGTGCAAATCCCACAGCTACTAATGAAATACATTCAAGGACCCTGCTCAAAAGCCTCTTTCTAGAAGACTCCCCTGATTAATCCAATTGAGCCACAAGCACTAAATTAATTTAGCATTTTTCCATCACTTATGGTAAGTTAAGACTTGACATTTTTGTTTGTCTTCTCTCTCCCATTCACTAATTCCATGTCACTTCATCTGCCTCCAGCCTGTCTCCTCCACTATTCTATAAGGGTAGAGAGCATATATCCTGAGTTTTCTGGATTATTCTGTGCCACTTTGGCAGAGTACTTTGCACCCAGGAGACCCTTGATCAGTGCAGGGATGGTGGTTCTTTCATCTTCAAGGCCTACACAGTTGAGAATGCATGGTTACTGCAGATTCTGTGCCAGTGATGACCCTCTCACTCTTCTGTTTTCTTCCATACTTAGGTTTCCTGATCAGATCAGACTTTCCTTCACCTTCAATTCTTCTATTGAACATTTTATATTTAGCCGACTCACTAACTTGTGATGGTTAAGTTCATGTATCAACCTGTCTAGGTTATGGTCAAGCAAGTACTGGCCAGATTGTTACTGTGAGAGTATTTCATGGATTAAAATCATTAGTCAGTTGATTACATCTATGGCTGATTACATCCACAATCAGCAAAGGAGAGTGCCTTCAACAATGAGAGAAGTCTCATTCAATCAGTTGAAGACCTTAACAGGAGAAGTGATGACTTCAGCAGTCAGAAACAAGAATTTCTATCTCTACTCCAGTCAGCCAGCTTCTCCTGGGGAATTCATTGAAAACATCATTGGCATCCCCTAGCTTTTGGTGTGCCCTACAGAATTCAGAATTCCCAATCCCCACAGTCATGTGAGCCAATTCCTATAACATGTACATGCATTTATGTCTTGCAGGTTCTGTTTCTCTGGAAAACCCTGAATAATACACTAATCAAGTGCTGAAGTGTATGTTCCAGTAAATCACTAAAAAAACTTGTTAAAATTTTGTAGTAGTTCATCATTTGCTTGTCATGTTTACGAAAGGGAGCTGACCATAAATAGAATATGACCAGAAATAATGAATTATCTGTGACCATGAGATGTAGCTTTTCCAAAGGGCTCTACTGAGAAGTTGTAGAAGAAGGGGGAGGGAAAAATTAACAAGACAGTGTGGTGCTAAGCAATTAACCACTTTGTATAGTGACACTCATATTGTGGTGGCAATTGGTGCCAGGATTTTCAGTGACTTGTATGATGAAGAAAGAGTCATGATTCAAACCTGTCATGGTGAGAAGTCTCGGTACTATATCAAGAGCACACTAGTCATCTGCTTTAGTAGGATGCAAACAACCTTGTCAGGTAGTGCATGAGCTGGGCTGTGAGTCAAGCTGTCGTAGTCTAAGACAATTGAATTGATTTGTGTTTGTGTTCTCATCTTGTTTCTAATGTGTGTGCAAAATAAGAAGAGAAGTTTACCTGTTTCTCCCTTCTGCAAGGGGCCACTACATACCACAGTTTTCTAGTTACTCTTTGGAGGTTGGGGTGAAATGTGACTGCGAGCTCTGGGGAGGGGCTAGGTATGGACTTGTCTGATCAGATAACCCCATAAAATGGCTTACATTCTGGTTTGAACAATTCCAGCAACCCGGGGTATGCTCCTAAATATTTAACAACCAAATGACTGGGGAAAAAACACATAAAAGCCATGACGTGTTGCATTTCCTAATTTCCAAGGTGTAATTTCATGGCCAATTTCAAGCAACCAACATGATGTCACTGAATTTGGAGTTGGGAAGAGATGTGCACGACCAACCGGCTCTTGCAGATTGGCACCTGCTGGCTCCAGCACAGCACTGCCAGAGATCCCAACATCCCCCAGCATTCCCACGGCTAGGTTGCCTGGTAAAGAGAGGACAAGAAGACCATTCTGACCCCCTGGATATTGTGAGGAAAGGAGGAGAATATTTGCATATGAGTCTTTAGGGTGCCTTCAGAAACAGAGGTTGCTTACCTTCCTAGGCAGCCAGCTTGAATCTAAGCAATCTGTTTAAGTAGAGTGGCCATATACTTTATTGTCTTAATGGAGACAGTTTTGAGAGTAAAAGGGGATGTTATTGATAACAATGCTTGGACAACTAGGGCTGTGCCTGGACAAACCAGGGCAATATGGTTGCCTTCTTTTAAGGCAAAGTATGAACTTAGCAGAGAGTGGACTCTGAACCCATCTGAGGCTTCTTCCATATTCTCCATCCCTGAGCTTAGTTTCCTGCCCATCTGAGAGGCCGACAACCTACCTTTCAGCCAGCCTTGCAGCCAGCGTGGGAGGGGCAGGGTCTGCAGAGCTCATAAAGCCCTGTGCATTCTCAGGTTTACAGCTCCACTAGATGCATCGGGCAGCCATATTTTCACCCATTGCAAACACCCCTTCCTGTCCAAGCAGTTGTGTGAGCAGCTCAGTGCTTCCCTTATTGGTCTAAGTCCAAACTTCCTGCTATTTTCTTAAACGCACACACAACACACACACACACACCAGATTCAATGGTAGCAGATGGTAAGAATCCAATACATTACCATCTATTTACACCACTCTAAATTTGCTCCTGGTCCTTGCTTATGAATGTGCAGGCATAATTATTGATGGAGTTGTAATCAGTGTGTGCAAACTACTGTATGTTCTGCTTGTTTCCATTTAACATTTTTTCCCATACTCATTTCCATATATTGACATAATCCACATGCTTATCATTTTTTATGGCAACATAGTACTCCATCATGTTGACATACTATAGTTTTGCATCCTGTTCTCCAAAGACAAAATGTCCTGGCTTCCTGAAAACCGGTTGCCACGAATGCAGGGGGAGTTCTGGCCCGCGGTTATCACGGGAGGAGCAGGGAGGAGTGGTGGCCAGCGACTCAATGGTTAGCAGTAACTGGTGCTTTCCATTTGGAGCTGAATCTCTAACAGGTCACTGTGACATGAACCCATGTGGGGCCCTGAGACAATGGTAAGAATTTCACCTGGTAAACACTCACCAGTCTTCTGCTTTGATGACATTCAGCTCCTCAAAGTTCCCCGACACAGGAAGCACCACACATCCATAAGCCCATTCATATAAGAGGCAACTAGCATTAGTGTAGGCATTCGGGTGACTTCTAAGTAAAGCCTAAGAGGGATATACGTATTTAAATTATGCAGCAGCATGACAAAGTCTACCAACATTTCCGTGGTTTCCTAGGGACGTCTAGCTGTCCAGTGGTTCCTCAAAGGCCACTTTGAGAATACTTCCCCGGGGGTACAAGACCTTGGGGTGAGGGATTTGTCTGGGGTCCCAGACCACAGAGTACACTTGCTCTTCACTCAGAGATTAGGCCTGGAGTGGGCGATTGCTTTGAATGAGGGTTACTTTGGTTCAGGGAAACCATCACAGAAGAGTGGAAGGGAAGGTTACTTAAGTGTAACCTTCCACCTTGAATCTAAGGCTGAGTTCATTCAATTTGATTTAATTAACTCTTCTTGTTAGGATTAAAGTTTCATCTTTTATGTGGAGAACTTGCTTACTGCGGGGTCTCAAGGGGAGGTTTCACGTATGCCATAGTGCTGACTTTACACACCAACTCCCAACTGTGTAAGGAATGTACTGTTAGTATCCCCACTTTATCAATGGAGAAACTGAGGTACAGAGAGGTTAAGCAGCTTGCCCAAGTCATGCATTTTGTATATGGTGGAGCTGAGATTTGAACCCATGTGGTTTGGCTCCACAATCTATACCTTAAACTACCGCATACTTCTAATGAAATTCCAGTCCTTTCGTCCAGCCTGGCCTCCTCCACCCTTGACCTCCTTCTGCCCCAGAGGAAGAACCACAGACAGGATGGGCTGATTGTTTTCATCTGAGCACAGCTTTGTGTGCTGAACATTAGAAAATGATTAATTCCAATTTTGCTTCTAATTTCCTTCCTAAGTAGATTCCCCTGCTGATGAAATCTGCCTCAGTTTGGGGGTGGGTGGGTAAATAGGCAAGACTGGACTGGTTTGGGATCTGGAGGTCTCACATGTCACGGGAAAAAAGTATAAGGAGGGATTATACTCTCCAAATACAATGGGGAAATCACAGCCCTCATAATGGTTTATCTGTCCATCCGTCCATCCACCCATTATCTATCTATCAATCTATCCATCCATCCATCCATCCACCTACCTACCCATCCATCTACCTAGCCATCTGTCTGTCATTTTGCAGCAGGCAGATAACCGGGGTATCGAGGTTGCCGATCAGGATGCTGTGTCTGGTGCGTCATCCGTGCATCGCCCGGTTTATGGTCATCATAAAATGTCTGTGGATAGTCCAATGGCTGATTTTCCAGAGTATTTTTCTACTGTCTGAAGGATCAGAAAAAATCTATCAGCTGGAGAAATTAAGCCATTTTTCTTCAGGGGAGAGAAATAGAGTAGCAGGCGTTCCACATTAAAATGCTGCAGTGGATTCTGGATGAATGAAAAATTGGTCTGCATAGTAATGAGACTAGAGAGAGATTTGGAGGGTTTGTAGCTGGCTCCTGGCTGAGGCTGGCCCCTGGGTGGGGTACTCCATCAAGCCCGATGGAGTCAGGCAAGCTTGGCTCCTGGTGCTTCCACTGCAGAGAGCCAGGTTCCAGAACATCATCCTCTTTATTCTCCCTGCCACTTCTTTTTTCAAAAGGCTAGTTGTCCAGGTGGTTTTATTAGAGAGGTGCAACTGCAGGGCTCATTTTCCCATTATTGCCCTTTTTCTGTCTAGTGCTGTGAAGCAGATAACTGTAAAAGCCCCACTGCCTCTCCCAACACACAAAGGGCAAGTCTGTCAGAGAGAAGAGGTCAATCCTTGGAGGCAGGTCCTGTCAGGGGGGATGTTAACTCAGCTTCAGGTGATTCACCCAGTAGGATCCAGGTATATCGCTATGACAGGCCAGAAACCTAATTATGGTCCATCTATGGACCTTCACAATAGGAGCGGCCACTCTAATGACAGTAAGTAGGTTAATAGGAAACCACGAAAGCAAGAGAATCCACTTAATGATGCTGGTCCAGATCCTGTCCCTGTGGGAATTAGTTTCCTGTGGAGTTCAGACACCTGGTCTACCTGATTTGTCCCGGTGTTCCTGAAATGAAAAGGCTATTCCTCACCATGTGGTTCTGGGGACAGAGGCTACTTTGTCTTGTCATTGCGTTTTCAGGATAAGTCTTCTGCCTATGGCCAGTTTTCCCTTCTTTAAGGAGGGCCCCCAGGGTGGTAGGGAAGGGATGAGGGTTCTGGCAACCTGAATGCAAATCTTACCTGTCAGGTGGTGTGGTTAGTCACTCAATGGCCTGAGGTCCATTTTGTCATTGATAAGCTGGAGGTGGAGTTGGTAATGCTTGTCCTGCAGAGGATGCTGGTCAACCTAGTAGGTCCTCAGTGGATGGCAGCTACTAGTTTATTCATATTTTTCTGCCTGGCAGGAGCTGAGGAACACTGATTTCCTGATCTTCCCAAATGTTGTATGATCTACAATGCCTACAATTCCACCATTAATTTCATTTATTTATATCTGATTTCATTCCAGAGAGTGATGTGCTTTTCTTCCTGAGGTGCTCTTAAAAGGCAAATATTCCTAGAGGAGGTAACATTAAATCAGCCCTTCTCACATATTCCCACAAAGCACCCCAATGACAGAGGGGCGTAACCATGTATCCCGGGTAGATGTGTGGATGCAGCCATTTTAGCACATTTCTCTGAGTTTTTTCTTAAATGTTTATGCAAATTTTTAAGTCTGCTCTCTAACATAACCATACCCGAAATTGTGAATTTGGGAAAAAAAAAAAGAAGGATGATCCAGGAAGGTAAGTGATGTTTGCCCTGTGGTTTAGAGTAATGGTTTCCAGCACTGTCCCCAGGACCAGCTGTATCAGAATCACTAAGGAAAATTTAAAACATACAGATGCCCAGACTCCATCCTTGAGATTCTAACCATATGTCTGGGGTAGAACCTGAGAATTTGGGTGTTGGAAAGTCTTCCTAAGTGATTCTGTTTGGGGCCAGGTTTGGGATCTATTGCACAGTGAATACCCCAGGCCCGTGCTAGATAACCTGCAGGGAGACACCTGTCCCTGAAGGCCTTGTGCCTCCTCAATTTGCCTCCAACGGGAGGAAAGAAGCTAGTGGGAGCAGAGGGCGAGGGGGGGGGAAGGCCCATGTTTGGTTCAACAGAGAGGAGAATGTTGGAGGTAAGCTGGGTCTTTTGAATGCACTTTCCCCTGTGTGCTTTGGCCTAGGATGATCTGCACTGAAGTCAGACTTGACCCAAGCCTTTGGTTTCTGACGAGTCTTGTAGCCTGGGTGTGAACACTGCTTACAGGGGCAGAAGGCGAGTGGGCCGGACCCTTGCAATGCAACCCAGCCCTGCCACCAGTTCCCACTCCGAGCTGGGGCTTGGAATCAGGTCCCGCGTGGGGAGGTCACAAAACCTGCCGGTGCTGACAGCACTGCAGAGGCCGCGGGGCACTGTGGGGGCGAGGGGGGCCCAGATGCCACTGTCTCTCAGAAGACAGAGATCTGGAAGGGTCTCTAGATTCCAAGTCCAGGACAGAACTCCCTGTTAATCATAGCCAGAGCCCGTCCCTGCACTGCGGGGGCCTCGCCTGGACTGGCTCCCCTGTGGCTGCTCACCCCCACGCCCATGGCCCCCAAGGACGCAGCGTCCTTGTGCCTTGGCTGCCCGTTCCACGTTCAGTCTGAAGGCGGATGTCAGGCCGCGTGCAGGCCGGCCAGGAGCCTCCCACTTCAGGTTTTCCAGTTTGCCGACTAGGCAGGCCCCGGGCCTGGATTTCTGCTGAGGCAGGTGAACTCCTGGGACCTGACCTCTGCCCCCTTGTCCCTCGGCAGGGCAGTTGTCAAGGAGATGACAGGATGGAATTCCAAGTTAACGGAACCAATCTTGTCTCTCTAATGTTATCTTTGCTCTCTTCCTCCCTCCCTTCATTTTTTATCGCATGCACCTGTTAAAAGAATGGTGATCATTTTCTAAATTGTGACTGAATCATTTCTTTATTAAACAGGACCGTTTTGTTGGCTTTGGGACAAGTTCTGCTGTAGGTTTTATTTTGCATACAATATATACAGTGCCGCTTTACATGATTGATGGCTTCCAAAGCACTTTGACCAACTCACCTGTAATCATCACAACATCCCAGGAAGCCTTCATTACCTTAGTTGCTGACTGATGCAAAAAATAGAAATCAAAAGGCAAGGCCCACAGCTAACCAGTGCCTGGGCTGGGCCGAGATGCTGGCCAGGCCTTGTGGACCAGGCTGGCTAATCACCCCCAGGCTCCCTGAGGACCAGAGTAAGTGCAGTCGGTCAGCTGCAAACAGCTGGGCTTTGAGCTAATTCTCCTGCCTGGTTCAAACGCCACCGCTGTGCCTCCACACATTGCCCAGGCTCGGCTGTGGGATGCAACATCATCTGTAGGCATTGTTCAGAGCTGGCCGCTTTCCAGGACAAATCTGGAGGGGGTGTTTTGTATTTCTCCTTCCAACATCCACTTGCTCCTTTCACTTTAAGACAACAAAAATATGCGACATTTCTAAAACTCCACTCATTAGAGGATCTTCGAAGGTCACTTGGAAACTTGCAAGGAAATAAAATGACGGAAGAAACTCAATTGGGTAGAACAACCAATGCTCTTTCTCTCGTGGGTGTTGAGGGGTCAAGACTACACAAGCAGGATCCTCTTCTGTTCACCTGATACCTCCCAAAAGTCTTCTAGAGTGAACCCCACCTTGTCCAGTGCCCTTCCACTGTGTAATCCATAAGCATTGTTTGTTCTTATTTCAATTTTTAAACAAGCAGCAGCAAAGAGCCCAGCTATACCAGGGCTCAGGCTGGCCCGACCCCCAGGGTGCCAGGCCTGGCTAAGCCAGTGTTGTTCTTCTTTCTTGTCTCTACCGAAGCTTTCTGGTTGGCATCTCCCTCCCTGGGCCTCACCCCAGCGGCCCATCTCTTAGGAGCTCCCAACTGGTCTGCAGGTGCTGGTATCCTCACCCACACATTAGAGCAGCCACATTGCTCCCTCCCACCCAATGGAGACTTCCCTAACCTGTATCTCCAGTTATTTTCAAGAGCACAAATACACTTCTCTGCAGGGTGGCCATATGTCCCGGTATGCCCAGGACTGCAACAGCATGACAGTCATCCCAGCATAATCACTAATAGCATGTTCCTTTTGACTCAGATAAATTACGCAGCCACAGTTCACAGGTAACAGCTGTACAATTTTCAGGCTCTCTAGGCAGTACACTCTCATGGGCCCTAAATCTGAGGGGGTCCTCATGGGAAGCCGCAGCAGGTGTGGTGGCCAGAAGACATCTGGAGGAGGACCTCAAAGCTTTGCATGGCCGGTCCCATTGTGTTTGAGCTCATTTCCCTTGGTGTCCTCAAAGCTTGGCCCAGAGCCCGGCACGTACTTCATCAGTGATTCTCAAGCTTTGAGGTCTCAGAACTTTTTATGTTCTTAAAATGACTGAGAAGAGCTTTTGTTTATGTGGATTATATCTAATAATATTTACTGTGTTAGAAATTAAAACTATGAAACATTTAAAATATGTATGGATTTATTTACAATAACAAACCCATTAACTGTTAAAATAATATTGTTATGAAAAATATATTTGTCATATTGTGCAACACAATTGTTATATTGTTTCAACACAAAGAAATGTAGCAAGAAGAGTGATTTGGTTTACATTTAGAAGAGCAGCACTGATTTATATTTTTGCAAATCTCTTTAATGTCTGGCTTAACAGTAAATAGTTGGAGTCCCATAGCTGCTTCAGTAGTTGGTCTTGCTTTTATACCCATCTTGTGGTTCCCGGAAAAACTCCACTGTGTGTACAATAGAGAATGAGCATGAAAAGGGTGAAGTTTAGTATTACGAAAACAGTTTTGACCCCGTGAGCCCCCTGAAAGAGTCTCAGAGACTCCAGGGGCCCCTGGACCAAACTTTGAAAACCTCTGCACTGGATATGCAGTTAGTTCCTATTGAATAAAACAAGGATTAATCTGAAAAATATATTACAGCATGTGGAAGCTTCCAGTGGGTGGGTGGGTGGAGGACACAGTGGGGAGGGAGGTATTATTTTCACTTGCTGGATTGCTCCTAGGTAGTTTAAGCAGTTAGCTACCTTAGATGTCACATTTATGGTTTAAATTTGAGGTGGGAGTGGGTGGGCCTGGGGACCTAACTATCATTAAAAAAAAATCTTTTCTATGAAAAAAAGTGAAACAAAATCCAAGCAATAAATTTGCAAAATTTTGAACATATTTGTGTTTGTGTGAAAGGAAGGATAGAGTCATGGATTGGGGGTGGGGGGTGGGGAGAGAGAATATTCTGTTTATTCTGATGAAATTACAAACCCCAAAGTTTTGAGCTACATTTGCTCTTTTTTTAAACCGGTGCTGTCCAGTACAAAAGCCATAGCCACCTGTGACTCCTGAGCACTCGAAAGATGGCTAGTCAAATTGAGATGCACTTGAAGTGTAAAATACACACTGGATTTTGAAGACTGTATGAAAAAAAGAATATAAACAATCTCATCAATAATTTTAAAATATTAACTACATGATGAAATGACATTTTGGACATGTTGGGTTAAAAATTTACTATTATAATTCATTTTAATTGATCCTTTGAACTTTTATTAACGTGGCTCCTAGAAAATCTAAGATTACATGCATGGCTGGCATTTGTGGCTTGCATTTTATATTTCTCTTGGACAGAGCGGCTGTAGACTTTTCTGCATTTCCTGGGCCAGGTGCTTAAGTAACATAAACAATTAACAATTAACAAAGGTGTACTTAGCTCCCTCAACCAGCAGGCATGTGGGCAGGTGCACAGCAAATGAAAGAGTTAATTAAGGCCAGAGAGAGCACAGAAGCTAGTGGACTCCGTTTTCCTGGCGTCCCAGTTTGGGGAGGGTTGGTGGCCATGACCGCTGGCTGCGGCTTCTGTGGGAAGCTGGAGCGATCCTTTGTGAGGCCAAACAAAATGGGGCTCCTTCATCTTCCGCGTCCCTCACCCCGCAACCCCCGGGCGGGAGAGGACGCGCCCCCCACCCGCCGCCCGCCGCCTCCCGCTGCTTCTGGAGGAGCGTCCCGGCCGGCGCGCGGGGCCTGGGCGCGCGGGAGTTTGGCAGGAGCTGGTCGCAGACCCGCCCCGGCGACCCCGGCCAGGGAAGGCCGCCCGGTAAGGGGTGCGCGTTCCGGGCCTGCGAGGAGGGGTCCCGCGGGCCAGCCCGGTCCTGGACCCCGCAAAAATGCCGTCACGTCCCTAAGGGCGTGCGAGATGCATTGGTAGCTGGTGTCTTTAACCGAATTCCTTATGTTTTGTAGAGAGCTCTGTGAGTGGCTGTTTTCATAAAACCCAAAGCAGGGACCCAAATGCCACCCTGAGGCACAGGCCCCTGCTGCCCGAGTCAGCTCTCCCAGGGGACCCCAGCCCCCTGCCCCCCGTGGCTGTTGGATTGAATCAGGGAATCAGGGCCACGTCCCAGTTCAGAGGTGGGATGGGGCAGCCTCGCCGTCCCTTGGTGCCACCAGGCCCAGGTGCATCTCTTCATTCCCCAATCTTATGCTTATTTTTATTTTAAAGTATGGAATACTCCAAGCACACAGAAAAGTGCACAGACTAATGTAAGACTCCCATGTACCCACCACCAGCTTTAACAAACGATCATATTTTGCTGGCTAGCCTCCAGATCCCTTTCTATAGGGATAAAGCCTTTGAACACCACCATCCTTGCCCTCCCCACCCTTTGCCTTTCTCCCTGCCCAGAGCTGACCTCTCTTCTGAGATTACTGCGTTCTCTTCCTACCCACTTTCATATGGTATCTATGTAAATAGCCATAAGCAATATGTATAATTTTTCTAATCCATGTCCAATAAATGTTTCTTGAATGCTTGCTAAGCACTAGCCACTGCTGTAGGGATGGGGGATAGAGCAATTAAAAAAAAAATCTCGAAGCTCCTGGAGTTTAAATTCTAGTGGGGGAGACAAATTCTAAACATGCACAGGTGCTGAAGAAAACTAAAGGCGGTAAGGCGCGCTTCGGGGGTGCTGTCTGCTGACGACTCCTCGCGGTTGGTCATGTCTTCATGTTGTCTTCTGTTTTCCTGATGCTGGGGCTGCTCTTCCCTGGAGGTTATCTTCCCTGTGGGAGTCCCCCGGCCCTGGATCATGGGCATGTGGGCACCAAGAGGTTTCGCGTTGCTTCTGCTGGGAGCATCAGGGCTCAGATTTGTGAGTGGTTTCTTGTGAATTTCTTAGCTTGGGATTCTGCACTATACAAGTTGTCTACATTTGGAATTCACTCCTGTGAGGGAGCACTGTCTTGGAATTTCCATTTCACATGGGAATTATTTTTTCCTCTGGTGTCCCAGGCAGGGTCCAAGGCCTGCTCCCTGCAGCCAGAAAATGTGGGTGCAGGCTGTGCCCCCTGTCTCAGTGCCAGCCCCTGGGGCCCTGTCCACACCAGCACCTCTAGGTTCCGGAGTACTGGCTGGCTCATCTCTCGATGTTTCTGGCACCTGGGGAGTTTTCTTTCTTCCCTTTTAGATGGCTATAAACTTAAAACATGTTTTGGCTTTATTTTAGCCAGCACTTAGGTGCATTTGGGGATGAAGGGGCTCCACGATGGCCCACAAAACCGCCATGATGGGCCGCCAGGAGTACAGACCATCTCTTTGTGGACTTTTCTCACTCCTTAATCCTCCTTCTGCTCTCTAGCATCCTGGTCAAGAGCCTGGATTCGAGAGCCAGACTCTCTGGGTTCAAATTCTGGTTCCACCACTTGTTAAAGGTGGACCTGGGGAAAGTGAAATAACCTCAGTTTCCTCATCTGTAAAATGAGGATAATTGTAATACTACCCTCAAGTGGTTATGAAGATTAAATAAGTTATTTTTTTGTAAAGCTCTCAGAAATGTGCCTGGAACCTAGTCAGTGCCATATACATAATAGCTATTGTTAGTTTTGGTTTAAGGTCTTTAATGTCAGCTTGCTTATAATAAAATATATAGCTCTTGGAAAATATAACCCATTGGGTTAGTACCATATATCCACCCTCCAGTATGTTTAATTTAGCCAATCCTTATCTAGTTGTCACTTTGGAGAAAAGAGATGAGGAAGCGGCAGAAGCTGGAGCCCAGAAAAGGTCAGCTTTGATGAGGATGGTCCTGGAAGGCCATATGTCCACGTGTCACCCCAGAGGGCCTCAGGGAGACAGAGGCCAGTGAGGCTGTGGCAGGGGTGAAGGATCCCCTGAACTAGCCCATCTAGGACCGCCTCTGCCTTGGTGCCTTCACTTGCCAGTTCTGCAGTTCCACTCACCGAAAGAAAGTTCTGGCAGCCTTGTGGATTGGCCAAAGTGCTGATGTTAAGATATCAAAGAAGTAAAAGGAGCAAACTCCACAGGGCAGTCTGGAACAGGATCTGACTCTATCTGCAACATATTTTTCTGAGGGCATTTAAAAACAGGTATGGAGTGCATAAATCCTGTTTATATAATGTGGTTCAGATATGGTTTATTATTTTAATAATGCAGTTCATACCAGGACTGTTCTCAGTCCTGTGCTAGGTAAAATTTCCCTATACCTGAGAAATGATGTCACAGAGTGAGGAAGAAAAGGGACAGGAGTCAGAGTTGCCTCTTAGTGACAATTTAGGTAGCTTTTGTAGCTGTTGACCAATAGGTGGTCTTTGGTGTATTTCTCAGTCTTTTCTGGGTTTGTTACTGTGCTAGTGAATGTGAGGGTGAGTAGATGCTACTGTATTCTTTTCTCATAAAGAATGTAGCCTGGACATCACCTCAGTGACATTGAGGTTGACCAACTCAGTTTGCATATCTCTTTAAAATATTAATTGCGGATGAAGATATATTTTTCCTTATTGCTTTACTGGAAGTGACAGGGCCATTTAATGGCATGATTATATATTAGTACTGCAGAAAGAACAGGAGTCAGATGCTCTGGGTTCTGATCCCAGCCCATCCAGGACTAGTCCTGTGGTTTGTGACCCCCCTGGGCCTCAGTTTCCCCATCCATTGAGTCCAAACCTGATTGTAGATGGAATTAGTGGAGAGTTTAAAAAACGACAATTTCTTGGGCCCACCAGGGTCTTTCTCACTTGGTGTGGGTGGTCCCAGGGCCCTTTGCCTTTGAGACTTGCATGCTTCCGCAATCGTAAGGGCAGCAAGGAGGTGAGGTCGCCATTCGCACTTCACCCATATGCTAGGGTTTCCGGCCTTGACTGCCATCATCCAGGCCTTTCCTCCTTCCCTGGGAACCCTTCGCAGGCCTGGAAGCCAACCGCAGGCATCCCCAGACCTTGACGACACTTGTCTTTCTAAAACCCTTTATGGTGGGCCTGACAGTGACTGAAGCTGAGGGCCCTGGGCCCCATGTGTCCAGGCCGAGGAGAAGGTCCTATTGCACCTCTCTCCAGGCCATGGGTGGCAGGGGGTGTTTTCCAGCTTCACGAGCACGGAGGGGAGAATTTGGTGGCAGATGTTTATCGTAGGGAAGCCAATTTATCCTGGGTATTTCTGCTTCTTCACAACTGCAGGAAACTACTCTCTGCTGTTTCCGGGGCATGGAAGAATCCTCCTGAAGGGCCTGCTGAATCCTTAAAGAAAAAGGAAATATATTCTCTAATGATAGTGCCAAGTGTATTTAAAATTTTTTTTTTTAAATTGATTGCTTTTATTCAAGTAAAATCAAGAGAATCATAGTGATTATCTGGATACTGCATACAAGCAGACTCTAATAACCAGAATATTCAAGAAACCAGACTCTTTATTCCAGGCATCTCTCTCAAAACGAACTTGACATTTATTCATGAGCCAGTAAGAGACACGAGGAATATAATGTTGAAAAGAAGATAGGTCATTGCTTTCCTTCAAATAACTTTTTGTACTATTCAACTTTTTAATGACTAGCTTTTTTACTTTGGTAAAAATTTTAAAATTAACAAAGGGAAGAAGGCATTTGAGATGTTGGCTCTCTCTCCTGTGATTTTGAGAAGGGACTCTGTCTTTTTACTGGAGTCTTTGTCTGGACCACTTTTGCATTTATCTTTTACTAAAGAGAATATTACTTCCCGTTAGATGGTGTCTAGGAAACATTTCTAAGTATTCCTGTGGGATGCTAATGTGGCTGGTGAGTTTCTCCCCCGCCAGGATGAAATCAGTCATCCTGTGCTTTCCTGTAACCCACTTGAAAATGTCAGGCTGCAACGGCGTTTGCTACAGATGGACATTCGGTCCAGAAAGCCAGGGGATCTTGGCTTGAGCCGTGGTGTCAACTCTGGGGAATGAGAATAATTGGATACATAGACGTCTATTTCATGCCTGGTGGAAAGTAAATATTGGCCAGGGTGAACTTTGTCCCTCCAATAACAAATATTCATTAGGCACCTACTACATGCCAGACGTTGACACCCAGAAGGCAGCCACAGTTTCCAGTTTCCTAGACATTCTTCCAGATGCACACACACATACACGCATTTTGCAGAAGTGGCAGCATACCACACACTGTTATGCATCTTGCTTTATTCACTTCAATTTTATCTTGTACATCATTTCATACCACTACATATGCTTCTGCATGGCTGCTTCATTCTTTTTAATAACTGCATAGTATTTCATCACATGGATACACAGTAATTTATATGAACAATTTCCTATTGATGGACATTTTGGATAACTTCCTAGAAGCAGAACTACTGGGCTCTCACTTTTAAAAACAATCCACATACATCTGCTCTTAAAGTGGCAAGAAACAGAAATTTAATAGTTCATGTTATTAAATGAACTAATGGAATGTGAGAGCACAGTGTAGCAGGGAGTACTGGCTTGGGAGTGAGGTCCAAGATCTGTATTTCAGTCAGATGGTTGGCTAGGTGACCCAGGGCAAGTATCTTAACTTCTCTGAACTTCAGTTTCTTCATTTGTAAAATGAGATTTTACACATTTATAACCTTTTTAAAAGCCATTTCCTGAGGCCCCAGTGCAGCTTTTCCTCCTCTCTGCTAAACTTCTCCTTGCTTAGGTATGTGAGATGTTGGTTTTAGGTTCCATTAATTAATTGCTCAGGGGTTGGCCTACTCCAGTGCCAGTTTCCATTCTGTAGGGACACGTGGTTCAGTGACAATAGCCCTGGACAGTTGAGGATGCCGAACTGGGAGCTTGCCCCACTGCCTGACTTCAGAGTCCCCTTTGCGCAAATGGCCCTTGGGCCATTGTTGAATGGGTGAAAGCAGGGAGATCCTCCAGGGTTCCAGAGAACAGCAAAGCCCCATTTCCCAATATTTACACAGGGGCCCTTTGCAGGATAAACACATCTTTGCCATGCTCAATTTTCAAACAAGGCTGGGTCCTATAAGCTTCCTTCCATCCAGTAACCAGTGTTTGCTCAGGAGGTCTGACTCTGGAGCTACTGGTAGAGAGAGAAGAGAGCATTGCTGGTGCGAGGGTATTAGGCTACCACCTAGCAGGGCCATTAGTGAAATCTTTACTTAGGGTTCTGTCCATGCTGCTTTTGTGACAGGCAACCATTTATTATCTGAGGTAAGCCTGGAGCTTTCCCAAGAGTCAGGTTGCTTAGAAAACACTGACCAGAGTGTGGGCACCAGGGTAAGAACTGAAAGCCTGTTGTGGACTGGGGAACATCAAGTCCCTTAATCTTTCAGTGATCGGCATTGATGACTAATGGCAAAACAAGGAGAACTTAGTTTAATGAAAGACTATTTTTACTTGGTAACAGAAGTCTAAACATAACCTTAATTAAAGAACTTTGCCAATAGTTTCTCTTCATAAATATTTTAGCTCAAGTTCAGGCTTTAGCCTTAAGGATTTATTAGGGGAAGGGAGGTGTACAGGGTCTCAGAAAGGTGATTTGACTGACTGAGAGATTAGATAGTTTAGCAACATGGATGAATAGAGTTTGCCATTGTATAGCAAGCTTCTTATTTCATTCAGGGAAAGTTCCATATTTTACCTGAATCTTACTTCATCCTTGAACTAATTTATAATCAGTTCTCTGGCTTTCCCTAAAGTTCAAACTAGGGAGAATCTCCATACTCCTAAAGTTCTAGAATGGGAAAGAGCTCAGCTGGTACCTTAAATTGAGGTCCACTTCTGCTGACTTCAGGCTATCTGAGGCCAAGAGCTCCCAAAGGACTCAGCCCTGGCAGGCTGCTGGGAAGATGGCACCATCTTGGTGAGAGCTCTTCCAAATCAGGCCCTGAAGACCCTACCTCTGGGTGCCTAGTCTTTCTCTTGGCGCATACTTGGAAATTCTTGGAATCTCAGTGTGTAGAAAGTTGGTATCAGAAGTTTATTCTCACACAGTTCTAAAGACCAGCAATCTTAAATTGAGGTGTAGGCAAGTTGGTTCCTTCTGGAGACTCTGAGGAAGGATCCATTCTGTGCCACTCTGCTGGCTTCTGGTCATTGCTGGCAATCCTTGGAATTCCTTGGCTTGTCACTCCCAACTCTGCCTCCATCTTCACATCCTTCTTCTCTATTTCTTGGTGTCCTCTCCTCTTATTAGGACGCTAGTCATTGGGTTCGGCACTTACCCTAAATTCAGGAGGATCTCATCTCAAAATCCTTAATTACATCTGCAAAGACTCTGGGGTTAGGACTTAGACATATCTTTTTGGCAGACACAATTCAACCTACTACACCGGATCAGACTTTTTTCTCTACAGCCACCACATGGACCTTGATGATTCTTACTTGTGGAGCTTACTCACCTGATCCTTCCCCATTCTTCCTCAAAAGCATCATGCCTGTGATCCCAACCCATGTTGCCCACTTCCTTCCTTGTTGCTTTGCTCGTTCTATGCTTACAGACTTCCTGGCCACTGACCACCTTGGGATGGCCTTCAAGTGATGTTAGTTCTGGGCTCTGACCAATAGCTTCCCCATATCTGCATCTGCCCCAGATGCCAAGCTTGGAGACTGACCCTTTACAAAATGAACCACAGTGGCACTCTCAAGGGGTCAAGCTGTGGGCTTTCAAAGAGGATCTCTGCTAGAATTGAAGATTCTGGCTTGCTCTCTTCTCTCTTTGTAGCTTTCCTCTCCTTCATTCTTTTCTAGCTCCTTAGAACCAAATTCTCATGGTTACTGCTGCTTGGAAGGTCACCCCATTGGTAGGCATCATTCAGTAGATGGCCTGAATGACCCACAGATCTTCATCTGTTGACCCTGTTGTCTTTAAGCTGGTCTCTAACTTCTCAGCTCTTCTCATGTTGGCTCTGACCAAAGGGCCTACTGTACATATGCAAGGGGTGGAGGACCTTCCTCTCCCTCTCCCCCATGTTTCCGTGCGGTGGAGCAGTGGGAGAGGAGACTCCTCTGGTCTGCTCGCCACCTCCTCAAGGCTGTTGAGTGGGATCAGCTGGAGCCTGTATCTCTCAGGCCACATTTTCCAGAGGCAGCGTCCCTCCACCGAAGCACAGACGATGGGGTCCATCTCTCTTGCCCTCCCCTGAAACTGCCCACCCTCAACTACAGCGTGCTTGCTCTTCCACCCCCCAGCTTCCCTGCCTGGGCCTGGGAATGTCAACTCAAACTTGGGGGACAGAGAGGAGGCCCTGCAGGGTTTTGAAAACAGCCTTCTCAGAGACTTATACTTTGGGTAAAGGAGCCAATACTTTGATCCTTTTTAGATTAAATTAGGTCTACTTCTTAACTTGCTAGAACCTGGGAGGGAAAAAGAGCTAAAGAATAGGATCTCCTCGCTTAGAGTAAGTAGCAAGAATTAGGGTGCCATTTTTTGCTTGTCTATTCTGTTGCTAACCCACAGAGCTTTCTTTGTTTTAACCCCTCATTTCGATACCAGGAAAATGGTCTTCTTCTGACTTATAAATCCTACTCCCTTCCACTGCCCCTTTGAACCCAGAGACCTCTCCTAGGTCCACATAATGGACATCATTGGTCCTGGGTCTTCTTCTGCGTTCCCAGTGGCCTGTCCTTCCAGCGCAAAATGCACTGGTCAGCATCTGCATTCTGGTCCCCAGGGGCATGCCATCAGGGTCCTGCACTGCCGATTTCATCAGGATCCAGCCAGAGTAGGAAAAGGTGTGGTTCCTCCTGGGTGTTTCCTGTACTTGCAAGATCAGGTGAGTAAACCTGGGAAATCTTTGGCTGCCAGAGCCATTGAGCCCCTGGCTGCTCTGCTGTGACCTTTCCCACTGCCCTCCTGCAGACACAAAGCAGGTGTCCCCGGAGGCAGCTGTCAGCGCCAGTGCCCGCAACACAAAACTAGATCCCAGTTTTGCTGAAGAGCTTCATCGCACCTGGATGCTGTGGCCATGGTAAGGTTTTCAGGGAGCAGACAATGCCTTCCTCTTTGTCCTCCTTACCAGCTCTATCTTTCTGCTTTTCCCTGACTTTGTTCTTTGTTACAAAGGTCCAGAGTGGCTGCAGTTGTGCAAGGGATGTAATTTTGACCCCCTCTGCTCCTAAAAAATCAATACTCCTTTTGAGCCTCTGTGAAGAGTGTTTTATAGACTCCCTTCTGAGCAGCTCCAATCTGTAAAAGCTGACATTATCTGATGACCCTTCTCATACTTATACATTTTTTCCCCACAAAATATTTCCAGAACCTCACCTTCTTCTATCACTGAGACTTTACTGCACACATCTGCCTTTGATGTACAAGTCCAATATATCTTATCTGTCCAGTTTGGAAGAAGACGCTTCTCGTTTACATACCTGAAGGCATGGGGTATGATAAAGGTCATCAGCTGACACGAGAACTTTGGGCAGGATGACAGCGATGTCAGACACGAAGGGGAGCTGGCCCGGGCTGGCCGCCGAGTTAGAGAGGCCCCATCAGCTTGAGAGCATCCGTCAGCTGTTCTCACACCCCGCCCTCACCAGGCTGCCTCAAAGGCAGAAAGCATCTCACTTTTGCCTTCCCTTTTGTGCATGTCGGCTCACAAGGGGAGAAACAAGCTCTCTCCACTTCATTGGGAAAATCCCCATCTCAAAGAGATTTTGAGGGACACGCAATGCAGGCCTTGTGAACCGTGACTCTGCACCGTAGGCTTATCTATTTTTGACTGCATGGTGTTTTTGTTTGTTTGGCTGGATTTGTTGTCAATATTTAAAAATCAGAAGATTTCAAGTAAAAATAAAGTTTGAGAGATTTTCTGGGAAACTGGGAGCTCTGGGAACTCCGATACCCTTCCTGCCTGGGCAATTGAGAGGCGGCTGCCCCTTTAATTCGGGGGCTGCCTTCCTCAGTCCCTCTCTCTCTGTCTCACTTATTTAAGGGGCTTGCAGACCCTGGAGTCACCTGGGTTTGCCAGCCCTCACCTGGTTCAGCTCCTCCCCATTTTTCTATGTGAGGAAGCAGGAACCTACCAAGGTGAAGTGTCTCCCCACGCCCTGCAGGGACTGGCTGGCAGAGGCTCCTGCCCAGCACCCTCCTGCCCTCTGCCAGGGGCCCGTTCACTCAGCTGCCAGCACTCCTCGCAGCAGAGGACCCGCCAGGCTCCTCTCTGGCAGCTGAGAGCCCGGCCTCTCCCCCTGTGCTGTCTTCCAGGCGGTGGTCTTGTTTCCAAACACCACCTTTCCAGCTTCCTGAGGGAGTCACCTTTTTACTCCTGCAGTTGCCCTCCTAGGGTTGGGGAGGTGGTTTTTAGTCTCTGGTTTCTGTGTTTTTTCCCCCCAGATAATACATTATTTAATGCATTCAAAAAGTAATGCTAATTCTTCATAGAAAATTTGGAGACTAGAGAAAACCACACAGAAGAAAATCACTCACTCATAATTCTACCACTCAGAGAAAACTGCGGGCAGCAACTGGGTGGGCAAACCTGCCATTGTTTGATTGGGATCTTGCTCCGTAGACTCTTGTTCCTCCTCTGTTTCACTCCACACTAGATTGGGGATATTTTTCCATGTCACTAAATACCCCTTGACAGCAAACTTCCTTACTGGCCGTTAAGGCGTCCATGGCACGGATGGGCTGCAGCCGACTGACTACGAGGGGGGTACCATCAGCCATGCTGGGAGGACGGGCCACCAAGGGACCACTGTGAGCCTGTCCCAGCCCCCTTTCTGCAGCATCCACCCCCAGAGCCCACTGGTTCTGCTCCACACACTGTTGACATCTGCCCTTAGACAAGGGTTGAAAACTCACCAGCTTTTAAGAGACTTAACTGTTAGTTCTTGTGAGGGGGAGGGGAGAGGATGCCTTTTAATAGGGATCAGTGCTTTGAATAAAGTCAGAAGAGCTGAGAATTCTACCGGGGTCTGGGCATGGGGAGAGGCAAGAAGCAAAGGGAGGCAGTAACTTTTGAGTCCCAACCCTGGGGTGTCATGTGCGCCCTGCATATACCCATTGGCTCCCACTGACTGGAGCCCGGAGTCCTCTTCAAGCAGACCCCAGTTGTTCAGGAGCTGGGGAGCACATTTCTTCCACTTCTGGATGATTGTGAACAAGAGACTGCATGGTTTTGAGCTTCAGTTTCCTTATCCCTGAAAACGCAAAATTAATACGTAGTCCTACTTTGCCAACAATGCCTAACCTGCCAGGGGTGCCTCCTGCTGAGGCTTCTGCCCGCTCCTTCCATCTCTCACTCCCTGGGCTCCTGCAGGCACCAGCCGCTCTTCCCTCACCTTCATCAGGAAACAAAAGAACACCAACAGTGGACCAGGAACTGTCCTAGGCCCCTTGTTTTAGGTGAAGCATGCCTGCAAGTTAGAAAGCAAGCAAACAAACAACTGACCTGTTCCTAAAAGGAAGGTGGCATTCTGTAGTGGGAAGGGTGTAGCTGGGCTTCACACAGGCCCAGATTCAAATCTTGGTATTCTCTGCTGGAGCGCCATTATGTAAAAATACCGCAGTGAGCCAAGCAGGAAAAATAGCTTCATCTCACACTTCTTAGCTGTGTGGCCCTGGCCTTTTAACCCCTCTGACCTCTGGTTATCATATCTTCACAGTGGGAATACTGATAACTGATAACTATATGAAGTCTTTCCTCACACCCCATGCCTGGTCACCAAGCACTCTGCCCTGTTAGCCCCGAGAGATGTGACAACTCCATCCTCTGTGCCATTTGACACCATAGACCTCTATTCCGGCACCTGTCACACTATTGATTTTGCCTCCACTAGACTGCAAACCCAGACACACAAGTCCTGTGCCTGTTTTTATAATTCTGGAACTTGACACTTAGTAGGTAATTTATGAATGTTTGTTGAAGGCCCTAGCCTTCAATACCAGGCACATCGAAATGAATGCAACTAAATCCATGCCAGCCCCCAAAGTAGTCATCTTGGCCATCCAGGGAGACCAGCATTGCTGAAAGCTGGTCCAGAACTTGGCTCTTGGCCTTGCTTTCTGGCCCATCCATGAACCACCCTAGAAAACCTGTCTTTCCTTTTTGCCACGTCTGATTTTCTACCCAAACAATATTTGCCACCTTCTTTAGTCATAAGTCTTAATTCCAAATCTGTCAACATCAAGGATGTCATGGTATTCTGAAACTGTAAAAGTGCCCTCCATTTACATTTTTGTTATTATCTGGACAAATAACCATGGCCAAATGGACCCTCAAAGGAAGAAAAATTGCCACTACTGAGAATTATCCAAAAGAATAGTCAACGAGTCCTGAAAGAAATGCTAGAGGATATTTTGGACAATGGGGACTTCATTAGAATATGAAAGTATTTTAGGAGAAATTCTTTTATTTACATAAATGAAAAAAAAATAGTCCCATTGCTATATCGTTACTCTACGTCTAGAGGAGGGAAGGCAAGGGCCAAAGAAATAACAGTACAATGTCCAGAAATAGGAAGACCCTAGGTAGATTGCACCCAATTATTCTCCTACACCGCCTGGTTGCCTCCACATATTGCCAGAAAGAGTTGAGCAACTCTTGGTGCAGGCTTGTTTTTGTCTAAAAAGAATTGATAAAAATACCCCCTCCAACTGGACTTTCCCAAGTGGTGGTGGGAGTGGTCATACAGGCAGTGGCGGCTGCAAAGAGGAACCCAGAATGGAGTGGATGGTCTAGCTGAGGAGATGAGACAGGATAGAAAAGCATGAGAACATACGAAGGCTCCAGGGTCCGGGGCTGAGGTCACATCCCTCAGTGGGACCCAGGAAGGCGCCGTGGAAGAAACTGTCTCAAGCAGGCTGTGAAATCCGGGGTCACTGCGTGGGCGGATGGAGCTGATGGGGGAGGGGAATGGGACCATCGAAGCTGAGCAAACAGGAGTAATTCATTATCAATTAAATGACCCCACTAAAAATTTACACAGTAACGACTTAGTTTGGGTGTTATCCACTTACCTTTCCTTTCGCCTTCCCTGCCTGGGAGGAAAGAGCATCCTGAGTTCTAATCCGGTGCCACTCGGTCTCCATGTCACTCTAGAAGGTCATTAGGTGCCTTTGCACCTCCGTTTTCACATCTGTTAAGAAGGGGTAGGGATACCTGACTTGCATATCTCACCAGTTTACTGAAGATGGAAGGATACACTAAAGCGTTCATTCATTCATTCTCCATTCATTCCTCTGAAGACCTTCTGTTGAGTCCTTTGGGCTTCCATCAAGAGAAAAGGGAGGGAGGAGGGGATGTGAAATTCCAATCAGATCAAGAGCTACATCCAGCTGTATCAGGAGAGAGAACGCGAGAATAATGACTAGAGACATTTGAGCATTGGCTTTGGAAATGCTCTCTTGGCCCCTAAACTGCTGATAATTGTATCTTTTCTCTCTTTTCATTAACTGTTAAAAGGATAAAATCTCAATGCCGACAGAGAGGCATCTCTTGCGGGAAAGAGCCCGGAGGGGGAGAGTGCTCCCTAAGTAAAGATGGCAGCGGGGTCTGAACGACCAGGCCGCACCGGTCGCCACTTCCCCCCACCCCAACCTGCAAGATGTCTCACCTGTACTGCCCCTTTCCACTTTGCAAACCCCAACACTCTGCTTGAAGATGGGGCTGCTTGGCCTTTCACTTCTGTGGGCAAAACGGATGAACAAAGGGACCTGTAGCGGTGGGCACACCTTGCTTTGATAACTTGTCACCCTGGGTAGGGTGTGTCCAGTGTCCTTACATGTCAGCTTAACTTCTTTGAGGAAGATCTTAGAAGGAAGCCTTGCAGCTTCCTGGTTGATGTTGTGCCAAGGACTAATTGCTCTGTCTCGGTTCTCACCCCTCCGCTTCTCACCTGGGTTCTCGGGCCAGGACAGTTGCTGGGAGCCCCTCAAGGAAGATGAGGCGGTGAAAGGTAAGGTCTGGGGCAGTGTTTACTCTCCCACGGCAGCCTACGTGGCCAAGAGCACGAACCAGGAGGCGAGCGATAAGGTTAATCAGTCCGGCATCGCCCCGGAGGGACACTGGCTACAATTTTATTAAACCTAAGAATGTTTTTTGATAAAGGGAAAAATCACGTGGGTTTTTTCCACTGTCGAATTCCCTCAGAAACTCAGGCCTTTCCAGAGGGTGGTTTGACGTTCTCTGTAAACACAATTAGTCTGGGGTCCATGCCACACGGTAGTAAAGATGCCTTCAAAAAAGCAAGAGGGAGATTAAATGATTACATCAGTAGAGCAAGTGTATGTATGATAAAGTTTTATGAGCTCTTCTTCCAAGAATGGGGCTCTGCAAAAGCAATATTTTATTATCCTTTTTCCAAGGCTTAGGGAAATGTAGCCTCCCTGATTCAGCTTGGCAATATGTGATCATATTTGTCTGTTCATGACTTGTCCCTTTTTCATTTTTCAAGGAATTCAGACCAAGCCTCATTTTGGTAATATTAACATTATTTAGTGTTGAATCTTTAAATAGCTCCTTTTAAAACCTGTACCCTTCCCTTCTCTGTAGCAGCTCAAAATTTCTCTCCTATGGCAAAAACTTTTTGTAGTAAAGTAAACATTAAAATATTAATAGAATGTGATCTTTTGCTGAGATTATGAGGTTTCCTTCTTTGTAGAGTGTTGAGAGACATTTCATTGACTTTCAGTCAGGGAACAGAATGAAAGCTGATGGATGAACAAAGTAATGTGCTGGATATCACTGTTTTTTTCGCCATAAGCACAACTCTCAAGCAAAATGAGACTTCTGTTCCAGGTGCTCTGTTTGTCCCTGTAGCTAGGCATTTACTGACCTTGACAGGTCGACAGTCAGTGCAGGTAACATCATGCTAAACATGCTATGTAACATCATTACACAGTTAAATCATTGTAATGCAAGTTAACTTTTTACATTAGGTAAAGAAAAAAGTATATATCAGGTGGGTGGAGAGAAATTGTGGGAGTCACATGTTAGTACCATGCACAACTGGTCATCCAGTTAGTTGAGGGAAACCTTCTAAAAGAAAAGTGTTAGTGATCTGCTTTATTTTGTTGAATGACAAATCAGTTTGAGGGGTGGGGAGTATCTAGGTCTTTCAGACTTTTGTCCTAATTGCTCTTCATGTCTAAAAGATGCAACCTACTTCCCAAAGGCTCATTGCATTGGGACATCATGGAAATCCTCCTTAACTGTGTCGATCATCTATTTGCTGCATAACAAACAACCCCAAAACTGTGGCTTAAACCAGACACAAACATTTATTATCTTACAGTTCTGCAGGTCAGGAATTTGGGAGTGCCTTAGCTGGGTCTTCTGGCTCAGAATCTCCCATGAGGTCAAGATATCAGCTGGGACTGCAGTCATCTGAAGACTTGACTGGAGCTGGTCAAGATTCTTTTGATGCTTCCAAGATGGCTGACTTGCAAGGCTGGCAAGCCACTGCCAGCTGTTGGTGAGGCATGTCTGTCCTTCACCACTTGGACCTCTCTACAGAACTGCTTGAGTGTCCTTATGACACAGCAGCTAACTTCTTCTAAAGTTAAGGATCCAAGAGAGAGCAAGGCAGAAGCACTGCAACATCTCTTATGACCTAGCCTCGGAAGTCACGCTCCATAATTTCTACCATATGCTCTTGGTTATACAGCTCAGCCCTTCATGGGAGGAGACTCATTGAAAGTGTGAATATGAAAAGCTGAGAATCACTGCGGACCATTTTGGAGGTTGGCTACCATATTAACTTTTCTGGATCTTCACCCAATCTTCTAGCAACTGTAGTAGCACTTTTCCAAACTTTGTTCTGTGCTTTCCTCAAGATGTTAATGGGTATTTGGGAAAAACCCCACATCACTCCCACCACACACATATATCATCACCACTACAAACAACAACCGTCCATAGTCAAAAGAAACATGGCAAACCACAGGTGGACATTCATAATTTATTTGGCATCACAAAAGTTCTGAGGAACAGTCTGGTAAGGAAACATGTTTAACTTTAACCTAGTATTTATTAGATTCACTTGACCCTGAATTCTCTCTCAAGGAGTATATGTGGTCTCCCAAGACACTATCCTCAGAAAGACATAATTCAAGAAATGCATTTCTGAGGTTGCTCCAAATTAGGGCTGATTGGTCTTTAAGTTTGTCTTTAAGTTTGCCTGGATAATCTCAAAGGAGGTCTCTGGTGTCTCTGACTCTGTGAGGTTTGTGGGGTTTCCCAGGGAGGGAGGTCCACTGTAGTAGCCACCCACTTTTGCCCCTCAATAATTTAATTTTCAATATTAACCCTTGACTGATCTCAACCATCATAAGACTTCCAGCAAGGTCATTAAAAATAGAGCTGAGGGTCACCCTACACCTCATTTTGTGTTAGAATCAGGAGTGTTTCTTTCTTGGTTGTCAATTTAAGTTGCATTTCTTCTTAATATAGACAGGAGAACATGGCATTGCCTACCTCCCCAAAATACCCTGGGTTCTAGGGAAGCAGATTAGCACAGTGGTAACCTTGGGCAAGTCCCTTTAACTCTTCTGTGGCTCGGTTTCTTTACCTGCAAAATGGGAACAATAATAAAACTTCCCTCACACAGGAGGAGTCAATGAGATGATGTCTATAAAGTCCCCGTTTCCGGTACATGGTGAGTTCTCAGCAAACCCGATCTCTAGTTGTGAGCAATCCCTAAAAAAAGTTTCATGTTTCTTATTTGCTGGAATGACATGGAAGGAGGAGAGAAAGAGTCTTGACCAGGAAAGAATTCAGGAAAAATGAAGAGATGGATGAAGAGTTCAGCCAAGATCCAGGAGGCAGGAATGGGCCCAGGAGGGGGTTGGCCGGCGTCAGGGTGTGACGGATGTCGCAGGCATCGGGCCTCCCCAGGGTTTGGCAGTTTCATCAGTGCACAGGAAGAGTGTGGCCTGACTACCCAATTGAAGAGTTACAGGAAACCTCAGAGATTAGCCAGTCTGAGGCTCATTTTGTAGCTAACGGAAGGGAAGACTTGAAGGTGGTGGTGCCAATCCCATGGCTTGTCAAATGGGAAGCTAAGCTCCTGGCACGGGGGCCCAGGCAGTTTTCCACCATGTGCATTTTAATCATCTGTTAAGACAAAATGTTCTTGATAACACAGGGCCTGAAGCATTCTCTTGAACTGATGCTAATGTGTTACATCTGACAGCCCCATATTCTACCAAGTATCATTGGCCAACTAAGTCATCATAATTGATAATTAGGGTAGATACCTAATAAGGATGGGGGAGGAAGTTCCCAAAGCATGAGAGAAACCTGGTTCTCTGTGTTGTTTTTATGACATCAGGGTTTTTTATGTCTTAAATCAACTTTATTGGGGTTAATTTACATACAATAAAATGCAAAATCTTAATTGTACAGTCTGATGGGTTTTGAAAAATGTATATATCTGAGTAACTACCCCCTCAATCAATTAGAACATTCCCATCACCCCAGAAAGCTCCCTCTTGTGCCTTTACAGCCCCTCATCTTCCTGCCCCATATGCACGTGCGCGCGTGCGCACACACACACACACACACACACACACACACACACACACACACGGTGACCACCGAGCTGATTAAACATTAGTTTCAGCTGAAATCAGAATAATACTGACTCATGCCCTGGGGGAGAAAGGGTAGCGTGTGGGGCCTCTGTAACTGTGTGTTCTGCTTAGGGGACAAACACAGGAAAGAGCTGAGTTGCATTGCCCGCTCCCATGGGACTACTGGGGCCAACATGAGCCATGGGGTGAGACGATTTTACAAGTTCAGAGATCACTACAGGCTGGAACTCTCAGGAAGGCTTGTGGGTCAGAGGCCTTGAAAGATGGTGGGGTGTGGGGGGTTTGGTACGAGAAGGGAGGTGTGGGGCAGGGGGCCAGGCAGCCCAGTGGGAAATGGGATGGCCAGGAGCTGAACTCCAATGTGCACAGCCTTTCCGTGGATACGAGGAGAAGCCCCTGGCTGGCGAGAATACATGATTCCTGGTGAGCAGTCGCAGAAAACAAGTGAACACTAGAGAGGAGGATCAGGTTGTTTCCATAATTATTGCATAACATAGCATATGTTGCATTAACATACATTATTTACTAAATAAATGTGGGTTTAAAAAAAATGTCAGACTATGATCCTGCTGCCCTTTTGCTTTAGAAAATGGCCTTGGTGCCTCTCAGCCCTTGGCCAGCTCTCCTGGGCTTTGGGGAGCCTGGGGTGTGAGTGTCTGCCAAGCCTCTAATGACAGGGCCCCATTAGAGTGCATGGCTGGGTTCCTGGAACCACCGGAGAAATTAGGAAATGGAGCCGGAGAATTAGCTTGATGCATGCTCTGCCAAATAGGGACACGCGTCCCCAGTGGCGGCTCCTGGGAGGCGGGAGCAGAGGGAGAGGATGTGTCTAGGTGGTTAAAGCAGCTGGGCTCTGGGCATCCCTCCACCCCACCCCTGCTCTGGGCAGTTCAGGAATCCTTGTGGCAAGGGCCCTACAAAATGAAGAAAAGAATCAGTGAGGAAAGGTGGGTGAAATCATGAACAAAACTGAGCACCTACCCCATGCCAGGCACCAGGAATGGGGGGTGGGGGGCTTCAGTGAGGAGGATGGAAGAGGAACAGGTCAGCTAATAGCATACGATAAGGGCTTGGGGGACAGCACTGCATGTGTGTGTGTGTGTGTGTGTGGGTGTGGTGGTGGTGGTGGGGTTGTTGAGAAGAATGAGTTGTCAAAGCAGGTTCTGGACCAAGGAAGGTCCAGGCTGAGACCTGAATAACAAAGAAGAGGTAATGGGTGGGGAGGGGGAGCATGGAGGGTAGAAGGAGGAAGGGACTTCCCTGCAGTCAGAGGGAACCTTCTGGAATCCTAAGTTTGCATGAGTGGGGCGCTGAGGAGGACACTGAGAAGGAAACCTGGTGGGGGTCATCAGATGCCGGGCTAAGGAAACAGGCCTGACGGCCCAGCAGGGTTCTCTGGAAATAATATTCTCACAAATGACACCGATCATCTTCTGGCAACTTCCTCCCCAAATTCTCACCTCAGATAGCAAAGTTGTAAACCCGGGCCACTGACCTTGTCTACACATTTACTGTGGAGTGATTGATTTATGTGGGCTTCTTGGATCGGGTTAATCGTAAACAGTCCCTGGAGCTTCCACTGCAGGACTGGGAACCGGGTTATCAGCACTCCGTGTTACCGCGGTTGTCCACACTGATACCTGCAGGTGAGGTAATCGTGTGTTGACTTGTGTCTGGCCCCGGGAGGTTGGACTCACCTGCCCACGGTGAGCTACGGTGACTGATTGCCTTGTCGCCTGTAATCAGCTTGACACGGAGCCAGCAAACTTCCAAAGTCAGATTAGGGGTGAGGTAATTGATTGAGGACTTTGGATTTTATTCATTAATGTCCAAACAACAGGGAAGATTTCTGAATGGAAACCAAAACATTTGGCCTTAAAAATCCTTTCCGGGAGCATGTTGGGGATTCAGGGGTGGGGGTGGGGGTTCTGGTGGTGAAGACAGGGCAATTGATTAAGCAAAGATAGTGGAGATTTCTCTCCATTAAAATGCACAGAAAGTGCAGCATTTGGGGATGCTGGAAAGACAATACTTGCTTTGCAAGTGGGTAGAAGTGGAAGACGGTTACAACTAAGAGTTTGGGCCTGGAGTTTTTGTTTCTTAAGAAGGTCACAGGAGAATGAGCGATGAACTTTCTCAGGGCCAGTTCCTGAAGAGTGGGTCCTGTTTTATTGCGCAGAGACAGGCAGGGACTATTCTCTGACATTTTGTAGGCTATTGAGACGGAGGATAAATCTGCGACCGCCCTTAAATACTGGGCTTCAATTGCTTCCTTTCTTCCCTGGACAGATATACGGTCCTCTGGTATGATTTAGTGCCCAAGCCCAAGGGACTGGTACACTTCTGCAGGACGAGACAGGGCTTTCCAATTATTTTTGTGTTTCCTGCAGAGGGCGGAGGACAAGGCTCAGCCCCAGCAGGGGGACGTTCAGGGCTGATGAGCCTCCCAGGGAGGGAAAGCGAGAGCTCACAGCCGCTGCTGACCAGCCTCCCCTGCTGCTGCTGGGTTTCGGGAGAGCACCCATAAGATGATAATTTGTTGGTCTTCCTTGGTCTCCCCAAGCAGTGTCACTCTTCCTCTCCCAGGAGCAGCAAATGGTGGGGAAAAGGACCGGAAACGTTTTTCCACTATTGCTCTCTTCTAGGCATGGGATAAGGGAGTGGAAATATAAGGAGTGGGGGCGTAAGGATGTCCTTTTAATAACTGTAACATCTGTGTGCAGCTCTAACATGCAAGGTATGCTAACATTGTGATGGTTGGGTTCATCTGTCAACTTGGCCAGGCAATGGTGCCCAGTTGTCTGGTCAAGCAAACACTTCCTAACCATTACTGCAAGGACATTTTGTGGCTGGATAATAAACCAGAAAGCTGGTTTATTAAATCATCAGTCAACTGATTGCACATGTGGCTGATTACATCTACGATCAACTATGAGAATGCCTTCCACAATGAGAGAATACTATCAGTTGGATTTAATTCAATCAGCCGAATAGTTTTAAGGGAGAAGAGAGAATTTCACTTTTTTCTTCAGCTAGCCAGCCTCTCCTGGGGAGTTCATGGAAGATCTTCATCGGACTTGCCAGTTCATGTCTGCCCTACAGAATTTGGACTCGTGCACCCTGCTGTATATAATTTGGACTTGTGCATCCCCACAGTTGCGTGAGACACTTTTATAAATCTCATATTTACAGATATCTCCTGTTGGTTCTGTTTCCCTAGAGAACCCTGACTAATACACAGGGTTATTACATACATTATTAATTTATGATGGTTTTGCTTTCCGACAAAGGATCAGAAGTGAGAGTTTGCCAGTTTTTCTAAATGGCCATTGGCTGCCCAAAGTCAAGCTTTGGGCTAGCAAAGTGTTTTCACTCCAGGGTCAGCAGGGACCATGACTGGCCACAGGCTGGGTCTGCTCTGGAGATTTGGGATCAGTAGCTTGGAACAGGGAGGAATTTTCTGTAGTCTAGTGTTCCAGGCCCCTGGCCAATGGGATTAATTTAAAGATGGGGATGTAATTCAAGCTAGGCCAAGAAACTCCATCCTAGGACTTTTGTTGGAACGTCTCTTTCTCAGAACTAGCAACTCCTTAGTCAGTAGGGCCTGCTAACTGTGGGTAATGTAAGCCTCAAGCGGTAGGGGTGCCATTGTGGAGAGATCCAGCCTGGGAGGAAAGCCAATGAGGACTTTCTTCAAGCACCCAGATTCCACCATGCCTGAGCCAGATATACCTCTGGTTTTTAGCTAAATGAGCCTATATATTCCCCCTCCTTTTTGAGTTGGGGTTCTGTTGCTCACAGCCCAAAAGTCTTGGCTAATGCATGTGTGGATCTTTCCAATGGCATGAACAGTTTTCAGACAGTTTATTGTGGAAATAAAGTAGGAATACTCCTAGTGAGATTTGAGGGTTCTTAGAGACTTTGTGACCAAACCTATCCTACTCCCACCCCCAGGCTGAAGCAGAACACATGGAGTTGCCACCATATTTACTTTGTTGAGTTTAGGATTAAATGTCCTAGGAAACTACAGCAGTGACATCTGAAGCTACTAGCAACCATGCATATCTTAGTTTATCAGTTCAGTTTTAGTTACTTATTAGGGGGAGAGGGCAGGGGGCATTAAAGGAGGAGATATGCTGGAAGCATTTTGTTAAATGCAGAGGGACTAGGAAAGAAGCCAGTTACGTGGTCACACTGACGGGAGGAGTCAAGAAACAGTGTGAGGATGGGGATGGAGGGGACAATGAAGATGTAGGAAAAGGTGAAGGTGGAAAATTCCAAGGGTTTTGTCTGTGGAGGTGTCACAGGGAGTGCAGAGAAGACAGTTTTCCTGAGTTATGGCTCTGCAATGGGCCACCTCCACCCTCAGACAGTGTTGGTATAGGTGTCCATATAAATCAACGGGAAGATCAATATCGATCAAAGCTGTGAGCAGGATCTGAGTCAGACGTTAGTGTGATTGTGGGTGTGTGTGTGTTGTGGGTAGCAGATGGACCTGGTCTCTGTGTGTGCGTGTGTGCATGTAGTAGATGGGAGATGGGTATGTTTGTGTAAGGTACTCGTGTGATTGTGAGCGTGTGTGTGTGCAAGTGGGTGGGAAGATGAACACAGTCTGTAAGATTGGGGATGTTTGTGAGCATGGTGGGGAAATGGGCATGATCTGAGTTAGACCCTGTGTGTGGGGGTTTGCAAGTGTGTGTGTGCATGTGTAGTGAGTTAGAGTCAGCAGGGGGCTTGGTGTAGCTGACAGGCAGCTGTCAGCCAAGGGGCACTTCTAGTCGTAATTGAGAAATGCAAGTGTGCTATCTCTCTGGAGCGGTCGGCACGGGATGATAGTAATTAATTGTTCATTGATCTCCGCAGGTCAGCAGGAGGTCAGTGAAGTAACTCCAGTGGCCTTCCAGTATGCCAGGGCAGGGAGCAGAGGTTTGGGACTTCAGTGGGACCTATCTGAGTCCTAAACCCTGACAAAAGGTAATGGGATAATTATGGTAACCTCAATGTCTGTGATTACAGATAATACACAAGTGAGCCGGTGGGGAACACCATGGCAGCCCACGATTTAAGACTTTATTTGATAAATAAAGTAATTAAAAAAAGACTTGGGGAGGTGTGGGAGAAGGAGGAAATGTGTTCAACAATGGATGTTTTTCAGCCTACAATGGAACGCTACGATATGCTTATTATCATCATCGTCAAAAGCTTAATTAAGTGTCCTCCTGGGTTTGAGGCTGTGCCTGGAAAATGTCACGGGTCTCATCTCCGATCCACATGGGTGCTTGTGGTCTAAGACAGAGAACCCTGCCCCACTGAAGGGCACATGAGGAGGAAATGGATAAAATAAGACTCCATTCAGGCACCCACTCCTCTGCCATGTTCTAGCAGCCTCTGATCTTCTCCAACACGTGATAGGGATGCCCACTTTTCATCTCCAAGTGTCTCTTTCATTCAACAAATATGTGGTTGCCTCCTATGAACCAGACAGGGAAAACAGTCCCCCATCCCTGTGGAGCTTACATACGCCCTTAGTACCTCCCCTGACTAGGCCTTGCCTTGCCAACTAGACTATAGATTCTTTGGAGGCAAAAACCTTGTTGAGCCAAACAACAGTCACAGCAAACATCCGGACACATGGTAAGCTCCATATTGCTTAGCACAGGGTCCCCCCATACTAGTCCCTCAAAAAATATCCACTGATTAAAAAACTCAGAAAACCTAATTGTTGTGCTGATCCTGGGGTAGAGTGGGAACTGGGGGGTTGCTGTGGTGAGATCTTGGTGTGTTTACTGTTTCCTCCAAGATTTAGGACATTGTCCTTTCTAGGCACCTGTGTTTGTAGGTTAGAGGCTCTGGGGGGAGACTATGGACGGGGTCTGTAGATGTGCTAATTTTTTTAAATATACTATCTCTGAATTTGCTAGGAGCTCGTAGAAAAATCTGGTGTCTATATTTCAGACGATTAACCATTTTAATTCATGGGAGAGGGAGTGCTGCAATGAAATCTTGGATCTGCTTTTCTTTTGAAATGTTGATGAGTTTTCTTTCTGTGCACCTGCACTTCTCTGTTGGCAGAAGCTGGATGTGGTTTGCTTTGGCAGCTCTTATTTGTAATACTGTATAGTTCTCCTGTTGAGACAAACTATATCTGATTGATGCCTCCACCTTAGTGTCCGCCAATGACTACCAACTCCAAAGGATACCTTTTGGAACACAGTGTGGCACTTGACTCCACGGCTTTCTTGAAACTGGCTCTTTTACAGCCGATGACCCCATGTTCTTGTAGTTTTCATCCCACTTCTTTGGCTGTTTATCTCAGTCCTTTTCATGGTCTCCCCAAGTGTTTCTCCATCATCCATACAGTCTCATCTAAGCTTTCCATTCCATTTGCCACCTAAATTCTCTATCTCCAGCCTGCCTCTCCCAAGCCCCTATTTCTTTGGACATCTGGGGCAGACATTTCGACCTGAACATCCCAGAAGTACTTGACACTCTGTAAATAAGAATGGAATACATCATCCACATCTCTCTCTCTCCCATCCTCATCCCCAAATCTGTTCTCCATCTGAGTAAATGTCACCTCCATACACATCTGCCAAGTCAGAACCCAGGAGCCATCCCTGAGCCTCCCCTTTGTCTCACCCCTCATGCCCAGTTGGTCCCCAAGCCCTTTGATGAGTCTATGTCCTATGCATCTCTATTGGCAGAAGGTGGAACTTGTCTTCATCTGCTGGGCCACCAACACCTCCTTCATACATAGGTTACCGAAATGCTGCCAGAACGCTCTCCCTGCCTTTCCTCCTGCCCTCTTCCAATTCATTTTCCAACCCATTATTAGAGATCATTTGTATGTCTGTGCCCGCTTTTTACTCCATCTGAGTTATCCTATTCTAGTACAAGGTTGGACTCTTGGCACAGTCTACATGGTTCTTGATCATCGGACCTCCCGGCCACCTGCTGCCACACACACTGTCACTCCCCAAATGACAGCCACGCTGCACAACGTCCTGTCCCTTTACACACCATGCTTCCTCCATGCCCCATGAGGGAAGTCCCCCGAGCCGCTGACCACTTGACAAAGTCCTACTCCCCTTTAGGACCGAGCCTCTGTGGAACCTGCCCACCCACCCCCACCCCCATCTCTGCAGTCGGGCAGAGCGACAGTCTCCTTGCTCTGTGCTCCCATATATCCCAAAAGATCTGATGCCAGCACTTAGCTAAGATTTCTGAGGCCTTTGCTGCGTGCTGGCAATGTACTAATAATGGCTTTCTCTCGACGGGCATAGTTAATCCTCACAATCCTGCGGAGTCTCTCTACTATTATTCCCATTTTACAAATGTGGAAACCAAGGCCCAGTCACCCGCCCAAGAGGCCGGGCTGTACCTGAGCCCACGTCTGAGTCCAGAGCTCACGCTTCAACCTTGCTCCAGAGTGCTGTTTATAGACCTGTCATCCCCACTTAAATATGAGCTTCCTGAGGGTAAGGATTTGCTTGATTCATTTTGCTTTAAATACCAGGGTTTGGCACAACACGGGCACAGAGAGAAACTAGTCTTGGATCTGCCTTTTGCAGAATTAATTAAATTTCTCAGATTGTGGCTTTCATAATCTCAAAGAGGAAAAAAAATAATTTTGCATCAGAGATCATGAAGTTCACGTAGGAGGAGCTCTTTTCTCCTCGTATTTATGTTCAATGTGTAGCTGTGAGCTCTTTCAAATTATTATCTAAAATTTGAGAATCTTGAAGGCATAAGTGCTTTACCGAAGCCATGTCCTCTCTGAAAGTTTCCCATCCTTCCCCAGGTATCAGGCCCCTTTTAAAATTAGCTTCTGAATATGAACAGCCACCTAGCTCTTAAAAGTTTAATGTTACAACCATTTTAATTGTGCCTTTGAAAGCACAAAAGAGCAGCTGGGCCACATAGGCACTAACCACTTGCCAACTTTCCTTTTTACAAAAACAGCTAAGCTCTTTCTGAGATTTAAAATCACTCCATCTGAGACCCCGACTTGGCACCTACCTTTGCGCTAACATAAAAGGAGCCTAATTTCTGCTTTTAAAAAATGTGTTGTGGAAGTGACTTTTGATTTTGTTTTTCTTTTCTATTTTTTTTAAATAAAGTATTTAAGTGTAATAAAATTTTTACAGTTTTCCTCTACCAGTGCCCCTTCCCCCTTCTCTACTTGAATTGTCCTGGGATAGGGTTGCCACATATTATACAGGATGCCCAGGAAATTTGAATTTCAGGTAAAGAACACATACTTGTTAGCATAGGTATGCGATATTTGGTACATACTTATATTTTTTAAATTATTATTTGTTGTTATTTATTTGAAATTCAAATTTACTAGTGTCCTGTACTTTTACTTGCTAAATTTGGTAATCCCAGCCCGAAAGTTCCCTATTTACACCAAATGAATCTGTCAAATGGAAAATACGATGTTATAAGGGGACAACATTCTGAAAATAAACAAAAAGATGACGCTCATGTGTCTTGAGGCAACTCACCCGCGCATGCACTCACATGCAAACCCACGCACTAGCTGATAAATAATTGCTTTCTTGCAATCCAGATGGATACATGAATATAATTTCTGGAGCCCTATACCGTATTCGTCAATGAGCTACAAGCATTTCTCGAGAACGTTTATGTTTGAGGGGAACCTAGAATCCGAGGGGGAAGGTGGCACAGTCCCTGCCTCCAGCGTCACATTCCAGCTTTCAAGAGGCAAAAAAGAAAATGATTTATTTTGGTTGTGACCCGGATGATGAGTGAAGGCGGTTTCGGAGAAGGGTTAGCCGGTGGGAGCCTGTACGGGCGGGGGGAGGGGAGAGGGAAGGGGGGGTGCAGTTTCCCTTCTTACCCCGCAGGAGCCCCCTCCCCTCCCGGGCCTGGGCGGAGTCGGCCGGGCACAGGCGCCTCCCCGGGGGCGCTCTTTGGCCCCGGGTCTGAAATGGATTCTTTGTGGGTTGCAGGGCCGCAGCAGCAGCCGCGAGCTCCCGCTGTCACTTCTGAGACTTTCATAGACTCTGACAGCACCCACGGCCCCTGTCTTTTGTCTTTTGTAGTCTGTTCGTGCTCGGCCTCTAATCCACGACGGGAATGACAGGAAGCAGAGGGGGTGGGGTGGGCGTGCTCCTGGGGCTGCGCCAGCAGGAAAACGCTGGCAGGACCCCGTGAGGCCCCTGCGCCCCGCCCAGCGGGACTTACAAACCCGCTCCGGGATCTCTTTGGAGAAGCGGCCTTCTAGGACCCGACCTGGGAGTCCGCGGGGTGTGTCCGGGGTGGAGGGGTGGAGGTGGGGGACACAGCGGCTGCCCACGAGGCCCCTCTGGAGGAAATGAGCATCCAAAATAGGCGGGCGGGGGCAGGATGGGGACAGGGTACTACTCCTTGTGACTTCACAGCTGAGAGAATTTCTCAGGGCTGAAGTGGTTCAGGGGTCTTTGGAGGAGGAGAGATTTGAATAGGGCTTTGAGAGAAAGTTAAGAAACAGGTAAGTCAAGTGGGTTCTCTGTCCCAGTAAAGCAGAAAGGAGGTGATGACAAGAGGCAGAGCTGGGAACAGACGAAAGCAGCCTGGGGTTGCAGGTAGGTGTTTGGAGCTTTTTCACACTCCAATTTGCATGGTACCCACAGGCAGAAAATGGGGATGCACCCACTGAGGGCTTCTCAAACTGTAGTCTCAGCATTACCTGGAGGGCTGTGGAAACAGTTTGCTGGGCCCATCCCCAAAGTTCCTAGGGCCCTAGGGCCTGGGGTGTGGCCTGAGAATTAGCATTTCTGACAAGTTCCCAGAGATGGAGAGGCTGCTGGTCCAGGGACTGCCTTTGAGAGCCTCTGTTGTAGCTGGTGCTGCCGCACAAAACCAGACCCATTTCCCTTCCTGAGCCCTTCTGTCCCCACTTCCTGGAAACTTGCTATTTTCTAGACTCTTAAAGATAATAGGCAATATGGGTTAATTACACATTTTTGTTTTGTTTTGTTTTGTTTGGCAGGAGGGGCAGAGGCGGAAGAAACTTTCCCTGTTTTCTTTTCTATCTCCTCAATCTTTGGAACTTTGGCTGCTGTTTATTGGGTGCTTTTCTCCCCCACCCCCCACATCTGCTCTTCTTTCAGATAATTGCAACTATCCAGCAGGGCTCGGGCTATTCATGCTAGCCTTCCTCTTCTTCCTCCCTCCAGAAAAGGTGTCATGGGGGAAGGGATACCGATTCGGGCAGAGGATGAAACAGGTTCTCCCCGCCCTCGACCCCCTGACGTGACTCGGAAACACTGAGCTCCAGAGAGAGAGGGCAAGAAAGGGAAGGAATTGGGATTGATGCCTTAGGCCTGTCTCAGCTGTGGATGGTCACAGATGGGACCGGCAGGCTCTATGACTGGTAAGTCACCCAGTGGGGACCTTACCTGACCAGAGTGGCCCAGCCCTAACCTGTGGGAGGGGCTCGTGTTGACAGGTGGACGTGTGTTAACTCTGCACCTTCTCGCTCGTTTCCATGGCACCTGTCATACTGCTGCTTCTAATGTTTTGCTTTGTTTTGTTTAAATCACAGTCATCAAAACCATAGGGCCAATATATTGCCTTGAAAATTGTGAAAAGGTGGCAAGAGGGGAAGGAGATACTGAAGGGTCACCTATGTTGCATTTTGGACAACTTGCTTGAGGGATTCTTCTTACCCTCCACAGCAAAACTTTGAGCTGGAGTCCCCAGTGCATGGCCTGGAAACCCCAGTTGGGGCTGCCAGTAGACACAGGTGATCTGGTCTAAGGAAGAAGAGTCCAAGAAGAGGGAAGCAGCGTTGCTAGAAGCCAGGCTAGAAAGGCAGGGATGAGAGCTCTGGGAGGCGATGGTGTGTGTGGGCTGTGGGTGGGCTCCTCGGAAGGATCAGCAGCCAGTGAGTTGTGGGCCTGGCAGCCAGCTTCCCAACCTGCCTGCTCTCACACCACATCCACAGCCCTCCCAGGGCAGGTCGGGACAGGGGGCTCCCTGCCTCTGACGGGGTGCCAGCCCTGCCCGCCCCTGCCCCATCCGACTGGGGAGAAGGGACTCCCTCTACTAAGCTCCACTTATATGCACCCTTCACAGTGGGCTGCAGCTTCGCCCTCCATGCCCTCAGCTGCCTCCAAGACTTTTCCCTCCTTGCCCTGTCCTTCCTCCCTCCCTTGCCCTCAATCTCACACGGCAGGTGCCTCCTGCAGCCTGGCGGGGCTGGGGGCAGGGCTGCCAGTGGGCCCATGAGAGCACGGTTTGGCTTTAGGACCAAAATAGATTATATCTGTGTTTTTGGACCTTGTTGCTCTTGTACAGACCTTGTTTTTCTTTTCATCTCTTTTCTTTTAACTAATAGAGTTTACTTTTATGAGCAGTTTTAGGTCTACAGAAAATTGAGTGGAAAGTATAGAGTTCCCATGTGCTCCCTCTCCGTGATGAACCATTATTGATACGTTGTTAGTAACAAAAGTCCAAGGTTTACGTTAGTGGTCAGTCTTTGTGTTGGATAATTCTATGGGTGTTGACAAATGCATGTCATGTATCCACCATTCCAGAATGGCACAGAATAGCTTCTCTGCCCTCTCCCCCACTCCCCCCACGGGCCTTCTTTTGATGCTCCCTGCATGGCTTGTAGGGGGCACAGGGATTGAATGTGAAGGGCAGGGAGCCCCTGCCACCCGCAGGCTGGGAAGAACCCTGTGTGGGGGACCGGAGACTGGCTTCCCGCCAAGGCCGGCTGCACAACCCCCTGTGGGCTTTGACGGCTCACAGTGGCTCCCTGGCTCCACAGGAAGATGGAATCCATCTACAGAAAGCCACTCCTGAAATCCCCCCTGGTGGCCTGGAGGGGCTGGCCGGGCCCTCAGAGCACACACTGATTTCTAGGCATCCTGGCGCCAAGGAGATGAACCATTGACTCCAAGGCTGGGTTTTCAGGATTGGGCATCCTCCTGGGAGGCCTGAGCATGGAGAGCAGGTTGGGTAGGCCAGAGCTCATGGCTTGAGGACCTCAGGTTGGGAGGAAAAATTTCCAGATTACAAGCAGGACGAGTAGAAAATGACAAACTCCCGTTTGCGTGCACAGTGCTGGGGGGTCCCAGTATACTCGGCTCATCTCTGGCAGTTTCCTGCCCTCATGGTCAGTGCAGGGAGGGGGCTGTCTGTGCAACCCCGCATGAGGACCCCCTCGGCCCCTCAGCCCTCATTCTCCCTGCCTCAGCCTCTGAATCTTGGCATACAGCTCAGCTCCCCAGATCCCTGACCCAGGCTAACTGCTTGTAACAAAACTTGGCCTTCGAAATGTCAGCCTAATGGGAAGGGAGAGTAGAGGAAGACAGGAATCAAAACAACACGAGGAATTTGGCAGAAGTCACCGCGGAGTGTGCAGCTTCGGGGCTCGGGGGCCGGCCAGGTTCATTAACCGATTTGGATTTAGAAGGTTGCCCACTTGCACAGGCAGTGGCTCCAGCCTGGTGGCCCCCAGGTAGCGGCTGTCAGGAGAATACCTTGGAAAGGGCAGGGAAGTGTCAATGGGCCCCGCAGCTCTTCCAAGCAGCTCCGAGGCCTGGCTGGGGCCTGCCCTCCTCCAAATGCCAAAGCAAAACACTCATTAAGCCAGTTCCTCCCAGTCCACCCAGGTCCAGTGCTGACAGGAGGCAGGCTCCTTTGGAGGCCCGGCCTCATCTCAGGGAGGCCACAGGGCGCCCTCCTGGCCACACATCTGCTGTGGCTGCTCAGGGCACGGAGGAGCTGGAAACTGAGAAATGACAGGCGTGACCTTGGGCTGACCCCCAGAAACCCTATTTTCAGGCTCTTACCGATCTGTATTTAGGGCTCTTGTTTTCACCCTCATACAGAAAGGGGATGAAGCCGATTCACACTAAAGCATTCATAACGATGGAGTTTGCCTTCCGGAGTATTTGCAGTTTTCAGCAGAAAGGTCTGGCTGAGGGCACTGCCCAAGACAAAAGGATGTTCCAGGGCTCTGTGCTTTTCTGCCCTTTCTGCGGCCGCCCTGCTGTCCCCGTCAGCCCCAGCCCAGTGCCAGCCCAGTGGGGCCCTCCTGGTCCCCCAGGTGGGCTAGTGAGGGGCAGAGTTTCTGGTCCTCACTGCCAACTGTCCAAGTCAGTCACTTAGGATGTCTGCACCCAGCCTTTCTGCCCAGGGACCCAGTGTGTTCAGAGTCAGACGCTGGGCAAGCAGCCAACTCTGCAGAGCCTGTGGTCTCCGTCCTGGGCGGACAACGCAGAGGTGAAAAGTCAGACTCCCGGCTTCCCTTGCTCTCTCTGCCCCCATCCAGTTGGTGACCTGGAACAAGTCACTTCACTGATCTAAACTTCAAATTCCTCCCCTGTAAGATGGTGAGCATGGTACCTACCTCATGGGGTTCTCGTGAGGATTAAATGACCTCCTGTTCGTAAAGCACTTAGAATAGTGCCTGGCACCCAGCAAATTTGAAATGTATTTATTATCATTACATTTTTATGGTTTCCTGTTTGAAATCTTTGCACTCCTGCTCTGAGGGGCAGCTCTCCTTTCCCTAAATCCACTCTTAGGAGAGGGTCTTATCTTTTTTATAAGATTGAAAGAGAATTAAATGACATGCCAATTAAATCCAATTGCTTGGATTTTGCTTTGAACAAATGAGCTGGAAAAGCATGTTTTTGAGACGGTTGAGAACATTTGATCCCAGATGGGTTGTTAGGTGTGATGACGGTATAGTGGTTATGTTTCAAAAGATCTTTCTTGAGTAGCACTATATACCCTTACGTTTTTGTGGAAGAAATGATAAAAGATCTTGGATTGGCTTTAAAATACTTCAGTGGGCGGAGGGGAGAGAATAGAAATAAAACATGACAGATCAAAGTGGCTAGCTGTTGAAGCTGGGCAATGTCTACTTGGGGATTCATTTCATTATTCTCTCTCTTTTCATGTCAGCTTGAGAGTTTCTACAAGTAAGTGTGGAGATGAAGATGTTTGGGTGCAGACAGGATGTCCTGACCCTCAGGCTTGCTGCTGGGCACGGCCAGGGCCCCCTGCCTGGGCCACGTGCGATCCTGAAGCTGGCAGCGGGGACTGGGATGTGGGGTGCAGGAAGGTGCCTGCAGGTAGAACCCGGAAGCTGGGAGGGTTGAATTGAGCTGTGCCTGGGCCGAGGCCTGCTGGCCCCACTGATCTGGTTACTGGGCCCAGGCTTTGCCCTCCACAGCCTCAGGCACGCCTGGGGAAAGGGCTTCCTCTGCCTCAGAAGGCCTCTGGGGTCCTCGGGTCCTTTGCTGTGCCCAGGAAAGCCTGTTCCTGCAGGAGAAAGTAGCCCATTAGAGCCTGGCCCAGGGGGAGCCCTGGTGCTAGTGGGGGCTGCGAGATGCTGGCACTTTCCAGTTGTTTACTGGCAGCTCCTGGGTGCTGGTGCATTCTCCCAAAACATCTCCAGACTGCCACCAAGAGTTCTTCTTCTTCTCCCTCCCCCTTCTCCAAGGTTGCCCCACAGCCCTGTTTTGGAGCTTGGGGAGAGTGGACAGCGTCCTGCACTGTGTAAAAGCAGAAAGGCCCCTATTGGGTTATTGGGGAGGCCCTGGGTTCCAGAGGCAGCTCTTCTGTCGTCCGGTCTGTGTGACCTGGACAATCCCTTTTACAGCTTTCAAATCCAACGGTTCTCATTTGGAAGACTGTAGTGAAAGGGCTTGTCTGACTCCAGAAGTCAAATAGTTTCTCTCTTTTAAGAATAACTGGTCCATTTCTCCTTGAGCCAGAGACACTGAGGGCTGCGCACTGAGCCTGCACCATCCTTCTCTCAGCCCCAGGCGCCTGGAGGCTCTCGCAGGCCTTGGGGCTGCCCCGGAGTCTCCCCACTACTGTCCTTGGGGAGTGAGAGCTGAGTGGTGCCAAGGTTAAATCCGCCCCTCCGGCCTGGGAAGGGAGGGCCTGTGGTTTTGGCAGGTCTGCCAAGAGTCTGCATTCTAGAACCCTGTGAGCAATCCTCATGATGTCAGCAAATCAATTAGCAAGCTTCTGTTAAGCCCATCGCTTTCCAATCAGCAAGCTATTTCTTGCCCTTGGGAATCTTTTCCCATCTACTTATCATTCTGGTCTCGAGTCACGGTGGCTCAAGTGGAAGAGGCACTTGCAGTGGGGTAGAAGGGAGTGGAACATGGTCCTACTCTGTCCTAGTGTATGCATGGGTCCCCCTACTTTGGGGGCTCCCCTGGTGTCTGGCTTCGTTGCCCACATGGAGCCAGTTCAGCCTGGGGAGTAAGAGGAAGGAGGGCTTAGCCACTGACCTGGTCTATGTCCTAGGGCCAGTCATTGAACCTTTCCAGCTGCAGTTTCCCCATTTGGGATGCAGGGATAATATGCCCCCTACCTCATTAAGTTTCTTGATGAGAATTAATGAGTCAAGACCTCAGAGACATGCCTGGCCCATAATAAAGGCTCAGTAACCATCAGTTGCAGTTATGATCATTGACTTGCTGTTCCCCAACATCGGCATGTGGTTTCCCAGGGACCCCACTCACCTTGAAGTTCCCGACTCTGGCAGGTGTGTGGGGGGAGTTATTGCATGGTGAGGGGGGTAGGGGAGTGTCCGTATTTTATTAGCTTGCAAAATGGGGAAGAAGCCTCCTGTCCCTGGGTCTAGCAGTCAGCCCCATGGAGGCAGCTCAGGCTTCCATATTCTTCAAGGCTCCCCCTGCACCCCTTCTGGGCCCAGTGGGCCTGGGGCAGAGTTGCAGGAAGGTGGGCTGTTTCTGCTGGCTCTAGTTGTGGTGTCCATGCCCAGCCCTGCCCCCTGATTTTCTCCCTCGAGGCAAACTGCCCAGGAGGTGAAAATTCGTTCCCCTGGATGCCTCATTCACTGAGTACCTGCCACACGCTGCCGCCCGGCCAGGAGCCTGTATCACCGAGGACAACGGTTTTCCCCGGGCTTCCCTCTCCTCCCCCCATCTCAGGGCTACACCCCACACACCGTGCACCCTGTTACCTCAGAGCTTTCGCCCCTGTTCCCTCCGCCCAGAACTGTCTCCCCCAGACACCCCTGGCTTCCTGCAGGTCCACATCTCACTGTCACCTCAGAGGGGTCTCCTCCGATTTCACTGTTCAGATGAACCCACCGCTCTATGCCATTGCCTGTCGTTGTCTTCATTGCACCTATTTCCTGAGACGATGTTGTATATTCACGTAGTTTGGTTATTGTCTGTCGCTCCCAGACCTGAATACCTGCAAGGAGTTTTTAACCTTTTCAGGTTCCACAGCCCCGTGGGTAGTCCCGTGAAGCCTCCAGAGGTCCCTTTACAGAATAATGTTTTATCAATGCATAAACTACAATACGTAAGACTACAAAGGAAGCCAACTATATTGGTATATGGTTATATTGGCATGTAAAATACAAAAGAACCAATACCTTTACCATAAAGGGATATATGTGCTTTTTAATTAACACACAAACAACAGTCTCTAAAGATAGTTGTAACAACTACCTAATTTTGAAATAATGCTATTTCTAGTAACTATCTAGTAACTATTATTAGATATCTGCAATAACATGGGTGATATGAAAATATATATTTCTATTAATGACAAAGTCACATGTACTGCTAATACTACTGTGGTTTGTTACCTACATGCATAGTTGAAGGAAATGCTAGCCTTTAGTTAGTTCAGCGAAAATAAAGATGCATTTCCCCTTTCCAAGGGCTTGGATTCCTTGAGTTCTTAACCTCAGGTTAAGCTCTTAAGGTCACAGTTATTGTTTTCTCCCCTACTAGCACCAGAAGCCATACTTGGCATATGGTGGGTATTAATCAATGTTTTAAAATAAATGAATAACTGCACTTCAATCTAGTAGTTAAGGGGTTAAAAATTGTTCCCTAGTTTTTTTCACGTTCATTTTAATAATAAAATGGTAAGAGCAGCTACTGTTGGTGATCGTTTTTTAGACGTCAGACACGGTTCTATAAACATGATCGTCTTTAATTCTTACAACAATCCTGTGGTAGATACTATTAATATCCCCATTCTCTGGTTATGGAACTGGGCCAAGCTGAGTTTAAACAATCTGTTCAAGGCCACTCGGCTGTCATTAGAGCCAGATCTGTCTTAGCCTACAGCCCATGTCTTAAACTATTAAGGCAAGCCTCCTCTGGTGTCTCAGCCTTGGGGGCTGGCCCATGGCTCCAACAGGTCTTGCCGTGGTCTCCTTCATTGGCTAAGACCAAATCTCTTTCACCCTTGTCTTCTAAGCTCCCTCTGGTGCCATCAGGCGGATGTCAGCTGCTCCCGCAGCTACATAAGCCACCTCAAAGCTAATGACCATGAGGTCTGGATCCTCAGGACCAACTTCTCTTCTAAACTCCAAGCCCCAATGTCCACCCGCCCACTGGACACCTACCTCCTTCTTCAGGCCCCTCTATGCCAGTGCTAGGGTCACCGTCTCTGTGAGGACTTTCCTGATTCTTCCCGGGTCAAACTGGCCATCTGGTATCCCCACTATACTCCATACACACCCTACAACCACCCCAGTAATGTTGATTTATGCAATTTGTTTACATGCCTGCCTCTCCTGACCATCCTGGCAGCTCCTTGAGAACAGGGACTATTTCTAGTTTGTCTCTAAATCCCTGGGATTTGGAACAGTGTCTGACACGGTAGGTGCTCCACAGATGCTTGTCACCCCTGGCTTGGGGCAGGTCCACACCCCACTTTACACTTTGGCCACTGTGTTCATTATTATTTACATATAACAAGTATCTAGTACCATTACTCGACCTAAGGGAAATAGATTCCAAAGATGCAAGGACAGGGTTCCCCTTTATTTTGAAACTCAAAGTCAGTCTTAGCAGTAAAGATACATAGAAGTAGATCACAACAGGATACGGTATCTATTTGTTTCATTCTTCAAGTCAATTCAAACCCCGTTAATACTTAATTTAATTCACTGGTTTTTTTTCTAGAACATTAACAGATACATTATTAGGCTGTAGGGTCATTCATAATTAGTCATCTCCCCGTGAATTAAATTTTAAAGAGGAAAAGTAAGACCAAAGAATAATCTGATTTCCTATTTATGTGGGACAACCAAGTTAAATGATATTTCCTTTCTAAAAATAGATTCTTTTCTTAGGAATCAAACATTTATTTTGATCTCAAGTGATCTCAATATACCTTATGTATAGTTAACAAATAAATTCCAGGTAATAGTATTATGTTTTTAATAAATTTAGCATGTATTGAATGATATTTGAGGGCAAAGCACTGAGAAGGGAAACAGAGATGGATTGATAACAGTCTCTTCCCTAAAAGGAGCTTGTAAACAACAGAACAGCGTGAGCCTTAAGGGAAGGGCTGAGTATAGGTGACTATGGAATTTACACACCAAAGTGAAGCTGTGAGGCATTTTGAAGTCTTGGTCTAGTGACATGGTTAATGGTGGAGAGGCCTGTTGGATTTGAAGACAAAGAAGGGAGTGGGATAAATGTCTATTTTTAAATCACATTTTCCTTATTAATTCCCTGCAGACACCTAGATTGCCTCCCAATTACTAGGTGCCACAACAATCCTGCGCTGAGCATCCTGTACATGTTGCCCTCCGAGCCTTCTCTGGGATATGTAGTCAGGACTGCTGGATCACCAGAATGGTTGTATCCACCTACACACCATGTAAGGTTTGGTACGGGCCAATGGTTCTCAACCAGAGATGGTTTTGCTCCCCAAGAGACAAGTGGCAATGTCTGAAGACGTTTTTGATTGTCACAACTTGGGGGAAGTGCTCCTGGCATCTAGTGGGTAGAGGCCAAGGATGCTACTAAGCATCCTACAGTGCACAGGGAACCCCTTGCCACAAAGAATTATTTGGCCCAAAATGTTAATAGTGCTGAGGATGGGAAACCCTGTTGTAGAGATCTTAACCTGTGGTCCATACTTCTCTCCGAAGGTCCATTGATGGGCTTTGAGTGTATCAGTGAATCTCCTGAAAATGTCTGCCAAATTGTGTGTGTGTGTGCTAGGTATGTGCATTTTTCTTGGGCAAGGTGTTTATTTTTTGACACATTTTGTGCAGTGTGTCACAGTGGTATGAACTCATGCCTTTTTCTTTTCTTTTCTTAATAGCACCCTAATTTCCCTCCTCCTTGCTCAGTCCAATTGGCTCAGGGTGAGGTTGACTCTACAACCCCCAGACATGTGACCCAAACCCAACCAGTCAGCCAATTGATTGGTTTAGGATTGGGCACATGAACTAATCATGCCAATAAAAGTTGGCCCTTTCAGCTAAAGTTGGCAAGCCACTGTTGCTTTGCCACATGTTGGGAAAAACCTGCTGAGAACAAAGTCAACACAGAAGACAACACAGCCCAGAGAGAGACAATGTCTTGATAATATCATCTGGGACCCTGAATCATACTGTCCCTAAAAATTCATCTTTTGAAGTTTTCTGACATGTAATCACTGAGTTTCCCCCCCTCCCTGTTTTTTTCATTAACCAAGATGAGTTGGATTTCTGTTACCTGAAACTGAGAATCCCAACAGATAGAATCCCTAGCTTTCACTGAAATTGCAAAGGACACAGCAACCCCAAAAGTGTTTAGGAACCCCTGGTTTCTATTTTGTTAGAAAATTCTGGGTTTCTGTGCTTAAAAGGATCACTTTATGGCTTTATTAGTAACATGATGTTGTCAAACTCAGGAATAGGGTCTCTTTGATTAACCAAAATTTGGGTTAACTAAGGGTACACCAAATTAAAAAGTTCCTGGGATCATGGAATAGAACTGAAAATGATATCAGAGATTACCGTGAGTTTTTTTTTTTACAGATGAAAGCATGGAGGAAGAAGATATTATACAATGCTTGTGCAGATTTTATCTAAAGGTCTTTTAAATAAACACTTTTCATTGCCCATCCAAAACAAAATCAATTTAGAAAGATATTTCTGTATAGAACTTCCTTGGAACTCATCTATTGTGTAAAAAAAGATGAACTTGCAAATGACGCAATCATATATTAAATTACTAGAGGGATATTAGAAAACCACTTGTTTGGGTCAACATTCCCTTTCTGAGATGTCTGGCTGGATTCTCCCTGTTCGTGATCCCTTCAGAGCATGCAGAAATTCCTCAGTATACAAGGTCAGGCTTTCTCTATCGCTCACTCTTCCTGTCTCCCCTGATTTCCATCCCCCTCTCTGTTGGGGTGCCCTGCAAACACCCACTGGAAAACATAAAAATGACGCTGTTTGGGTCTCTGTCATAGTTATGCGTAGAACCTGTCATGTGGATTTTCAGATCACATTTCCAAGTTGATCTGTTTCCTGGTGGTTTGGGATGTGCTTAATTTGCAGACCTCACACATCACATAGTGTGGCAGATTGAATTATGCAACCCAAATTGTCTAGACATGTTCTTTATCTTAATCTGTAATCTTACAGATTAAGGACCACTTGGAAATGTTATTTTTAGTTAAGGTATGGACCAACTGAATGAGGTGGGTCTTCATCCATATTGTTGGAGGTCTTAATGGGGAAGAAACTGAAAGCCAGAAGTTGGAGAAGGCCACTGGGAGAAGCAGGAAGTCAGCGAAAACCAGAAGAGCAGACAAGGAGAGAGAGATGGCTATGTGATAGGAAGCAGAAGTGCAAGCCAAGAAACCCAAGGATTGTGCCAGGCCAGCAACAGAATGCTAGTCTTTGGGGAAAAAGCATGGCCTCACCAATGCCTTGATCTTGGACTTCCAGCCTCAAAATCTTGGGCCAATAAATTCCTGTTGTTAAGCCAGAACTCACTGTGTGGTATTTGTCACAGCAGCGTGGCAAACTAAGACACACACCCACATGAGGTCTTGGCAAGATCCTTCATCTTTGTGCCAGGTGTTGGCATGAGGGAGCAACCTCCCTGATGTCCCTGACCCCTTTAGCAGTGAGGCAGATGGAGCAGCGTCTCTCTATCTGTTAGAATGAGGATAGAAGATGTATTGGCTAATTCCCTCTGCCCCTGTCCTAGTTTGCTAATGCTGCAGAATGCAAAACACCAGAGATGGACAGGCTTTTATAAAACGGGGGTTTATTTCACTACACAGTTACAGTCTTAAGGCCACAAAGCATCCAAGGTAACACCTCAGCAATCGGGTACCTTCACCGGAAGATGGCCAGTGGTGTCCGGAAAACCTCTGTTAGCTAGGAAGGCAGCTGGCGTCTGCTCCAAAGCTCTGGCCTCAAAACGACTTTCTCCCAGGACGTTCCTCTCTAGCAAGCTTGCTTCTCTTCAAAACATCACTCCCAGCTGCACTCTCTTTTCTCCGCCCAAGTTAGCTCATTTGTATAGCTCCACCGATCAAGGCCACCCCAAATGGGCGGGGCCACGCCTCCATGGGAACATCTCATCAGAATCATCTCCCACAGCTGGGTGGGGCACATTCTAAGCAAATCCAACCAGCACCAAAACTTCTGCCCCACACAAGACTACAAAGATAATGGCATTTGGGGGACACAATACACTCAAACTGGCACACCCTCCTCCCCCACCTTTCCTTAACATGTGGTTATCTGATGCTCTCTTGAGCATATCTTGGAAAACAGACTGAAGTAACACCAAAGCAGCCTCCCCACCCCCATTCTTCTGAAGAATGACCTTTAGATTCTGAGCAAAGCTGCTGCATGTGTTGTGTACTCTTTCTGGGCAGGCCTGAGAGAGGGCTTGGCAGTATAACTAGGCCTGTATCCCCATAGCTCAATAGCTGAGTTCACCTCCACAGCCTGCTTCAGAACTCAGGGGGATTTCTGAAATAGACCTAAAACTGCAGCCAAGCTAAATAAGCCCCATAAGGACATGGATGTCAGACACATGTAAAGGAATCTCAATACAATATTAACCATTAAAGAACTAAGACAACTCTTATGGAGGAGTTTCCTGGCACCCAAATGCTCTACCTTTCCTCCTGGTGATTTGTGGACATAGAATCAGAGAATCTATGACAACAATGTGGCCTGATTGCCTAATCTTGTATGCAAAGAGCCTAAGACCGTAAAGTAGAGAGACTTCTCCAAGATGACAAAACTAATTACAAAACTGAGTCCAAACCAGGTATCCTGACTGTGGTGGCTTTACAACATGGCTCCCAAATTCTTCAACAATCCTCCCATTGAGAGTGGACCTATGTCCTCTCTCCTTGAATCTGGGCTCTGTGATTGCTTGGCCAATAGACTATGGCAGAAGTGATGCAATGCCTGTTTCCCAGCCCGGGACTTGAAGAAATTGGCAGCTTCCACTTTCTGTCTATTGGAATTCTTACTCTTGGGACCCAACCACCATGCTGTGAGGAAGCCCAAGCAGCCCGTGGAGAGTCCCACATGGAATGGAATCAAGGTCCCTGGCTCTCTGCTCCAGCTAAGCTCCCACCCAACAGCTAGGACCAACTTACCTGGCTGCACTTTATCGATGCCTCTTTCTCAATACCAGTCTTGCGAGTTTGCCCTCTTGGAAGTGGATCCTTGAGCCCCACCCAACTCCAGCCCCAGTTGATGCTGAACAGAGCAGAGATGAATCTTCTTTGCTAAGCTCTGGTCAAACTGCAGATTCATGGGCTAAATAAATGTTTGTTTTTAGACATGTAGTGATTCTGGAGTGGTTTGTTGCATGGCAATAAAAAACTGGAACATTTCCTGTCTGATATGCTCCCTTTTACACCATCAACCAGCATCTCTTTGAGAATCAGAGATGGGCCAACCAGGAAAGTGCTACATCAGTGGTTCCCACACTTCACTTGCTATCAGAATGACCTGGGAAGCATATTAAAAATGCAAATCCCCTCACATTTCAGTAGCTCTGGGTGGGTGCGAGAAACCTGTATTTTTAACAGGTGCCTCAGTTGTCCAAGAACACTTTTCATTGCTTCTCATCCACCCTCATCATTCTGAAGCTTGAAAAAGACTGGCAGGCTGCATTCTAGAAAGAGGGACAAAACACTACCTTAATTCACTTTGTCCTGTAAGGTAAAATTCCATGGGTCTAGAGTGCAGAAGACATCTGCCTCAGTGGTCGGTCATTCAAAGTCTGCATGCTCAGAGCGGAGGGCCTCGGCCTCTGCCCTGTGTGGCCCAGCTGCCCACCACTCACTTGGTGCAGTGTGTCATAGTGGTAGGAACTCATGCCCTGGAATCAGACAAACCTGGGTTGAAAACCTGGGTCTCTCACCTTTAGCAAATTACATCACCTTTCTAGGTCTCAGTTTATCCACCTGTCAAATGGCAATAATCACGTTGCCTCTCCTACATTTGCTGTGAGGAGTAAACAACTAATGCACATTGGGTGTTTAGCCTAATGCCTGGTAAATAGTATCCGCTCATTGTGGATTGCATTACATATTATTTGTCTAACAAAAGATAAAGGGGCAGGGACACTATAAATAGTATCCATTGTCTGCATTTCTACCTGGAGAGGGGGAATTGGACTAAATCAGAGATAAGCACACACTGATTTGAATCAAAATCAAATCACTGGGACACGTTTTAAAAACACAGATCCCAGGTCCGGTCCCACAGATTCCGGCTCAGTGGATGTGCATCGGCCCAGGACCCTATAAATGGCTCTGAGGAACCGTCAGGTTTGGGACCCAATAGAGCTGCTCAGGTTTCGCTGCCACCAAACATGCCAGATACCCGATACAAGAAAATAATTTGCACAATATTGTTCAGTGCCAGCAGCTTTGCAGGCATTTTATGCACCCACCCATTAAAAGAAGGCCACCAGGCTCCTTCCAAACTCCAAGGACACAGGCCGCCCTGGATTAGTCCTGCTCACTCTGGGAAGGAGGTGGGGACTCCAGGCTGTACTGGGCGCAGCCTCCGAGGGAGCCATGGTGACAATGGCTGCGATTCCCAACCTCTCCTGACGCTTCGACTTAGCCACCTGCACACCTGCACCAGCTCTTACTCTTCCACAGAATGGAAGTAGATGTCACTCCCAGAGATTTTAATTAATTGTCTTCCTTTTTTTTTTTTTTTTTTTCTTTTTGGTCAGACTCCTAAGTGTCTATCACATTGATAGCACTCCAGGGAGTCTTTCGTTCTGAATAGGTGAAAAATTGTACCCACAAAAAGAGTTCCCCATCCGATCAATTCTCTCTAACAACTTTATTGATTAGCTGCAGGAACATTTTTCATTTATTAATTATGAAGAAGATGTTTCAGGGATTTCTTAAAGTTAACTATTGTGAATTTTTTTTTTTAAAATACTGAATTAACATTGACTGACTTGACTCAAACTGCTTAACAGGGTAAAAAAGTCCTAAAACAGGTATTTGGGATCCTGGCAAAGGGAGCTTTTAAAGTGCCTGCGTGCGTAAGCAGGGGGCTGAATCTTCATTTGGGGCTGATTAATTGATTTGTTGAAAAAATAAAAAAACATGGCTTGTCCTTTTCAATAATGTATTAGCATCAAAATATCATCCCATTATGATATCCAGGCAAGTGATGGTTAATTAATTAATTGCCGCCAGCTAAAAACAGTGTTCGACCCAGGTAAATCTTTCATTTATTATAATCAATCTTGGTAATGGCTTTGAAAGGGATTTGGGGGTACTGAGGGCTCTGGAGGGGCTCCTCCTCTCCTGCCCTCTCCCGCCCCTCCTCTTCCTCGCCCCTCCCCTTCCCCCTCCCTCCTCCTCCGCCCAGCTCCCGCCCACCTGGCCCGCGGTCCGCAGGGGTCTCTCAGAGCCCCCTTGGGCGGAGCGGTGCGAGGGCCCTGGGCTGGCCGCGGACACTCTCTGAAGGTCGCAGGCCGCCCTCCTCCTCCTCCTGAGCTCCTCCATCCTCGCCAGCCCGATTCCCGAGGCCCCCTGAGGAGGAAGGCTGGGCTGCTGCGAAGTGCGGGAACCTGTGCCAGGAATCCGAGTTCTCGCTCCCCCACCCCCGGGGGCACCCGCAGCCCTGCCCCTCGCCTCTCCCAGGCTGGACAAGGTTCAGGGCCGGGAGCCCCAGGCCCGGATCAGGAAGGAGCGCCCCCCGCCGTTCAACTTCGTCCCGCGCCCGGGCGCAGGCGGCCTCCCCGACCCGGGCGCTGTGCGGGGTGCGGGGCAAGCCCGGGGTCGGCCCCACCTCAGGGCGAGGTCTGTAACCTAAAGCAGCCAAAGCCTTCTCACTGTTCTAGAAAAAAGAGGAACATTCAGGAGGAAAACTGGTGGGTGGTAAGATTAAAGACCAGAAAAGATGCCAACTCCGGTACTTCAGAGGGTAGATGGGTTTAATACCAGCGTTCAAGTTTGTAAAAGCGAATATTGCTCATGAGGAATGGGAGGGGTGTGGGTGGTGAATGACGCTATTGAATGTGAGAGATCCCAGTGAAAATGAAAAGGAAGTGACCAGCAAATACAACAAAGAACCCCCCCCCCCCCCGCGCGCCATGGCTGCTCCGGGGCTCTAGGCAGTTTGGGGGTCATGGAGTCCTGGAGCAGAGTGAGCTGACCGGCCGTGGGGTACAGTGGGGTGGGGGTGGAGGGCTGAGCCAGAAGGATCCGGGTCCTGAAGAGCTAAAAATAATATCTAAAGCTATAAGCCATGTGTTTGATGTAAGAAGGAAAGTGGGAAAGGGAAGTGCCCAGATTCAAGAAGGCTGATGAGGGATGACAGGGTCCAGGGGCAGGGCTGAGCTCACCGGCTCTCTAGTAAGGATCAGCCCTCCCAGGGATGGGAGAGCAGCGCTAGGAAAGGAGGTGTGAGGGACAAAAGGGGGCATCCGGCCATTTAGATGGAGCCAGATAAAGTGCATCCCAGGCTCCTAAAAGAACAGGCCTTAGTACTACACTGCATTGCTAAGAAATCAAGTAACAAGGATAGGAAATCAGGTATTGGTACAAGTCCCTATTTTCAAATAAAGGAAAAGGGTCAACTTTGGAAAGTTTAAACTTGAACCCCTCTCCCCTTCCCGCCCTCGACATGCAGGCATAGCTCCCCCATAAAATTCCAGAACAGATAAGTAAAAGGAAGATTGAGGGTTTTTAGAAGTTAATCCCAGAGTTTTCTAGTGGCTACCATGGGTTCACTAGTAACAAGTCAAATTAACTACATTGTCTTTCAGAGAGGATTACAGCTTTGTGTATCAAGGTGTTACATGATCTTGGATCATTTTGATTCTAGCAAAACAACTGACCTGGTCTTCTCTGACATTCTATGGGTAAATTTGTAAATTATGAGTTGAATTCATGCAGTTGGTAATCACCATCAGTGAAGATTCTCACTGAAAGAATCTTGATTACTGAATCAAGGGAGGAACTGAGTTTAAAACTCTCTTCCTAACTCTACCTTGTTCAACATTATTCTAAAAGCAGTAAACAAAGGCACAGGAGACACACTTATCAGATTTACAAACATGGCTCCTGTCTGTGAAGGATATTTAACACAACAAAAGACCAAATCAATATTCAAAATTATTCTGTTAGGTTGGAATTTGGAAATAAACCAACACTATAACAGGAATAACTGTTAAGTCTGAGTTTAGGTTAAAAAAAAAAACAAAAAACAAACCAAGAGCAAAGTTACAACACCGGGCAAGTATGACTTAGCAACAATTGACATGAAAAAATAGTTCGGGGTTCAGCTGTCCATAAAATCAGGATAAAGCAACAGCAGCATGTGACTGCTAAGAAGCTAACATAGCATTAGGCTCTGTCTCAGTGTGGGTATCCTCAGAAGCAGAATATGAGATAAGGATTCTAACAAGTAATTAATCTGGAAGGTGACCCCAGGAAGCCACCACCTGCAGGGGAAGGGGGAAGTGAGACAGGGAAGGAACCAGGAAGGGTGAGTATCAGCCAGTGACCAAGTGGGCAGCAGGAGCCTGATCCTGCTGGGGAACCCCGAGGATGGTGGAGAACACACAGCTCACAGGCATCCCAGCTGAGAGAGGAGGGAGCTGTGGCATTTGTTCTCCAATTCCCACCAGTCATTGGCTGGGGGCTCCTCCAGGGGGTGCTAATTCATTGGCACTTCTGACTGTGCACAAAGTGGGCTCTGGCAGCCAGAGAAAGCCCTTAGCAAAGATGTGCAGGTGCTGGCAGTTGGAAGTCAGGCTGGGTGCGCTGCAATGGTGAGGCTCAAGGGGACATGGGCTGGGCCCAGTCTAAGAACAACATAACAGACAAGTGCCTGTCCTGCTGGCCAGCCATTAGCTGCAGTACTCATTCTGGGTGCCACATTTTAGAGGGGCCTTAAGAGACTGGAGTGTATCTCAGCTAGGGGCTCAAGGTAATGGATTTGGGAACCATGTCATCTGAAGATGGAACTAAGGCGTCTTCAGGGGAGATTTAGGAAAGGAATGATAGCTGCTAAATGTGAACTTATTTGGAAAAAAGGTGTGCTGGTTTCGATGTATTATGTCCTCCAAAATGCCATGTTCTTTAATCCAGTCTTGTAGGTATTAGGGTTGATTAGTTTGGAATCTTTGGATTAGGTTGTTTCCATGGAGAAGTGACACACCCAACAGTGGGTAATACCTTTGATTAGATTATTTCCATGGATATATGGGTGGGTCTTGATTTAATCACTGGAGTCCTATAAAAGAACTCACAAACAGAAGGACCTCAGAGCAACTGAGAGAGACATTTTGGAGATGGCTGCTAAAATCAGACCTTTGCTAGTCCAGAGTTTGCTCCGGAGAAGCTAAGAGAGATGAAGCCCAGAGTTTGCCCCAGGATATACAAAGACAGGACCCAAGGCAATTAGAGAGAAACATCCTGGGAGAAAGAATTAAGGATGCACAGGAACTGAGAGAGGAGCTGGAACACAACCCGGGATCAGTAGATGCCAGCCACGTGCCTTCCCAGCCAACAGAGGTTTCCCGGAAGCCATTGGCCTACCTTCAGTGAAGGTATACTTGTGTTGAGGCCTTAATTTGTATATTTTCATGGCCTTTCAGATTGTAAATCTGTAACCAAATACACCCCCTTTATAACCATTTTTGGTGTTTTGCATAACAGCAGCCTTAGCAAACTGGAACATAAGGCCATTGCAGTTGTGTTCAAGTTAATAGGAGGTCATGTTGAATTATAGTGTGACTAGTGTCCTTACATGGAGGAGTCAAAGGAGAAAGAAGACCATGTGAAGACAGAGACAGAGGTTGGAGTGATGCGTCTACAGGTGAAGGAACGCCAAGGTTTGACAGCAACCGCCAGAAACTAGAAGAGGCAAGCAAGGATTCTCCCCTTCAAGTTTCCAAGGACACACAGTCCTGCCGCCACCTTCCTTTCAGTCTTCAGCCTCCAGAACTGTGAGACAACAGATTTCTTTTGTTTTAAGCCACCTAGTTTGTGGTGTTTGTTATGGCAGTCCCAGAAAAGTAAGCCAGATGTCCAATGGATATCTTCAACTTAGCATGTACAAAAGAAAACTCTGTTTTCTCCTTCAAAAGCTAGAATACCATGTTTGAAATAATTTTGGACAAATCCAGAAGAAGCACTCCTACCTTACCCCCAACGAAATAGTGATACTCCTGTTCTTGAGGGATGGTGGGAAAGGGCAGCTGAATAAATCCCGAAGATCAAAAACCAAATGCCAAAAATTTTCATGTATATACATAGAAGTATTTCAAAGATGCACTGGACTTAAAATTTTCTTTTATTAGAGCAGTTGTAGGTTTACAGAAAAATCATGCAGAAAGTACAGAAGTCCCATGTCATCTCCACCACCACAATTTTTCCTATTATTGAAATTTTGCATTAGTGTGGTAGCTTTGTTACAAATGATGAAGCAATATTGTTATAATTATACTATTAACTATAGTCCATAATTTATGTTAGGTTTCATTCTTTTTGTTTTATAGTTCTTTGGGTTTTTAAAATTTATATTTGGGTAGCATATATATGACCTAAAAGATGCACTGAATTTTGATGCTGAAGCAATGGTTTGCAAGAATACACAAAACTTGGACAAATTCTTAATGACACTATAAAAGAACAAGAGGAGTCATTTTAAAAATTAAAACAACACTATGGAGGAACCAATAAAAGACTACGGGCCATTTATGTGAAGAGTGAAACCTAACATAAATTGTGGACTATAGTTAATAGTACAATTATAACAATATTGCTTCATCATTTGTAACAAAGGTACCACACACTCATTCATACACACACATATAAAACTGCTAATTTTTCATTCGTACATGCATGCATATCAGCTAGTATGAGACTTGTGGTTTTGATATTAATACCAGTTCCTCTCAATTGGTTAAAATAACTTATGATACACCCATTCAATAGAATATTGAGGGGCAGAACTCTCTGTGTATTGATACTGAATAATCTTCAAGAAACAGTTTTCTCAAAATAAGTAGTCTTCCTCTTGCAACATACACTGGGCATGGTGTTCCACTTTTTTTTTTTTTCAGATCAGTGCATGTACATTTATAAATTATATTAATGTATTGTATACTTTTAAAAACACAAAAAGAAAAGAAATTAATAAAGATGAGATCAAGATGAATCAAAATTCTTAAATGTCTTTCTAATCACGATGGCTTCAAACTATTAGCTAATATCTCAAGGCACATATACACACACTTAGGACAAGGTTCATGTTATTTCCAGTGGATATAAATCCATATTCCAAATAATATGCTTAACAAGTTCAAGTTCATTTGCTAATTTCCAGTCATACCTGGTTAGAACGTTATTACTCATTAGATAACATCATGAGGTGAGTGATGAGCCCTACCGCATCACTTGGTTTTGATGCTAACGGGTCTCGAAGATTCTTATCTTCACTTCGTTGCTCCTGGATCCCAGTCTCGCTACTTAGATTTGTACTCAGATTTAGCCTTGAATAAAAATCCCTTAACTTCTCAGAATTCTAGTTCACCCACAGGCTTGCTGGGGAGAACAATTGGGACAGCACTGAGCTTTTGAGATTTAGAATTTGATTTTCTTTTGCACTGGCTGGAGGAAAGAAAAGTCAAAGATGTCCCTAAAGCTGTTGTAGAAAGAAACATTTATTATTCTTTTCATTTAATATTATTCTAGGTGTGGAACAAAAGACTTATTCCTATGATCCCACCCTCCCTGAGGAGCTCATTCGGGATGCACTGACACGGTCCAACAGAAATGGACATACGCTCATCAAAAGGAAAACAGGAGGACAATACAGAGAGACAAAGTGTCTGCATCCAGTACCCCAGGGTCTGTACAGTTCAGGACAGAAGCCATGGTGAGAGCTCTCCGGGAATCCTAAGTCAGCGTAGAGCAGGAAAGCTGTCAGCTCTCATCTGGATGATTCTGAAAGACTTCCCGTGACAGCCAGGATTTCATGGCAAATTGAAAAAGCAGGAAGACATGGTTTGAATACCAGATACAGGAAACATTTCCCAAAAATAAGATAAAACTAGTAGGATTCAGAAAGAACATTTAAATGTCTGTCAGGCATGAAAACAAATTCAAATAGACTATTTTCCGGCAACATAAGTGAATTTATTGTTGTACAAATCTAAGAAATCTAAGTTAATATTTGATACAAGATGAAAAAATTAGAGGTGACCCTTGCTGATATGAGGGTTTTAACCAGTGTTTCCTTGGTTAATCTGTTGCTGTCAGTACTTTCTAGGGAATGGGGTGGAGACAAGAGAAACTGTTTCATCCTCCTTTCTTGCCAAGTGTCTGCCTCGCAAGGGGCTGGCATTTTTGGCAGCTCAGTGTTCTGGACTTTGTGGTTTTGGTAAAAAGGTAACAATATCTTTTACCTGGACAAGTCTTTACTGGTTGCAAAGTACTTTCATGTCAATTATTTTAGTTGACTTCTTGACACCTCTGAGGAGTATACTAATGAGTAAATGGGGTTCTGCAAAGTGAGGGGTTGTTCAGCATTACATGGTTACAAGAGATGACCTTGGACCCCAGTCTCTTGTTCTCTCTGCCCCCCACCATGGTGCCTCTAAGTCCCACCCCTCCTTTCCTGAAATATTTTCCCACTGATCTACCTTGATGTGAGAATTTCCATCTCTGAAACATCAATATTTTAGCAGCAATATCTCCGGAAGTTCCATACCAAGATGAAAGTACCCTTAGGAGGATTCCATATTGATGACTTTATCTGCCCATGAGGATGAGTTTATCTAATAGTGTCTTTAGGTGATGGAAGACAGTCGGACAGGTATGTTCTGAAACAAGAAGGGAGGGAGTCTAAGAAATCTGGAACACAGATTTAACACTGTTAAATATAGCTGGGAAATCTAGGCAAGGGGCCCAGAGGGAGCTCTGGACAGCTGGAGAGCATTTGGAGTGCATGGAGTGGCCCAGAGACAAAGACACAGGTTCTGAAGACAAATGTCACCTCCATGGCTGTTTCATCTGGATCTGGTCCAGATCACATGAATTGTCTTGAGTTGTAACATGGCAGGCCAGCTAAGAGAGATGGGGAGTTGGGTTTCCTTGGAATACTCAAGAAAGAACCTGAATACACAGTGACGACTATTGAGGAGGTCAGATAGCATTGGAAAAGGTGCTCATGAACCTTAAATCCAGGCAGGGGTGGTAATCACAGGATCTAGGGAACAAGCCCTTGTGGAGAGGAAAAGCTTTGCAACAGACTGTGACAGGGACACCTGCGTCCCAGGGGCTGAGATGGGGCCCGGGCAGGCAGCATCATTGGGCAGCTGAGGGTGAGTGGGCTGGCCAGAACCATTTAAAGGCCCCTGGAGCCCCCAGCCCCAGGAATCAGGGACCCAGGTTGGACACCTGGGATGTAAATGTGCAGAGGTCTGGCCTCTGTCACCCAGCGCACTTGAAGTTAGGAAGCACAAAATATCCTTCAACTTACAATGCTGCTTTTCCACATGTGTTCTAAGTGTCCATCAGTGAAGGATGGATAAAATCAGTGATGGCAAACTTATACGTGGAATGAAGCCACAGAACTCTCTATGTACTGATCTGGACCAATCACCAGGATGTATTCCCTCAAAATAAATACATTTGCAAAGAGCAAAACAATGTGTATGTGCCATTTGTATTTCTCTATGTATGGCATATCTGGGGATCTCTCAGGCTGAGACTGCAGGGGCTGGACGGTAGAAAAGGAGGCAGAGATTTCTCAGTATATTCTTTTGTAACTTGTGAGTTTTGTGTGTAGGTATTACCAATTAAAAAAAATGCCAAGCTAGAAGGATTAGGGCTTAGGAACCCAAGGAAGGGGACCCCTGGTAGAGTTTATGAGTAGAAGAAGGGCAGGTGGTCAGGCAGTGCCCTCCTGCCACTGAGCCTTAAATCCTGGAGGCGGACTTTAAGGCCACTCAGTCAGTGTGTTACTTGGCTGCCCTGAGGTCAGCCAGAGCTCTTATTTAAACATTCAGATTTGTGGTCCCATCTTAGGCCCCTGAATCTGAAAGTTTCGGGGGATTGGTTAGGGTTAGGACTGGGCGTTCCTGCAGATTCTGGTGTCCAGCCAGGCTGGGAGGCCACTGCACGAGACCACCCACCTCTCTCCCAGCGGAAGGGAATTTCTAAGAGATGATGTTAAGAGAAGGTGCTGCAACCCTGTCTCTCAGACTAGTGGGTCAGGGGCCGGTTTGGAAAAGTATCTATAAGCAATTTGTTTAGAATGTGCTGTAAGGAACATAGGCCCACGTGAATCCCAGGCCGGCCACTTAATGGCTACGTACTTGGAGAAGAATTAAATCCTCTATTTTTATGTTTCAATCCCGTCTCTTACATGAGTTTGGTACAGCCTACTCCATAGGCTTAAAATTTAAATGATATAATATATATAATGCTTGTATATATATATATACACATATTATATAAATATATATATATATATATATACTGCTGTTATAACACTTAAGCTGTTATTAGTTCTGTAACATTATTGCCTTTGCAACTTTATAGGAAGGAAAGGACCTTGTCAGGGGACGTAGGGCCATTATCACAGGAAGAGTTGGAAACGAACTGAATTCTGCAGCATTTGTTAAAGTTCAGCACCAGAGCCTCAGGGGATGAAGCGCAACAAGAGGGGCCTGAGTGGGATCAGATTCTGTGTCCTAGTGAACATTTAGTGCTTAACCACCCTCAAAATGTACTATTTTATGCTTGTAGTGGGATTGTCTTGGGCTTATGTAATGAGCCACATGAGGCGGGAAAGTAGACTGGTTCCCAATCTCCAGAGGACTTAGATATTTCTGCACTTTTTGTTGTATTTAATTGGGCTCCTGATCAGATTGCTTTTCTAGGATTATAGAACAGAAGCTTGAGGTATTCATTTGATCTTTTTCAGCGTGCTCAACTCTATGAATGATTACGGAATGACTACGGAATCTCCCCTCCAGCACAGTTACTGGGTTTGGGCTCATAGAGAATCCTTCCAAATTCTGAGTACACCTGGCTAGCTGTGGCACTGCAGGACAGAGAACGATAAGTCTGGAGGGGTTTTAGAAGTTTATTGTGACCCTGCTTTCTTAGGCAGGACTAACTTTTACCCGGAGGTCAGGCTTTAAGCACATATTACTTCAGACTTGGAACTTTCAGGAGAGACTTCATGCAGATTTGGTTGTAGCTTTTGTTTAAGACTTAATTTTTAGAACAGTTTTAAGTTTACAGAAAAATTATGCTGACAGTACAAAGTTCCTACATATACCCTCCACCCCCCATGGTCTCCTCTCTTATTAATATCTTGCATTAGAATGGTATGTTTGTTAAATTGATGAACCAATATTTATACAGTATTAACTAAAGACCATAGTTCCGTTTGGGTCCACTGTTTGTGTTGTGCAGTTCTATGTGTTTTGACAAGTGCACATCTTGTGTCCACCATTATGGTATCATGCAGAATACCCTGCCCTAAAACCCCCCAGTACTTCACCTATTCATGCTTCCCCCTCTCTCCCTGAACCCCTGGCAACCACTGATCATTGTACTGTCTCTATAGTTTTTCCAAAATGTCACATAGTTGGAATCATAGAGTAAGTAGCCTTTTGGGACTGACTTTTTTCACTTAGGAATATGCATTTAAGTTTCCTCTATGTCTTTTTGTGGCTTGCTAGCTCATTTCTTTTTATTATTGAATAATATTCCATTGTATGGATGTCCCACATTTGGTTCATCCATTCACCTACTGAAGACAGCCCTGTTTTAAGAAGCTCTTGTTCCTATTTTTGCAGTGGCTGAAGAGGGTGCAGCCATCATTGAGGAGCTCCCTAAATCTGACATCGAGTCTGACTGTTGCCTCTGAACCCCTTTCCATAGTCCTCTTCAGGGCTGCTTCATTTGAACTTTATTTTCTCCAGAACGTAGACTTCAAGCATCAGAGCCTCTATATCTGAAGTGAGAGGGAAAGAAAAATAGAAGAAGAAACGCAGGTGCCAGTTACGAGAGGAGGTGAAGAGCTCACCCCAAGAGGCCCAGACAGGGTTCCCTCCAAAGCAGGGGTGCTGGCCAGAACTGAGCTGATCCTTGTGGATCATGCTCCAGGGAAGAGGGGGAAACTGAGGCCGAGATGGGTGGGATTCTGTGGCCATTCAAGGACTGGAACCCCAGGTCTCTGAACTTGACTTGTTTGGCAAGGTTGGAAAGAGAAGACTGGGCAGAAGAAAGAAGAAGCCGTGCCAAGGAGACGGAGCCAAATGTGTTGGCAAACTTGTCCTGGGATATGTTTTAAAAGTGATTTTTAAAATATTGTTATATAAGTGTATTCACTATCTATTGTGGGTAACAAATCACCCTGGAATTTAGAGGCTTAAAATGACAATGACTGCCCCCCAGTTTCTGTGGGCCAGGGGTCCTGGCATGGCCTAGCTGGGTGCCCCTTCCTCATGGATTCAGCCAGGGCTGTGGGCTTACCTGAAGGCCCGCCTCGGGGAGGCTGCATTCCTGGCTCACTCACGGGGCCCTGGCAGGATTCCGCTCCCCGTGGGCTGCAGGACTGAGGGCTTTGGTTCCTTGCTGGCTGTCGGTCAGAGGCTTCCCTCAGGTCCTTGCTGGGTGGGCCCTTCTGTGGGTCGGCTCACAACATGGCAACGGCTCCCCTCAGAGCAAGTGACAGAGGCAGGGAGGGTGCCCAAGGTGGAAGCCCAGTCTTCTTATATCCCAACCTCAGAAGTGACAGCCATCAACTCTACTGCATCCTGTTCTCTAGAAGCAGGTGACTAATCCAGCCACACTCAAAGGGCAGGGCTGACATAGGGGTGTGGACTCCAAAAGGAGGGAATGGTCAGCAGAGATGGTCAGCGGCCATGGAGGTGGCCTAGTGCAGTGAGACTGGTTTGTGGGAAAAAACAGAAAATGCAGATATACTAAATTCTATACATAATTTGTCATGAAGACCTTAACTAGTCACTTATTCTTTCATGATATACTATATACACACTCGTATATGTAGCTTGAAAATGTGTCAATACATGCTCTTTGGTTCATGTTCTGTTAACTCAGGAAAATACCATGAGTTGGTGCCAATAAACCACTTCTTTTTCAATGGCTGAACTCATTTTGTCATATAGCTCATCCTATGAACTTAATGAAATGAATACCTCAAGCTTCTGTTCTGTAATCTTAGAAAAGCAATCTGATCAAGGAGCCCAATTGCTCAGCTACCCCAGTTCAAACTCTGCATTGAATTGTGCATGCACCAAAGTGCAGTGAATCCCAACAAGCTCTGTGCCTTCAGGCCAGTCCCTGGGGCTCATCTGTGGGTCTCTAACATGAGGGCTGTGAGTGGGTGACCTCAAAGGTCCCTTTAGAGACCAGGGAGCATGTCCCCAGGAAGTGTTGTTTGCCTGCAGATGGAGTGCTGTCCGCTGTGGCAACACTTTAGTAGCTGCCCAGAATCCCTTGGCTGGGTTTGAGATCCTTCTAAGTTTATATAAATATTTATCTGAATATATAGAATTTGCTTCTTTATTCCTTTTGCCAAAAAATGTTACATCTGTTTTCTGCAACTTGCTTTTTCTCTTTTAATAAATATCATAGTGCTTTTCAGAGACCAGTTAGAAATGTATGTTCCATTCTTCCTAATTAATGCCTAATAGTCTTCTATAAAGATGTACTATCACTTATTTCGTCAGTCTCTATTGACAGACATTTAGATTGTTTATGATTTTTTGTTCTCTTAAATAAGGCTTCCATATGCATATGTCTTGTAGGCATATATCCTTACATACTCGTGGGAGTATTTCCCCAGGAAAAATGTCTAGAAATGAAACTGCTGGCCCATAGGGTATGGGCCTTTCAAAACTTTTTAGGTGGTTCCAATTTATCTGGTCTTCCCCAATTTTTGCCAAGTCTGTGTATCTCTGTCATCCTTGCTAATCTGATAGGTGAAAAATATTATCTTGATATAATTTGCTTCTTAAAAAATATTGGTGAGATTTTCTATATTATGTCTGAATAGTAATTCATGCGTTTTCTTCTGTGAATTGCTTTCTCCTCTCCTTTGATTAACTTCTTCAAGGCAAAGACTAGCCCGCTTACCAAGGGGGAAGCCTTAGACAACAATACCAAATCGTCAAGAGGGAAAAATCTTCTGGATTCCATCTGATTTGCAGTGATCCTTTCTACCCCCACTTCCTTCTACTGTTTCCTGTGTTGAAAGAATAAGAGAGTATGGATGTGTCTGCAGAAATGATGCCAGGGTTCCCTGGGAAACCAATCTCAGGAAGATACTGGAAGAATTAGGCCAAGCCTGTGGCTCCACAGCTGCACTACTTGGAGCTGCTTCTTAGCAGGGTGGGTCTGTGGGTACTTTCCTGGCCGCATAAGGCCCTTTCATCCCTCTTCTATGAGAATACCTCATAGAATACTATGAGGATGGGGTGGGTTGGTAAAGGGGCAAATTGTAGAATATTTTGCTAGATGGGAACTTTGAGATGTAGGATTTCATTGTGTTTATTTTACAGATGATAAAAGTATATCCCATTATAAGTAATAGTGATGGATTGTAGGTGAATTTGATTGAAAGTGGTTGTTTACAGTCATGTATGTAAATAAGTTCTTGTATGAACTACTACAAATGTAAAAAAATAATAGAGGGGTATATGGGAGAAAACATAGCTATTGCAAACCATGGACTATAGTTAACAGTAATATTTTAATATTCTTTCATGAGCAGTAACACATTTACTACACTGATACCCTGGGTCAACAATAGGGCGGGCTAAGGGGTATGGGCAGATTTGGGTTTTATGTTTTATTCTTATTTCTATTTGGGAGTAATGAAAATGTTCTAAAATTGATCATGGAGATGTATGCACAACTATATGATGATACCGTGAGCCATGAGCCACTGATTGTATATTTTGGATGGTTGGTATGGTGTGTGAATATCTCAATAAAATTGAAAAAAATAGTTTGCAGACTCCAAAAGGATGCAAAATTTTAAAGCTTCTCAAAAAAAAAAGAGACGGAAAGTCTCAGCAAGGGGGATATAACTTGCCTGAGGCTGCACCAGGGCTAAGGCCCAGGGCTCCTGATTTTCCAGCAAGAACTTCTACTGCACACTACAAGGTCCCACGACATATGCAACTGTCAAAAATTACCCCATGCTACCACTCCATTTGTGAGCTGCCCTGAGTGGCTGACTTCAGCCAATAGTTTACTCCCCCATCTTGCTCTTCTGGCCTTTTCACTTGAAGGTGGTCAGGGAGGCCCTTTCCAGGGAGGTCTCTGTATTCTGAGACCTGAAGGAGCCCCTGTGCAAAGAAGGGAGGGAGAGTGCCCAGGGCCGAGGGACCTCTGGGAAAAGGCCTGGGTGGGAGGGGCTGGATGTGCAGAGGAGCAGGAAGGCGGGCTGCAGGGAGAGCAGAGCAGAGAAGACGTGGGTGGGCAAGGTGTGCTGGACCAGAGGAAGGCAGCCTTGGTGAGGATCTCATGTCGAGAACAATGAAATGTCATGATGCCGTGAAAGGAGGAGATGCCGTATTGTGACATGTTGGGTGGCAAGAGTGGACGCAGGGGAAGGCCAGGAGATGCCGTAGGGGAGCAAGGATGGCGGGAATGCCAGCTGTCACTAACAGCCGCTGAGTACTCACTGTGAACCAGGAACTGGCCTGTGAGCTTTTATGTGGGTTCACTCACCTTGATCACACAGCAATCCTATTTTACAGATGTGGAAACTGAGGCACAGAGAAACTAAATCATTTTCCCAAGGTCACACAGCCAGGAAATGTCAGAACCAGGATTCAAATCTAAGCAGTCTGTTCTGGTTTGCTAATGCTGCCATCATGAAAAACACCAGAAATGGATTGGCTTTTATGATTGGGATTTATTAAGTTACAAATGTACAGTTCTAAGGCCATAAAAGTGCCCAAACTAAGTCATCAACAAGAAGGATGGCCAATGGTGTCTGGAAAACCTCTGTCAGCCAGCAAGGCAAGTGGCTGGCATCTGCTGGTCCTTTGCTCCTGGGTTGCATTTCAAAATGGCTTTCTCCAAAATGTCTCTGGGCTTTTGTCTCTCTTAGCTTCTCTCAGCTCTTTGCTTGGTTCTCCTGGGGCATTTCTCTCTAAGCATCTGGGAGTCCTCTCTTAGCTTCTCTGGGGCAAAATCTCTTAGCTTGTCATCCTTCCGTCTGCATCTCTGAGCATCCCCAAGCATCAGGGTCTGTTTTGGCTCTTAGCTTCTCTCAGGGGCAAACTCTGGATTATATATCCTAGCTTCTCTCCAAAATGTGTCTCTCAGCTTCTCTGTGCTCCTCCTCTCCATGAGCTCTCTTAAAGGACTCCAGTGATCTAATTAATGTACACCTTGAATGGGTGAGGCCACACTTCCATGGAAATAATTTAATCAAAAGTCTCACCCACAATTGGGTGAGTCACATCTCCATGAAAACACTCAATCAAAAGATTCCATCCTAATCAAAAGACTAATAAGTCTGCCCTCACAAGACTGCATTATAGAACATGGCTTTTGTGGGGGACGTAATAGATTCAAACCAGCACACGGTCTGACTCCGGAGTGTGTGTTTTTAACCTCCACTTCATCCTGCCTCCTGTCTTTGCAGTACACAGGCTCAGTGAATGTCTCAGACTTTCAAAGGGCAGCAGGTGAATAGTAGAGAGATGGGAAGGAAAAGAGAGACCCTGAGAGGGCCGGTTCTGCTGAGAGCCTGTCCAGCTGAAAATGTCCATCATAGAGGACCAGAGCCACTAGGATGGTGGTCAGCAATGTGGACCAGTGACCAGGTGCTGGCCTAAGTGCTGGCCAGATTCCCTCAGTCCCTGAGCCACCAAACCACGTCCCTCGCAGACAGCACCATGAGGGAAGGACACAGCTGCTTTTGGCAGCTGGGACCTGTGCCTCTTCCACCCATGTGTTTGAACTCCTCACTCTCTACAATCACCCCCTTGATTTGTTTTGGGCTTGGGTTTTCTGAGGAGGGTGAGAATGGAAATTGAAACCCAGAGTTCTAGGAGGGGAATTGATTCCCCCTTCTCTATATCAGACTCTCGTGCACAACCTTGCTTGGATGTGGGATTCCAGTCCTTGGCTCTGCTGGCCTGGAAAGCTGGAGCAGGGGCTATGTTGGTCCCAGAGTACTGGGGCAGAAGGCAGAGAGGACAGGAGGGTCTTGTCCAACACTGTCACTTGGGGATCAGAGATCCCATTGCATTCTAGTTCGAAACGGAACTGAGAAGTGTAATTATTAGTAATAAAGAGGAAGCAAGGCCCAGGAGGACAAAGCAAAGGAGATCATCAGAGGTGAAGGTAGAGCATGAATTCTAGGTCAGAAAGACCAACATGATATAAAAGCAGAATTCTGAGGTTGACCATGGCTGAGGAGGGCTCTTTCTCACGTTGGGTGGGAAGATGGTGGTGGGCACTTGAGAGGCAGAGCAGAAAATGTAGCCAGGGGCATCAAGGTAGGGCCTAAGGACACAGGCTAGATCCAGGGCCAGGGATAGGAAAAGGAGGGTTGGGGATCAGGCTGGCAGTGGTGAGCAGGAAGAGAAGCCAGGTAGAGGGTGAGCTGAGGCCAAGAGTCAGAGATCAGGCCAACAGAGGAGAGCAGGGTAAGAAAAGGACAGCTTCTGAGAGGGGCAGTTTCCCACCCATCCTGAAAACTTTCTGCAAGCTTCCTCCTGAGATGGGACAAGTTCCTGGGTAGAGCGAGGCCAGGGCCTGCAGGGGGTGGGAGAAAGGTCCTCACCCACCAGCCTAAATGGGGGTGCTGGGTCAGAGACCTAGAAGACTCTGGCTGCAGTGGTTAGGATGGGGCTGTTTAACTGCCCTTCTGTGGTTCACTGGCATTTTTCAAACCTCTTCATGGAGTGCTGCTTGATTTTAATCAATGTGCATTACACTCATTTTGAGTGTAAAGAATAATGCATGTTTGTGTCTTTCAGATGGAATTTGAGTGGATCTAATACCAAAGGATAGAGCTAGGTATAACTTGCTGAGAAAAATAGGTAAAAACATAGTATAATTTCACACTGATGTCAAAGAAAGAGGAAGTTTTCACTGGTGCAGGTGGACAGGGCTGAGTGGGTAATGGCAACTCACTCAAGAGCATTTTATGGTGGTGTTTACTGAGAGACACTTAGATAACTTAGATAATTGTGCCATACCCATTTGCCAGCTTGTCAGTGTTACTTTGAGTCTTTTAATTACCTCAAGCGTGCTGCCAAAAATCTCAGGATTCAAAAGTGTGACACACACACAGAATGACTGACAACCACTGGAATGAGGTGGCAGAGCCAACATACTTGGGATGAGGGAGAAGAGACCCAACAGACTCCTTGGGCCCCACTGAGCTTGGCTGCCCGAAAAGCCAGGCAGGCTAACGCAGCAGTTCTCAACCTTGGCTGCACATAGCAATCACCTGGGCAGTTTTGTAACTTTTGTTGCCTGGGTCCCACCACCTGAGATTCCAATTTAATTTGTCTGGGAAGGGGTTTTTCAAAGCTTCCCAGGTGATTATAATGTGCAGCCAAGGTTGAGAACCATTGAGCCAACTGCAGGGCGTTGAACTGGTTGGGAGCAGGGTGAGAGAAGGTGAATAGAATTCCCTTTACCTTAGTTCCCCTTTGCAAATCACTGAGGTTGACAAGCACAACTGAAAACCCCACTGCTTTAGGTGGGAATAGTTGTTGACAGTAGCAATGGACTGGAAACCAGCATAGGAGACTTTCAGCTGATGGGAAGAAGAGATTTTCCCATATCAGTGTCTTCTGGAAGGGCTCCCCATCCTCATAACAAAGAGGCAGGCATCCCAACACTTCGAAAATTTAGAACTGAACTTGAAGCCATTCTAGGAAGAAGAGTACCCTCCACCGTATAGCTACATGGCTTGGAGCATATCACCAAATGGGCCGTCTCCATCTCTTGTTTTCTATTTTTTACCGAGAACCTTAGGGTTATCCTCCAGCCAGATGTTACTGATGGAACTTGTCCATTTCCTTACCATCTCGACTTGTCCCTCTGCTGGCTAACTCTTAGCTATACCACTCCTGGATAACCAGGGCTCCTAAGGTCACTCCTCGCCCTGACCCCACTACCCAGGATGGATAGCAGATGACAATTTTTATTTTGGTCACTAAAATTTACTTGTCCTGTGTCCCAATTCTTCAGAGCCCTGATTGATAAATGATTTCAACTTGATGGGCTGGTGTAAAAATAGTAGCTCAATGAGTTGATTTTGCTGTAGCCTTCCGGAGACCAGGTGCTTCACAAAAGGATGGAGCTAATTGAAGGATTCCAGGCAGTGAGAGCAGACAGGGTAGGGAGTAGCGGGGACCAGTGAGGCTTCTAGCATGACTCAGATCAGTTAGCTTCCTGTGCCCAGGATGAGTGAGAAGAGAGGGGGGAGAAGTAGGGGCAGAACATGTATATGGGGGATATGGGGTGGAGGGGGCTTCGGAGGGGAGAATATGGGAAAGAAATAAAACTGGAAGAAGACTGAAGGCAATGTTTGGAGCTTCTTGATTCTTTCATGGGAAACAAGTCACACCATTTCCTTTAATGAGTGTGAAGCTTACAGTTAATCTACAAATCTAGGAGCTGATGTGGAAAATGAGTTCCCCAAAGAAATACAAGGATGGGCTCTCAGGGTGATTGTGTGTGTGTGTGTGTGTGTGTGGTAAAGCAGAAAATATCTTCTAAATGGAAATCTCTGCTGAATAAATCAGGACAAGAATTGCCAAGTTCAAATGATACATTAGGAGCAATTTAGTCTATCTCATTTGTTTTCTTGGAGGAAGGAATTCGTTAGCGATTTAGAGTTGGGTGGATAACTCTATGATCCAAACAAAATGTTGATAATGAAGAAGAGAGAACTAGAATGAAACTTTAAAAAGAAGTTTTATGTAAACTGAAGGAATTCATTATAAGCTTCCTATTAACTAGTTGGGGGGGTAAAATAAAATTGTGGTGGAAAATAGGTTTCCTTTAAATAATCAGTTCAGAGGACTCAGGGAAGATAGTGGAACATGGAAAAGATGAAAGGGCAACAAAATGGTGATGTGTTCAGAGACCTAAAAAGGGAGGAGGTGGGAAATGAAGTGGGTAGGAAGAGGAGAGGGAGAGAAGAAGAGGAAAGAAACCGATCTCAGAGAAATGAAGAGGTGGCCTGATCTTGTGGCCTCAAGAGTAAAAAGTCTAGACAGGTTTTTACAAAACTTTACCAGAAGTCTTCCCCATTTACATTACACGAAAGAGCAACCCAGGAAAATACCATCTCTGATGGACGAAGAGAGCAAGCAGGTTACAGAAGGATTCCAAATAGCAGAGGTTTGGATGAATATTTTTACTTCTGTATTTATCAAAAGATGTTACACCTTGATGTAAGGTCTGTGGGTTACACTCAGAAAGCAACCACAAATAGACATTTTTTCTTGTATGGAGCCAATTCCCAACAGTTCTCAAGATTTCTGACCCCCTTGCAGCCCTGCTTGTAGCTGATGAGCACAGAAGAGCATTTCTTCTTGGAGACTTTGTTGGAGTCTCCCCCAACATGTGACATGGTCCAGGGCTAGTGTACCTAAAACAGAGCAAGAGCATCCTCTGCAAAAAACTGCCTGAAACTAAGTGCATGGGCCTCACAGCACTCAATCAAATGGATGTGGGGAACGAGCCAGGACCACTGAGGAGGAACCAGAGATAATCCTGAGCATTCACAGAGAAGGGACATTGCCCCCAGAAACGTCACAAGGAGAAGACTTGTGCTCATCTTGTAGGAGGCAAAAAAATTGATCATGTTTATTATAGCCCTATAAGCTTTACCTGGCTTCTAGGGAAGATGCTAGAACAAATCATCAAGCAATCAATGTGCAGTCAGCCAGAAGGGGCAAGGCCTGGGGAGCTTACGGGTACAGCCCTGTCAAGTGTAAATCACGTTGGACCAATTTAATTTCCTTCTATGATAGATGACAGGCCATGTAGATAAGGTGGAAGCAGTAGATGTAATCGACTGAGACCTCAGCAAGGCGTTTGCTTCTGTGCCATGTGACAGGCTGGGTGACAAGCCGCCTCGCTATGGTTCAGGCCAGGGGTCAGCAATCTGGGAGCTCTTACATAAGACAGCAGGGGACCCTGTTCCTGCCATGTTCTCCTATTTCCTCATTGCCTCAGTGAGTAGATATTCATCTTAGACAATTCTATTTAACAAACATTTGTTTGTGCCCCCCAGGGTTGGTGCTTATTGAATGAATGGATGAATGCTTAGGTTTATGAGCTAAAACAATAAGATTTTGGCTCAGGGGAGCTTAACCCTACCCCACCTTCTCCATTGCAAACAGATGACCAGCAAATACTCAGCGGTTTGCTCCTCCCTCCATTTAAAATGCCAGAATCCAGTTTTATATTTATACCACAGTGAGATCCTGAGATTGGGTGTGTGCAGAACTGCAAGCAGATCTGTCTCCCAATCTTGGCCATTTTCTCAGCGTCAGAAGAGTGAGTGATTAAGAAAAGGTAGAGTCACTGAAGGGAAGAGATGGTCTCCGATTACCCATCTTTGTAGCCTAGATGACAAAGTTTCCTATAATGAATGGCACATTGTATTGATAATCTGACCAGACAGAAAATTCCAAATAGAAAATAAATTTCCTGCAGAATTCTAAAGGTATTGTTCCAGTGCCTTCCAGCTTCCTGTGTTGCTATTGAGAAGTCCATCATTCTGATTTCTAACACTTCATATGTGAGCTTTACTTTTTCTCCCTGAGAATTCCTAGACTCTTCTCCTTAGCTCAGATGTTCTGAAACTGGTGTGTTTCATTGTATTGTCCACTTAATTTGCCCTTTTAATCTGGAAACTTATATCCTTCTATAGGAAGAAATTTTATTTTATTTCTTTATGTCAACTCTTCCATTTTTTTCATTTACAATAATTCTGTTAGTAGGATGTTGGAATTATGAAAAATTATTTTCTAATTTTGTGATTATTTCTCTCATGCTTTCCTTCTCTTTGATTTTTTTGTTCTACTTTCTTGAAGATTTCCTCAACTTGCTTTCCAACCTTTCTCCTGCCTTTACATTTTTTTTGGTTATTTAATTTTAAGATGTAACATCTTTTCTTCTGCTTCTGAGGATATTAATTATAAGTTTTTTACAAAATTTTTTTCTCCTGTTCCACATATTGTCTCAATTTTATGAGTTTCTTTTTCCTATTAGATTCCCATCCCCCACCCCATTGGGAACTTTCACAAGTATCCAATATCTTCTATAGTTCTATAAATTAAATTTCAGTTTAACCTGCTAAAACATAGTCCCTCTCCCCAAGAGCCAGCTTAGTTATAAAATTTTAATTTTCTGATAACACATGTGTCCAGGCGTAGGGTTTATCCTGGTCAATGTGATTCTATCATTCTCAATATATGGCTTTTGTCTCTGAGTCCAAAGTGGCTGCCTTAGCTCCCAACATCACAGCTGCATCCCAGTCAGAAGGAAAGAGGGCACAACCTGGCAGTGGCACACATAACTTATGATCATACCTTTCTGGACAGAATTTAGTTACATGGCCACACCCAGCTACAAGAGAGGCAGGGAAATAGTCTTAGGCTATTATAAAATTAAACTCAGAAGTTTTAGAATTAAAGAGAATAGATATTGGTAGAAAGGTAGCAGTGTTTGCCACAGTCCACGTAATACTGTGTTGATCAGAGTTCAGGAGCAGGCCATAAAACAGGAACCACCACAGATATTGAAGAAAGAAGGGATTTAATACAAGGAATTGAGTGCTTTCAAAATCAGTGGAGGGACTCATGCAACAGCTTTAAAACTCAGGGAACAGCTGGGAGTTCTGAGTCTTAAAGCCATCTTCCCTTCCTAACTGCACAGGGCATACCCCCCAACCTCAGGATTGGCGGCCCCAACTGTACATGGAAATTTGGTGCACTGATTGGATCCCCACAAGGCACAGATGAAGTTGGGGAGTATTGGCTTGAGGGTAATAGATGGCTCGGGGGCACCATCTGCTGGTAAGGAAGGGAATATTCACTCCACCAAGCTGTAGCTCTGACAAACTATAGATAAGTGTCCAAATAAGTCTGCATATCCTAAAAGAACCCTATCAAGATTAGCAAATACCAAGAGGCCAAAAACATCAAAAATTTTAAAGCATATGAAGAAATCAGAAGATACGGATATCCCAAACCCAAACACCCAAATCAAAAAATCAGAGGAGACACAGTACTCAAAGAAGTACTCACAAACAACAAGATCATGGTATAGGATATAAAGGACATGAAGAAGACTGTAGAAGAGCATAAAGAAGAATTTGCAAGAGTAAATAGAAAAATAGATGATCTTATGGAAATAAAAGAAACTGTTGATAAAATTTAAAAAATTCTGGATACTCACAGTACCAGATTAGAGGAAGCTGAGGAAAGAATAAGTGAATGGGAAGAGTGCAGTCTTGAAAGTGAAAGTACAAAAGAAAGAATGGAGAAAAAAATCAAAAAATTCGAAATGGATCTCAGAGATATGACGGACAACATGAAGCACACAATATAAGAAGCATTGGTATTCCAGAAGGGGAAGAGAAAGGCAAAGGTCTAGGAAGAATATTCAAAGACATTGTTGGAGAAAACTTCCCAGCCCTTCTAAACAACATAAATACACAAATCATAGATGCCCAATGAACTCCAAACAGAATAAATCCAAATAAACCCACTCCGAGACATATTCTGATCAGATTGTCAAATGCAGAAGAGAAGAAGTGAGTTCTGAAAGCAGCAAGAGAGAAGCAATTCACCACATACAAGGGAAACAACATGAAACTAAATAATGACTACTCAGTGGCCACCATGGAGGCAAGAAGGCAGTGGCATGACATATTTAAAATTCTGAAAGAGAAAAATTGCCAACTAAGAATCCTTTATCCAGCAAAGCTGTCCTTCAAATTTGAGGGAGAGCTTAAAATCTTCACAGGCAAACAAATACTGAGAGAATTTGCTAACAAGAGCCTGCCCTGCCCTATAAGAAATGCTAAAGGGAGCCCTACTGACAGAAAAACAAAGGAAGGAGAGAGAGGTATGGAGAAGGGTTCAGAACTAAAGAGATTTAGTAAGGGTACATTAAAGGGAACAAAGAGAGAGAGAGAAAAAACATATCTGACAAACAAAAACCAAAGGATAGGATGGCTGATTTAATAAATGCCTTCACAAGTAATAACACTGAATGTGAATGTATTAAAGTCCCAAATTGAAAGGTATAGACTGGCAGAATGGATTTAAAAATATGAACCATCAACATGTTGCTTACAAGAGACTCATCTTAGACCCAGAGACAAAAAGAAATTGAAAGTGAAACGATGGAAAAAAATATTCCATGCAAGCTACAGCTAAAAGAAAGCAAGAGTAGCAATATTAATCTCAGATAAAATAGACTTTAAATGCAAGGATGTTATGAGAGACAAAGAAGGTCACTACATAGTAATAAAAGGGACAATTCAACAAGAAGAAATAACAATCATTAATGTCTATGCACCCAATCAAGGTGCACCAAAGTACGAGACAAACATTGGCAAAACTGAAGGAAGCAATAAATGTTTCCACAATAATTGTGGGAGACTTCGGTACATCACTCTGTCCTATAGATAGATCAACCAGACAGAGGATCAATAAGGAAACTGAAAACCTAAATAATCTGATAAAGGAATTTGAATTAACAGACATATATAGAACATTGCATCCCAAATCACCAGGATACACATTCTTCCTCTAGCGCTCATGGAACTTTCTCCAGAATATATCATATGCTGGGCCATAAAACAAGCCTCAATAAATTTAAAAAGATTGAAATTATTCAAAACACATTCTCTGATCACAATGGAATACAATTAGAAGTCAATAACCATCAGAAATTTAGAACATTCACAAATATCTGGAGGTTAAACAACACGCTCCTAAACAATCAGTGGGTTAAAGAAGAAATAGCAAGAGAAATTTCTAAATATATAGAGATGAATGAAAATGAGAACCCAACAGATCAAAGCTTACGGAATATAGCATAGGCAGTATTGAGGGGGAAATTTATAGCTCTAAATGCATACATTAAAAAGGAAAAAAGAGCTAAAATCAAAGAACCAATGAAACAACTGAAGAAGCTAGAAAATGAACAGCAAACTAATCCTAAACCAAGTAGAAGAAAAGAAAGAACAAGGATTAAAGCAGAAATAAATGACATAGAGAACAACAACAACAAAAAAACAATAGACAGAATAAATAACACCAAAAGTTGGTTCTTTGAGAAGATCAACAAAAAATGACAAGCCCCTAGCTAGACTGACAAAATAAAAAAGAGAGAAGACCCAAATAAACAAAATAATAAATGAGAAAGGTGATATTACTGTGGATCCCGAAGAAACTAAAAAAATCATAATAGGATACTATGAACGACTGTATGCCAACAAACTAGATAATGTAGAGGAAATGGACAATTTCCTGGAAACACATGAACAACCTAGACTGACCACAGAAGAAACAGAAGACCTCAATAAACCAATCACAAACAAAGAGATCCAATCAGTCATCAAAAAGCTTCCCACAAATAAATGCCCAGGGCCAGATGGCTTCACAGGGGCATTCTACCAAACTTTCCAAAAAGAACTGACACCAATCTTACTTAAGCTCTTTCAAAACATTTTATGAAGCTAACATCACTCTAATATCAAAACCAGGTAAAGATGCTACAAGAAAGGAAAACTACAGGCCAATCTCCCCAATGAATATAGATGCAAAAAATCTCAACAAAATACTTTCAAATAGAACCCAAAGACACATTAAAAAAATCATACACCATGACCAAGTGGTGCCCATCCCAGGAATGCAAGGATGGTTCATCATAAGAAAATCAATCAATGTAATTGATTGATTGATCAATTACAGTTCTTATTGATACACACATTAATACAATGTGTAATGTAATACAACACATTAACAAATCAACAGCGAAAAATCAAATGATCATCTCAATAGATGCTGAAAAACCATTCGACAAAATCCAGCATCCTTTTTTGACAAAAACAGTTCAAAAGATAGGAATTGAAGGAAACTTCCTCAATATGATAAATGGCATATATGAAAAACCCATAACCAGCATAGTACTCAATGGCGAGAGACTGAAAGCCTTCTCTCTAAGATCAGGAACAAGACAAAGATGACTGCTGTCACCACTGTTAATGAACATTGTGCTAGAAGTGCTAGTCAGAGCTATCTGGCAAGACAGAAAATAAAAGGCATCCAAATTGGAAAGGCAGAAGTAAAACTGTCATTATTTGCAGATGATATGATCTCATATCTGGAAAATCCTGAGAAATTGATGACACAGCTACTTGAGCTAATAAATTTAGCAAAGTAGTGGGATACAAGATTAATGCACATAAGTCAGTAATGTTCCTATACACTAGAAATGACCTAACTAAGGAGACACTCAAAAAAAAAATTCCATTCTCAATAGCAACTAAAAAAATCAAATCCCTAGGAATAAACTTAACCAAGAATGCAAAAGACCTACACATAGACAACTACATACCTTTACTAAAAGAAATAGAAGGGAACCTAAAAAGATAGAAAAATATTCCAAGTTCATGGATAGGAAGGCTAAATGTCATTAAGATGTCAATTCTACCCATACTCATCTATAGATTCAATGCAATTCCTATCAAAATTCCAACAACCTGCTTTGCAGACTTGGAGAAGCTAGCTATCAAATTTATTTGGAAGGGGAAGATGACTTGAATTGCTAAAAACATTCTAAAAAAGAAAAACGAAGCAGGAGGACTTAACACTCTCTGACTTTGAAGCTTCTTATAAAGCCACAGTAGTCAAAACAGCATGGTACTGGCACAAAGATAGACGTGTTGATCAATGGAATTGAATTGAAAATTTAGAGCTAGACCCTCAGATCTACGGTCAACGGATCTTTGATAAGGCCCCCCAAACCACTGAACTGGGACGTAACAGTCTATTCAACAAATGGGGTTTGGAGAGCTGGATATCCATATCCAAAAGAATGAAAGAGGACCCCTACCTCACACCCTACACAAAATTAACTCAAAATGATTAAAGACCTCAATATAAGACACAGTACCACAAAACTCCTAGAAAATAATGTTAGGGAAACATCTTCAAGACTCTGTATTAGGAGGTCATTTCTTAGACCTTACATCCAAAGCACAAGCAACAACAGAAAAAATAGATAAATGGGAACTCTTCAAACTTAAAAGCTTCTGTTCCTCAAAGGAATCTGTCAAAAAGGTGAAGAGGCAGCCAACTCAATGGGAAAAAATATTTGGAAGCCACATATCTGACAAAAGACTGATATCTTACATATATAAAGAAATCCTACAACTCAATGACAATAGTACAGACAGCCCAATTATAAAACGGGCAATAGATATGAAAAGACATTTCTCTGAAGAGGAAATAAAAATGGCCAAAAAACACATGAAAAAACATTCATGTTCACTCGCTATTAGGGAGACAAAAATTAAGACCACAATGAGATACAATCTCACACCAATTAGATTGGCTGCCATTAAACAGGAAACTACAAATGCTGGAGAGGATGTGGAGAAATTGGAACTCTTATTCATTGTTGGTGGGACTGTATAATGGTTCAGCCACTCTGGAAGACAGTCTGGCAGTTCCTTAGAAAACTAGATATAGAGCTACCCTTTGATCCAGCAATTTCACTTCTCGGTATATATCCAGAAGATCTGAAAGCAGGGACACCAATATTTGTATGCCAATGTTCATAGCAGCATTATTCACAATTGCCAAGAGATGGAAACAACCCAAATGTCCTTCAACAGATGAGTGGATAAACAAAATGTAGTATATATGCATGATGGAATACCAAGCAGCAGTAAGAAGGAACAAGGTTGTGAAACGTATGACAACATGGATGAACCTTGAAGACATAATGCTGAGCGAAATAAGCCAGGCATAAAAAGAGACATATTGTATGTTACCACTAATGTGAACACTGTGAAAAATATAAAATAAATGGTTTATATTGTAGAATGTAGGGGACCTAGCGATAAACAGCAATAATAAAGGGGGAACAATAATCTAATAAGAACAGATAAGTTACGAAGGGTAAACTTAGTGTTATGGGAATGCTCAAGAACGACTATGGTTTTTTAATTTCTGGGGGGTATGGTAAGAACAACTTCGCAGAAATGTAGTTATTTTAGGCTATTTGTTTTTCTTATTCCTTTGTTGGGTTATTGTCTGTTTATTTTCTTGCAGTAAGGTAGGAACATGCTGGAAGCAATGTAGTTATTTTAGGTTATTTGTTTTTTCTTATTCCTTTGTTTTGGTTTTGTTTGAAATGTTTTATTTTATTGTTTGTTTTTTAATTTTTTGATAAAGTTAAAAAAACAATGAATGAGTGTGAAAAAAAAATAAATGAATAACGGGGTGAGAAGGGGAATGGAATGTTTCAGATGTTCTTTTTTTACTCTAATTTTTATTTTATTTTTTGGAGTAATTAAAATATTCAAAGATTGTGGTGATGAATGCATGACAATATGATGATACTATGAACAACTGATTGTACACTTTGAAGGATTGTATATTATATGCATATATCTCAATAAAATTGCACTTAAGAAAAAAAAGAAAAAAAATCAGTGGAAAGGCTGGAGGACTGGGCTCTAGGGCTTTATGCTGGGCTCCCCACAACTTCTGAGAACCAAGGGGGCCGCTGACTATGCCACAGAGAGACAGGGAGCCAGGGGGCTGCCACAGGAAGTATTGAGTTCAAGAACACTTTGCCCGAGTTGCAATCCAGGAAGCTGCCACCACTCAGTGCCACCCAATAGCCACTCACTTCCCACATGGCTGGAGACTGGCTCTGGCAATGTTGCCACAGGAAAACCTCCTGACCTTGCTTGCCAACAGAAAAACAGCCAAAAGCACCAGGAAAATGGTTCTCTCCTCTCTTCCACTACCCAAAATTGCCCAAATGCTTCTTATAGGTGGAACTGAATTCTCCTCTCATACCCTAGCTGCAAGGAAGTCTGGGGAATGAAGTGTTTAGCTTTCTAGGCTTTATAGTACAGGAAGACACCCGTAGAGGAGGCAGAGATACAGCTGAGTGCAACCACCATTTCCAAGACTCCATCATCCGGGGCTGTCTATTCATCTTTAAAAGTGAGACAGAAATAACAGATAAGGTGGGAACCTAGCCTTTTTATGGTGTGTGGGGGTGAGGGGGGGTGCAGGGGTGGTTCCCTCAATGTTTTTAAAAAAGGTCTCTGCTCTGGTTCTTTCCATTTCTCTAGAAAGAAGCCCTCAATCTCCAGCCTGGGGTAATAAGTTGGTTCCAAGCACTCTCGGAGCTGGAGGTGTCCCCACTGGTTGCGTTCACAGCCTCCTCCTGTCCTTCCCAGACAAGGACCCTGAATTAACAGACTCAGTTTTTAACCTAACAATTCATGTGAATTTTATGATCAGCTTCATAATAAATTTTAATTTGTTTTAATATTTTAAAAATCCTCTGCTGAAAACTCCAATGCTCCGTGGAACACTGTTCCATGGTAATGTCTATTTTAAAAACTAACCCCTGATCCATGACCACAGGTCCTCCCCTCCATCCCCAGAGATATGTACCTTCCAGTTTGAGAAATACAGTCCTAAGATTATTCTCTAATATTCTAGGATCTGAGGACTATTTTTCTCTTCCTAGTAGGTAGGTAAAAATGAAAAACAACAAAGGAAAGGAAGAGAGGCTTGAGGAGAAACGAACTGCCTCCTATTTTAAAAATAAATCATAGCAGGAAAAAAGCTGGAATGGAAAATTCAGAACAGTGATCAATACCTGGAGAAAAGAAACGAAAAGGCCATGTTTTATTACGTGATCCATGCATCGTGTGCAAGAAAGCGGCTAACCGTGAACACAGGTTTCCAAGGCTAGCAGGAAGTAGAAATAAAGCCTTTTTTACAGTGAAATGAATCAGAGCCTGCATGAAATAAATTCAGTGCTTCTGGAAAATTCCAGAGTCCTGCTTTGGGAAGCTCCTGCTTTTTACTGCATGGGCACCAGGCAGAGCAAATTTTATGCTGTCCCAGCCCTCGGACTGTCTGATGGTGACATATCCCCAACACCACCATGTTTGGGTGTCAAGCTGGGCAAAATCAGTTGGTATAGGTTGGTGAAATAAAATGAAAGTGGGAGCAGTATGTGGCAAGGCAAAAAGAGAAGGATGCACACTAAAACCTTTGAGAAGGAAAGAGAGTCTGAAAGAAGGATGAATGAAGAAGAGGATGCTAGGGTTTGTGTTGCACTGTGTGGTTTATGGAGCCCTTTCAAAGGCATGGCTTTTGAACCTCTCACCTCTATCAGACATCTTACAGATGAGTAAATGAAATCTAATCCAGGTCAATGGACTTGCTCGGGGTTACAAAGATAGTAAACAGCACACCCTTGATTCAAACCCAGGACTGTTAGATTCCCAGATGGGTGGTCTTTTAACGACTCTCCTTCTCTGTCTTGAAAGAAAGAGTCAGGAGGCTTGGTTCTCAGTCCCAGCTCCACCACCAACTGGCTGTGTGACCTGGGGGCATTTTACCTAAACTCTCAGTGCCTTAGTTTCTTCATCTGTGTATCTTGGATAGTAAAGGGGATTAAACGAGATAACACACTTAAAGTACTTAGCACAGGTCTGGTTCATAGTAAGAGCTCAATAAATGTTAGCTACTCTTGCCGTGCAAACACCTGGGATCTGTAGAAACAGGAGCTTCCAGAATAAATAGAACAGAAAGAACTCCGAATATCGCTCTAGGTAAGAGACTGCCCCAATGGGACTCATTTCCCAGCCTTGCTCTACTCTGCCTTGAATCACGTGGACCTACACTTCCCACACTCTTCCGCCAGCTGGCTGCTGTGTGGCCTTGCCAGGGGCGGGAGCGGAGGGACAGGCCAGCGCTCGCCTCCCGCCAGCTTGGCTCTGCCTCAGCTGGCATCTCGGGCGGTGATGGTGCCCCTCCCACATGGCCTGGCTGGTGGTTCTGGAGACATCCCCTCCTCGCGTTGCCTCCAGCCCAAGGGCGATGGCGACTTCCACTTATCAACCTCCAGGTTGTCTCCTGGTCTCTCTTTGCCTTCTCAGCAATTCCGTGGCTGAGTCACAACTTTCATATCAAATCCCCCCTGGAGTGCATCTGTCTTGACTCTGACCAGCTCGGAGGCCTTTCTGGTCAGACAGGGCCCTTGTTCAGTCCCTCTCAAAGTGCACCCCAAGCCTTCTGACCAAGTGTATTAGTTCTGGGGATGAATTTAGAGAAGTGAAGAAGACAGTTGAAAAACAAGCATTTGTCCCATGGCCACACTCCGTAGCTGGTTAAGCAGAGCAACCCCGGGTGGGAAGAGAAGACAAAACCATGATGCGGCTCTCCCGAGGGCCCTGATCCTGAGGGGCTCGGTTTCCTCCTTAGTCAGCCTTGCCTTCTCTGGCGCCAAGAGCCATCACCCAAACCCAGGAAGCAGGGCACTGTCCGGGGACATGGCCCCCACTCTGGACAAGACCAGGGGCTATTTCTGGTTTAATCCCTGGCGGTATGAGGTGTGTGAAGAGCGAGCAGCTGCTCATAATCCTGTCACACATCACCCCAAGGTTTTGCAACTGGAAGCATCTGTCTGAAGACATGGGGGCTGGGCTTTGAGAAAAGCCCTGGAACTCAAGAGCCAACATCCCCCCGTACACCCCCGTCCCTTTTCCCTGCTTAATTTTTCTCCAAAGCACTTAGCAAATCTGACATGCTGTACATTTCATTATTTATTTGCTTATCATCTCTCTCCCCTGTAAAGAGTGTAAGCTCCACAAAGGAAGGCTTTATTGTCTCTTTGGTCACGGCTTTTATTTCCGGAGTATAAAGCTGTACCCGGCACAGGGTGAGGGCAAAGCCACAGGTACCAGGTGTTGGGGCTTGATCATATCTTTTGGCGGGGGGGGGGGGGGGGTGCAATTCAACCCACTAGACATGCCTATAATCAATGTGTGGCACCGCCTGACCTACCCCCGGCCCCAGTAATTAGAGTTGACAGAGTGTCTGACAACAAATACCCCTCCCCTTTCTTCCTGCCCCCATCCTCTCCCCATTCTTCGGTGTTGACACCTTTTGAGTTCTGCTCACTTTCTCCTCCTTCACCATCTCTCAGGCATGTGCCTCCTGCAGAGCTGATGAATAGCAGGAGTTGAGGGAGGGACTGAAGCTGGTAGGGCAGCCGCCCTCCTGGGCCCCATTGTCTCCTGCACTCTAGGAGGGCTTTGTTCTAAGCGGTGGGTAGGTGGGTACCCTGCGTGAACCACAAAGCACGGAGCTTCAGGAGTGACTGTTCCAGCAGGCCCCGGGATTCCAGAAGCTGCCCCACTCCCAGCTGAGCAGTCCCTTCTTCCTTCTCGACCCAGCGCACTTCTGACTTGCCCTGTACAAGCCAGTGATCAGTGGCTCCAGGCTGACGCCATGCACTCCTCACCGAAACCTTTTCACCCTCCAAGGTCTGGGTCACGTTTCACTCCTCCAGTAACTGCAGCCTCACAGATGGGGCTCTTCTCCGAGAGGGCAAAAGCCACATCATCATGGGTTTGCCTTTTCTCGTGTGTTTCTTCCTCTCTCCAACCAAATTTTTTTAAACATTTTTTATTGTGAAATTTAACATATATACATAACAGTGATAACTTTCAAAGTATGATTTAACAAGTAATTAGCAAATTTCAAAAAAATGGGTTACAGTTCCACATTTTGTTATTTCCTTATTGTAAAATATAACATATATACAGAAAGGTGATAGCTTTCAAAGTACAATTTAACAAGTAGTTATATAGGTAATTTCAAAGAAAGTTATGGGTTACAGTTCCACAGTTTCTGTTCTTTCCTTATTGTGAAATGTAAGATCTACACAGAAAGGTGATAACTTTCAAAGTACACTTTTAACGAGTAGCTATAGAGCAAATTTCCAAGAATGTTATGGGTTACAGTTCCACCTTTTCAGTTATTTCCTTCTAGCTATTCTAATACCCTGGCATCTAAAAAAACATTCATATAAAAATTCAGCATTCGTAATCCTTTGTTAAATCCTATCTTGTTTGTTGCTATCCCTTCCTCTCACTTAATCCCTTTCACCACCTTCAGGGGTGTCTAGGCAGAGACCACTTTAACTTGTTCATATTGAAAGGGGGTGTCGACAGCATGGGGAAGGGGGCTGCATCTGGTTGTTGTTCTTAAAGGGACTGTTGCCTCTGGGTTTTAGGCCTTGTCTGACATAGGAACACGCTGGTGGATTTAAGTTTCTGAGAGGCAAACTCAGTGAGTGAAACTTTTACAGAATCTCAGATAGGGACCTAGGTATTTTGGGACTACTATTGGTTACAGCCTAGCATACTGTGGCCATTTGGGATTTCTAGCTGGAGCTTGCATAAGAGAAACCTCCAGGAGAGCCTCTCGACTCTATTTGAAATCTCACAGCCACTGTTACCTTATTTTGTTAACTTTCTTTTCCCCCTTTTGGTCAAGAAGGTATTTTCAGTCCCTTGATGCCAGGCTCATTCCTGGGAGTCGTGTCCTATACCACCAGGAAAAATCACTCCCCTGGGCAATCCAAAGATCTTTGGATTTTCCCCGTTTCCTCCCACCTCACCCCCTACCCCAGATATGGGGACCCAGTGCAAGACTAACACATGTGTCCGATGGCTGGATGGACCTAACCTCATGGGAAAGCCATTTCCTCCCTGTTCTTTTGGGAGTAAGATAATAGAATAAAAAGAACGATCCTAATAATAATTTAGCTAAGGCTACCACCCATCTGTACTTCCTTTTAATTATCGTAAAAGCAACACATGTTTGCTCTAGAAAATTTGGAACACAGAAATAAATTTTAAAAGTCTCATGCATTCTGGTCTGTTTCCTGCCAGTGCAGATTATATATGTGTTTTCAAGGAAATTGGAATCACACCATATAGCTTTTATCTTTTTCCCTATATTATTTTATGGGCAAAATTTTCATGTTGTTAAATATTTTTCATGTTGTTAAGCATTTTCAAAAATGTCTTTATTCACAACTGCCAACCACGCCACCACATGGATACACCACACTGTCCTGACCTATTGTCCTATTGCTGGGCATTCGAGACATTTCCTGATCCACGGGGCCCTTGGAGCCACCTTCCCACTGCCTCCAGGCCCATGTGCACCATTTGGCACCATGATGTGTGCCCACAAAACCTTCACACAACCTGCCTTACCTTGACCACCTGCTCCAACAAACTTCCAAGCTCTTCCTCTCTTCCTCCTTTCATTCTCAGCCTTCCAAGAAAGCAGATAACCCTTAGGTTTCTCTACCACCACTTATCCCCCCCCCCAAGGTTAGACCCCCCCGTATGCTGCTTTATCCAATCAGCCCCAGTACCCTGACACCAGTTTCTCTGTCTCATTTTCCTTGCCCCCTTTGCGGTGTTGGACCTTCACTCACACCCTCCCTCAGGGCCCCTTCCTGCCTGGGTCTCCAGAATCGGGATCTGCTTTGCCCTGATCTTCCTTCCTCTCTTTTGCTAGCATCTCCATCTTCACTCCTAAATGGACATGATCCCAGGCCCTGAACTCAGCCCTCTTTTTGTTTCTCCACTGGCCTCGTCCACACTGCTGGCTTGTGGTAATGAAGTCTGCATAAGACAGTACACGGGAGTGAGGTTTTCCCAGGTGTCTCTAGGTAGCCCAAATTTGGCTCCTAGGCACCTGTCTTTTGGCTAACAGGCCTGAGCCGAGACCTTCAGAGCCTCATCTTCTCTTTTCTGGGGGCTCACTTTGGACCTCAGTAAAGCTTGTTTTTACTTATAAAGGACAAGTTCTCCTCTCTCTCAAGGGCTTTGAGGTGGCCGAGCAGAACCAGCCGGCTCTAGGGTGAGCAACCGAAGCCCTGATACCTAAGAGAACTCAGCTGCTGGGTGAGACTGCACTGCCTGGGTTCACTCTCTAGCTGTGTGACCTTGGGGCTTAGACAAGTTACCCTTTGTTCCTCAGTTTCCTCATCTGGAAAATAGAGATGGAGTGAGGATGACATGAGATAACACATCACATGCTTAGAAAAGCACCTGGCATGCAGTATGCAGTCAGTAAATATTAGCTGTGATTTGAGGGGACACAAATGCATCCCTACCTCGTTCTGCGTCACCCTTGCCTCCATAATGGGGGGGACCCTGGGAGTCAGAGTGGGATGTTATGGTCCAAATGCATTGAGGAAGGTGTGGTTGGGGAGATCTTTTTTAAACCTTAAATCTGATCCTGCTCTCCCTGCCACGTATTTGGATTTGTGTGTGTATGCATACATGGTCCATCTAGTGCTGTATTTCAGACCCTGACAGACTATGCTGTTCTCATTTTTGTGTCTCTATAGCAACCTGTACACAACAGGAACTCAACAAATACGACAAACAGAATAAGCTAAGGATGGTATTCAAAGGAAGAAAAGTAAGACCAAAGAAGCCAGTGGGGAAGTCATCAATATTTGAAATTCTCAACCAATCTAGGAAGTTAACCTCCTGATAATTATGGGGCTACAGCTGCTTGGGCTGAAAAGAACAAAGAGATGTGTGTTCTCAAACAATAAGCATTTTGCTTTCCATTATTCCCCACAACTATTGGTTGTAAGGAAGTTGGGTGGGGGGCGGGAAGGAGTACATTTCAGTGGACATAATTTTAAGATGCTGAAACATGACCATCACAGGCAATATTTAATTAAGAACAAGACTCTAGTGATACCCCAGGAATTATGAGGCAGGTAGCTGTGCCTTAGCTGGACAGAAAACATTAGAAGATTTCTGTAAGAGATAAGATGCAGTTTGTGGAAAACCACATCTTGACTCAGGATTACTAAAGTGGGAAGATTGATACACTTTGTTATTGGTGTCCCTTGACCAGATGGTGCAGCTGGTGAGGGTCATCTCAGAACCTTCCGGCCTTCCTCTCTGGGCCCTTCTTCCTCTTTGGGGTCTCTCCATCCCTCCGGTTGGCCGGGGTCCTCCCCTTGAGCAAACTCCCTACCTTGGGGCTTGGCTGGGTCATGTACTGTGCCCCAGAACTCTCCTGACCCTCCCCCATACTCTTCCTCAGCTACCAAGACATATAAAAATATATGGCCAGGCTGGTGGGTTGAATGGTGTCCACCAGGAACCTCAGAATTTTGACCTTATTTGGAAATAGGATCTTTACAAATGTCATTAGCTAAGCTACTCAAGAGGAATCATTCCGGATTTAGAGTGGGCTCCAACTCCATTGACTTCTGTTATCCAAAGGGGAGAGGACACAGAGCCCCACACTGAGAGAAGGCGGCCACGTGAAGATGGACGAGGCAGGGATGCGAGTGGTGCTGCCACAAGCTGAAGGACACCTGGAGCTGCCAGAGGAAGGATTTTCCCTAGAGCCTTCAGAGGGAGCATGACCCTACTGACATCTTGATTTCAGAATTTCAGCCTTCAGAACTGTGAGAGAATAAATTCCTGTTGCTTTAAGCCACCAAATCTGTGGTAATTTGCTATGGCAGTCACAGAAAACCAATAAAGCCAATGAGACACTGGTGAGTGAAATGGGGTAAATCTGGAGCTCTGGGGCATTTACACTTTAAATCCAATTAACTGGAGCCTTAAACCCAAAGGAAGGAATCTCAGCCAGTAGGATTTCCAGCACCACAGCTGGCCAGTGAGTTTTAGGTAGGGGTCTTTTCCAAGTTTATCATCAATCACCCCATAAAGATAACCAGTGCTCCTGCATATGTGGCCTCGAGCAGGTGGGTATGGACCCCCAGAAGGCGGTAAGAAGTCAATGAAACCCCTGGCCCAGCTTCTCAAAGTCATTGATTCATGTTTGCTTCAGATGAAAATTCTGTTTTAAAGTGGAAACATTAAGGAATTATTTAGAAATTGTACTAAAAATGGTTAGAAAAATAGGAAATTACGTTAGGCAAGAAATTTGCTGTATGATCTGCAAATATTGACTGATGTATTTTCAACACACTGCATTGAGAGGTAAGATATGAATACAAATGCATTATAAAGAGGGCTGACAACTCCATCAATGAAATATTCTAGCAAAAATTTTTTTAAATAACCCTGGATCTGATCAAACCTTTAGATCGAATACCAATTTACATTAAACATTGAGAACAGAGGAATATATTAAAGGACAGCAAGGGGATGCAATCAGCAATACTTTTAACTTTAGCTACAAATAAATCACCCAGAGAGTTTTTGGAGAATGGACGATACTGATTCAATAGGTCTGGGGTGGGGCCTGAGACTTTGCATTTCTAGCAAGCTCCCATGTGACTGCTTGGAAGACAGTTTTCTCAACACAAGAAGAAAAAGAATTATAAGAAAAAGAAAAAGAAAGATGGAGGGAAAACATATTAAGAAGAAGTAAAATATATATCAACTAATACAAACTGTAATGTATGTGTGTGGGGTAATCAGGGAAATTTGAAAACATGGATGTTTGATGATCTTAAGAAAATGTTGTCAATGCTTTAGGTTTGATTTTTTTAAAAGGAATCCTTATCTTTTAAAGATGTACACTGGAATATTTATGGACTAAATAATAAGATGTCTGAGAGGTACTTAAAAACAACTCAGGGAGTGGGTAGGCAGGGAGAATAGATGAGACCTGACCGACCACGAGCTGATCATTACTGAAGCTGGGTAATGGGGCAAGGGGATGCCTTATGATTTACTCTGTATATTTACACTTATTTGAAATTTTACATAATAAAATGTTAGGAATGAACAAACAAAACAGAGGATAATCTTTAGAATCATCTAATATTTATGCAAGGCCCACTGTGTGCTGGTGTTTTCTTGTTTCTCATTCAACCCTCACAACACAGTCAGCCCTTTCTGTGGTGGTTCAGACAGACTAAATGACTTGCCCAATGTCATGCTGCCAGCCCATGGTAGAGTAGAGGCTCACAGTCGGGCCTTCTACCTCCAGTGCAGCACGCATTCCATTATACAACTGGTCACCACACTTTAGGATGCTTAAGACACACCTTAGGGTCTTATTTAAATTGAGGTAGCTCCACCCCTACAGTCTCTCTGATCCAGAGGACTTGCGGAGAGGCTCAAAAATCCGCATTTTTAAAAAGTCTCCCGGGGGACTGTAATGCAGGTGATCTGAGGACTGTACTTTGAGAAACACTGCCTACGGATGTTGAGGCAACTGGAATGAGGAAAGATAGAACATCCAGCTTCCCAAGAAAGATGGCAAAGTTCAGAAGCCTGAAACCCCAGGGGAAGATGCTACCAATCCTTGGTTCCCTCTGTGGGTAATGGGAGCTGAATGAGAGGCTGGCTGAGTTTCCAGGCCCTTCCATAAAGGCTAAATGAGTATTGTTGTGTTGAGATGGAAGGGGCAGGGTTTGAAGCACCTAGAACAATCTCCCCAAGGGGTAGAGCTGAATGGCACAATCAACCAGGAAGTAAGCACCATGTACCATAATTCTCCTAAAGGAGCAGCTTTCCAAGGCTATAAACATCAGCTGTTTTCCTCCTTTGCCAGACAAAAGAATGAGTTCTCATCTTATTCTAATCTTGTATCTTGTCTGATGATGCCTGCCAAAGCCTTTAATGAACAGTCTGGAGTTCTCTGCTTCACTTGGAAATGCTAATAAAGCAGCTGGTGGGGTGAGAGGCAGGGAGGATATCATTAAGTTCCTTTGAAACTTAGGGAGGCAAGTTAGCTCCCTTTCCAATACCTCACCTCTCAGTCAGAGAAGGCTGGCTCCTGGGACCCAGTCTCTTTGTGCCAATGAATGCAGCTTAGAAGACAGATTATCTATCTCAGTGGTCTACACCTTAGCTACATATTCCTATCATCTAGAGAAATGTAAAAAACTCCCAATGCCTAGGCTCCATTTACTCCAGACCAATTATATCAGAATAGCTGCAATGGCAATGGGCAATCCAACTTTCTGTATTTTTTAGACTTTTCCAGGTGATTCCTATCTGCGGCCAAGGTTCAGAACCTCTTCCAAAGGTTTCAACGTTGCTTCTAACATTGAGGCTTGGCTCCCAGATACTTGGTCATGAGCTCCCAGTGTCGAGTTCTTCTCCACTTCTAGAACATGCTGGCTTTTTAGATTATCTCATTTTTATTTCCCAACTGAGAATCCAGAGGGGTATATTAGAAAGAAGACTGTACTGTGAGTTAGGAAGCCCAAAGGAGATGGACAAGTCTTTAACCTCTGGTCCTTGTTCTCTGTTAGATGAAAAGTGGGATCTAAGAGAACATTATAGTCCTCTTTCCCCCTGATATTCTGCCATTTAGGTACCAGGAACATGAGATATACATTCTATGTTTTAAATCAACTTTATTAAAGTTTAATCCATATATGGTGAAGTGTATTTATTTTGAATGCATATTTTAATTAGTTTTAACAAATTTCTATATCTATGCAATCACTACCACCATCAAGAAATATGACATTTCCATCACCCCCTAAAGTTCCTCTATGTCCCTTCCCAGTCAATTGCTACTCCTGCACATACACCCTCCCTCCTCCCCAGACCCAGAGAACCACTTTCTGTCACTATAGATTAGATCTGTCTTTTCCAGAATTTTATAAATGTAATCATATAGTCTTTCGTGTCTGGCTTTTTTCATTTAGCATAATGTTTGGAAAGTCATTCATCAGTATGGATCAGTAGTTGTTTCCTTTTTAATGCTAAACAGTATTCCATTTCATTATGAAACGAATTCCCCACAATTTGCTTATACATTCATCTGTTAATGGACATACAGGTTGCTCCCAGTTTTGGGCTATTATGAATAAAGCTGCTAGAAATTTTCATGTACAAGTCCATGTGTGAACATATATTTTCATTCCTTTGGGCAAATATCTAAGAGTGGAATTGTTAAGTTGCCGGATAAGTATATAACTAACTTTATGAGAAATTGCCAAATTGTTTCCCAAAGTGGCTCTATCATTTTGCATTTTCTGCCGTTAATTTATGAGTGTTCCATTAGTTCTACATCATTGTCAATATTTGGTATTGCCAGTCTTTTTAATTTTAGCCATACAAGTTGTTTTGATCTTAGATTTAGGCCAAGCCTGCAGAGGAAGGACAGAAAGACACTTATAGCCCTGCAGTGGGACGCTTGTATTATACTTCCCATATCCAGGATAGACTCAGCCTTGTGAACTATGAGTGTTCAACATGGTCTCTCCAGTCAAGATCCACTGGTCAGTTTCACCAGCAATTGAAATCAGAGTGAGTCTGATGACCTGATTCAATCTTCACCACTGGAGCTGCATCCCAGCCAATGCCTCCCTGGGCTCTCCTGGGGGGCTCCTGACACATATGTAATGAAGAGGAGCTGCCTTTGGGTACTAAGATGTTTTTCTTCCTGCTCATGCTGTCCCCTTCATTTGATGACATGTTTTAAGGAGGGAGGATGAGGAGAGAAAATGAGTGCCAGATGTCTCTAAAATGGGTCTGAACAATAGTTACATTCTGCAATGAAATCACAGAAATGCTCCATTCAACACACTTTGAAAGGGCTGGCAGGGGAGAAATACATGTTTCTGAAAGCACAACTGAAGGAGCACATTTTAAAGCATGCACATGAAAAAGATGTCTAAAACACCTGAAAAAAAAGAACCCAAGTTTAACATGCCCCTTTCATTTTTTTTTTAAAGGAAAACTATGAACTGAACCTCAGTGAAGAATATAAAAGTTCAGACTACTTAGCAATGGATTCCTACTTGCCCTGGGTCTGAAATAGGCAAAGAGAGTGGTCCATCCAACCTCCTCAACCTTGGGGTGATTCCAGTGGGGGAATGTTGGCCAGACTCCCCCCACAGAATCCAGACATTGGAGCATCCAGCCAAGCAGCTCACTGCTCATCCGCCAGGCCAAAGCTTGCCTGCGACTGAAGGCAAACAGTTGGAGCTTAATATGAGCTGCATGCCTGGCCTTGAAGGGTGACCCCCAGAAGGGACTGTGCTGTCGACCCCCCCAAGGACACCTGCTGCACCCACCTGGGGACCCAGAGGCTACCCTGAAAAGGCATGGCTCCAGCCTCAAAAGTCCAGTAGTTTCTCTGTACTCTGAAAGGTTAGCCTTGTGCATGGATAGCAGAGGCCAACTTGAAACAAAGGCCTAGAAAGCACAGCTATCCACACAGGCCCATCAACAATTGCTAACAATAGTCATTTTTCTTTCATTTATTTCCACCCACCCCAAATAGATGAGGTAGCCTATAGAAAACATGAGTATCAAAATATGAAATTAAATATCAGATCTAAGAAAAATAATTTGTAAACCATTCACAAAGATAGATCTGAAGTTTCACACCCTTTGCTGAGGTACATTCAGATTTTTTTCTTTAAAAAAAAATGGAAGGGTTGCCATGCCAATTTCCTGATTGTGCTACAGTGTCGCAAGACATTACCATTAGGGGATCTGGGTCAAAGGTACAATGGTTCTCTCTGTATTATTTCTTACCTCTGCAGGCAAATCTATGATTACCTCAAAATTAAAAATTTAATGAATAAATAAAGGGTTGAGGAATAGTACAGAGAGGCAGGACATAAGAGTCTAAAGACATGTGATATGCCTGGATTTGACCTTAGCTTTGGGGAGGCCAATATGAAACAGGAAATAAGATTCGTTGCAGAGTTCTCACAGTCCATAAGTGTGGCATTTCCTCAGGAGAATGGACAGCAAGTACGAGGGATCAAGACTTTCTCTCAGAGCCCCATGTTCTGACTCAGTTAAGGTGGTTGAGAGAGGAAAGACTATTTGTAAACATTCCAGTCAACTCAGTCAACTAGTACTGTGCTGAGTTGACTGAGCCTGTGGGGATCCCAAGATGAATGAAACGTGGTCCCTGCCATCCAGCAGTTCTCAGGGAAGGAAGCCTGACTGTGGGATGGTGCTAATGAGAAGAATGCGCGGGATTTCCCACCCTCGTTAGTCTGACAAGTGGTGACATCCTGCTTCTGTGTGAGGAAATCCAAGGGAATGGTAGGGAATGGTCCAGTAAAGACTCCCTTGGATTAGGAAGTGGGTGGGGCTGGGGAGAAGGGGAGGCCGAATGTGGAGGGAGGGGAGTCAGGGACCCCACCTGTCCCCAGGCCCACCAGCTGCTGGCTGCCCCCAAAGCCCTGAGGGCAGCTGGGTCTGAGGTGCCCACTCCACGGCCAGCCTTCCCCCCGAACACAGTCTTTTATCCCTGCCCTGCCATTTGGTGTGGGCAAAAGCTCCCCTGAAACTCTGTACTCTCATCTCAGGGTGGCTTCTACTCATTTTCCAGGACATCAGCTTCCTAGGGGTGACATGAAATCTCCCCTCCCCTAAACCCCCAGGGAATTCTAGGGTCTGTGCCTTCAACAAAAGGCAGAAAACATTTTAAAGGGCCCATGCAGGGTCAGACTTTCTGGGTTCAAGTTGCGTGAACTTGGACAAAGTTACTTAACCTCTCTGGGCCTCACTTTCCTCATATGTAAAATAGACAATTAGGACACTAACCTCCTCACAGGCTTGGTGAACAGTTTAAGAGAAAATACATAAAATACGCACTAGGGTGCTTGGAATTTAGTGGGTGCTCCAGCTCCCAGGGTGGGAGAAGCAGGAGAGGCGCGGCTGAACCCCACAAGGGCTTCCGGACGATCCTCCACCCTCGACTCCCGCGCACCTCTCTCCTTATTTCTCTCCCTATTTGTAGCAACTCCAATATCTGCATTTGAAAAGGTTCTGTCCCCCCAGAGCCCCGTTTCCCTTCCTTCCCTTTTGTGGCTGCCTCTTCATTGAGGGTCTAATTGTTCCGCTCAGGATTTCTGATTAAGACCAAGGCCGAGGCGGCGCAGGACGACCCAGGGGGCGTTTGAGAGGGGACGGAGCGGCCGTCTCCAAACCATCGCGCTGCTGGCGACAGGACACCAGGGGCCCGGAGGGACCCCTGCCCCGCCCCGCCGGCCCAGCTCCCCGCGTGGCCTCCCTGATTCAGATGACCGGTCCTACCTCCTTGCGCGGAAAGTACCGCGGTGGAGACAGACGCAGTAACACCACCAGCCGGGGACGCCTCACCGCGCGCCCGAGGAGGCGGCGGCGGCGGAAATGGTTTATGTGAAGGCAGTCTCCCCTTTACACACAAATATCTAAAAACTGTTAATTTGGGGACAGCAGCAAGGAAGAAATACATGAAAGGAAAATTGATTTCTATTTAAATGGTATGTTTTCATCACCTTTCTTCAGCGCCTAAGCATTCATCTTTGAGTACCTGTGCTAATTGATTTCAAATGCGATTCATCGCAATCGCTGTAGAATAATAAATCTCAGGGCAAAGCCGAGAGGCTAAAGGCGGCGTCTTGAGCTGAACGGGAAGGGGATGTACCCAGCGATTGGCATTTGAAAGGAGTGCCTGTGTGACCTGGGGCGCTCGGGATGGGCCCTGATGGGAGTTGGGGTGGTCACTTGTTAGCCTAAGAGGTAATTACCCAGACTTGAATGTGAGCGGTCGCTACTGATCCTGGGCCTTGCGTTGCCCCCTTAAAGGAAGAAGGCACTTTTGTGGCTCCTGGTGCATTTCTCCCAGCAGTACCTGTTGCCTTCTTTTCCAGCACCCCCCTCACACCCCACCGCCCCACCCACCCATAGGCCTGGCCTTCCTGGCAAGCCCCTGTCTTGGGACCTTCTTCCTAAACATGGTACCCATTCCTTCCCAGTGGGCAGCTTCTTGGGGGGAAAGTGGGTGAGCTGGTCCCTAGAAGGTACAGCAGAGCCACGCTACAAACCCAGGTCCCTACCAAATGGCAATGAATCTCAAAATTATGGAAGTCCAGGCAACCTGGACAACAGAGAGATGTTTTGGGGTTTCCTGCAGGTGAACCCCTGTGGTTGCTGGAGTCTTGCCATTTTGCTCATCCTGGGAGGCATGAGGGCTGAGGTGCAAGATTTTGGATAGGAAGGAAAGTGCCACACCAGGGCTTTTCCTTGCTGAGGGTGACATGGTGGCTTTAATTCACCTCCCTGAGCAGGAACAGAGCAGATAAGAAGCACAAATCTGTCAGAGCACCCAGGGCAAAGAAGCTGAACCATCATGGAAAATCTATGTGTCCACTCCTGAGAATAATTCATAGGCCATAGTCCAGTCTCCGAGCCTGAGGTCAGCAGGCACTGTAACTCGGAGGAAAGCACAGCTGGAGCCCCAAAAGAGCTGGAGTTCAAGACGCGCTCCAGTTGTAACCCAGCTGTGAGCTTTTGAGGATTTACATTAGGGAGCCGTTAGGTTTGGAGATGGCATGAGCTAACCAGCACCAGCTTTATATTAAAGTTCAAGTGCTTTATAACTAGCCGCTCTGCATTCCCTAGACTCTTCTATGGCAGAGCTATTCCCAAGCTGGCCCGAACTGTCTCCGAGGGTTTTTCTCCAAATGATTGAGATAAGGAACTTATTTCTGAGAACAAATAGCACCACCACCCAAACCCATTTAAGCCAGAAGCATTACCTACCTAAGATCAAAGTACAGAGTCCTTTCAGTCAGTTTGGGTACAAAGTAAGTAATTCAAATATCTGATGCATAGACAGAATCTTTAATGGACCTTATGGTCTAATGCTTATATAGATACCATGTCATTCTTTGTAACAGCATTTCAGAAGTTCAAATTGGAAATAACTGCTTTTGCTTTATACAACATGAAATGAGCTGTGTCCCATGTCCCACATCTCTCCCCATCACTTTCTCATCCATCCATTCATTCATTAATTCACAGCCTCTACCTGCATGTAGCTTACCCATTAGTGGGGCAAGACAAACCTTTGACAGGTAAGCATTCCTTCCTGCTTTGGGAAGCGGGAAGCATAAAGCATAAAGACCTGGCTGCTTGCAAAGCCAAGCCAAGTTTTTGTGTTACCCCCAGTTTGCCAAAGTGTGGTCCCTGTTTCTGTCCATCTCTCACCTGCCAACTACCCGTGTGGCCTATTGATTTTTGATGTGCCGTGATGTAAAATCACAGCTTGGGATATCATTCTGCAGAATGCTGACACAGGTAAAAGAAAATCCCCTCTGACTCATGCTGAGTGCCTTCTCTCACACTCACTGCCCACCATAGCCAGATCCTGAATTACATTTACAGCTGGGAGGATGTGGCAGCAAAGACACTCCGTGGTGGGAGGAAGATAAATAAAATTTTCATCGGGCCCAGTGATCTCCTCTCTGCAATTTAATAGTCCAGGAGGTGGTGGAGAAGCGGCAGGGAGAAGTGCTTACACGCTGCGACTCACCACAGCCAGGCTCCCTTCTAACGGTCTCTGGGTGAAAAACACCTGACACTGTAGTCCAGAACCAGAGGAAAAGAAGTGTGTGTGTGTGTGTGTGTGTGTGTGTGTGTGCGTGTGTGTGTGTGGCGGGTGGTGGGAGGGCTGGGGTGGGGGAGTGGGGATCATTTAGAATAGGAAAGAACAGGCATTAACAAGCCAGACTTAAAAATATCCATTAGGTGAGTAAGGGGGTTAGGCTGGAACGATTTGTGCAGGCTCTGCCTTCCGAAAGCCATCAGGGAAGGCTGACACTCAGAAGCCAAACTCCCCAGCCTCGGTAAAAATGAACAGTGACTCATCTTCCTCCCAGCAAGGACCACTGGCACCAGGGGAATGTTTGTCGGCTTGTCCTCTGCACTTGGGCACTGCACAGCTTCTTATCCTGAGCAAAATCAACCTGTTCCCTGCTGAGAGTCAGTCCTGTTACTGCATGTTTTGCTCCAGGTTGTGTGCTGAGGGGTGGCCATAACTCTGAACCTTCTCAGATGTTCCCAGTTCAGAATTTTATCACACTTTACAACTCAGAGCTACCTGTCCCCCTAGTGGGAAAATCCTCAGCTTCTGGTATATGGGATCCTATGTAATTTGCTAAACCAGAAAGGAATTTGGGGAGTTCTCCATAATTGCCATATTTACTGGACATCTATTATATGCCACTGGGTTCAACAGAGATATCTCTTGATCACCAGCCAGAGCTACTCAGAAGCCCTGACTGTTCTGAGCAACCTCCATGAGTGGTCAGGACGGGACCTCACACAGAGTGACCGAGAGGACTTTGACCTTGCCCCTCCTCCCAGTCTGGGTCCCGTTCCCTCCTCCCCCTCATTGTCCCTGCCCTCATGGCCCCTTGCAGAGGCTCCCAGCATCCTCTGGTGATATCCCACTGCACTCTCCTGGAGCCTGATCTTGCATCTCTCATTCACCCTCCACTGGGAATCTGTTCAAGGGGAAACTGGTATTTTAATTGCAGTCCAAGCCTTGAGATGAAGGGATGAAGGAAGGGCACTCTCACCAAGGGAGGGGGAAGAGCTTCCAGAAATGGGAGGACAGTTTTGGATAACTGGGCGTCTGGTGCTGCTGGAATCATACCACATAGCTAGCCTGGAGGGTCCTGATGCAGTTAAACATTGCTGTAGTCTAAATCTGCTGAGCCCCCAACCCTTGCCCCCATCTGGCAAAATGGGTGTGACAGTGTTTGCAGCCAATGGATGTAAAACTCCAAAACAGAGCCAACTCACTGTGGGAAGCCTTCTCCAAGTGTTTTCTGTGGGTTCAAGAAGTCCCACACTGAACTCTCATCAGGAGGTAAAATGAAATATTTGCAACTACCTCTCTTGCCCACTCTGAGTCAGCCCTTTTCTGGGCTCAGGCTCTCAGTTCTTCCCAACAGTCTTCACATCTCAAGTCTCCAGACCCTCCCACTCTGAACCTTCAGGTTTGCTGCAGGTTGTCACATTTTGGGTCAAGTGTCTTCAACATGTGAGAGACAATCCTTTTGGGGAGAGTAATCACACTCAAGGAGTTGGTTTCTAAAACTCATTCATCTGGGGTGGACATGGTTCCCATTTTTGAGGGATTTGTAGCCAATCTGTGTGCTACTTTGCCCTTAGTGCAATCGTATCTTCAGTTTAATCCAACTCATTTACTTCAACAGATATTTACTGGACATTTATTATATGCCAGCCCTGGAATGACAGTAAAAACAAACTGACCTAGTTCCTGCCCTTACTGAATGATTAATACAGAGGAGAAAGGGGGGTGCAGTCAAGCAAAGAGAACATTCTAATACAGTGTAATAAGGACACTGAAGGTCAGGGAAGGAAGTAGTGTCTAAGCTAAAATGTAGAGGATTAGCTGGAGTTAGAAGGCAAAGGGGATGGGGAAGAAGGGACTAGAGATGAGGGCAAGAGAGAGCTGGGCACAGTGTGAGGAACCTCAGAAAGGTTAGGGTGGCTGGAGCTTGGAAGATGATGGGGGAAAGTGGGGAGAGATGAGGCTGGAGAATCAGGAAGGCACAAATCACAAAGGGCTTCGCAAGTCTGACTAAGGGTTTGAGCTTCACCTCTCCTAAGGGCACTGGGAGACCAGTGAAGGGTTTTAAATAAGGGAGTGATGGACTCAGATGTCCATTCGAGAACAATCTTTCGGGCTGTAATAAGAAGAGGTTAGCAGAGGGTGGAGCTGGTGCAGAGTCAGATAGACGGCTGCTGAAGAGCCAGGCTAGAGATGGAATAGGGAGTGTCCGTGGGGATGGAGATAAGGAAGTGCATGAAAAAGTGATTTGGAAGAGTAATCAAAATTCTGATTAAGAGCTGTGGGGTCATTCTCTAAAATAGGGGACCCAAGGGTAAGCATAGATGCTGGAGTCCCTATTTGCCCTGGGCCACACCAGGCACTGAGGGGATCAGGCAGACGCTGTACTCCTTGGCAACGGGAAATGTGTCAGGCTTTCCTTTGAATTCCCAGCACCTGGTACATATTAGGTGGGGAAAAGTATTTTTCAAATGCATAAATGCATTAATAAATGAATATGAGACAGAGTCTCCAACTTCAAAGTTCTTACAGTCTCATTGCAAGACAAGATTATCCTACATCAAACAATTAAAGAACAGCACAAGATAGAAAATAATTAAGTTCTAAATCATCTGGTTCAGACTGTAAGTGCTGGAATTTCAGAGCAGGGAAAGATCAATGTGGGCTGGAGGAGTTAAGAATGGCTTAAATATAATTCCCAGACATTACAATACCCTAGAAACAACAGAGCTCATCTTAAAACTGAAGCGAGATGAAAGTCAACGCGTAGAGCCTTATTTAGTCAGTGTTGTACAGCAGACCACCATGTTGTTGGGGGATTGAATTAATAACATTGGCCTTTGGGGATAACTGTTCAAGTGGACTTATTATTGTACAATTAATAGTGAGCTCTGATAGAATTAATTCTCACTGTGTTCTTGAACCAGCAAAGCAATATGCTAGACAGAAAAGAACCCTGGACTACATGACCTTGTGTTCTCTTCTGGGGTCTATGATTAAGTAGTTCAAATTTGACCCCAGGCAAGTTACCAGTAATTTCTGGGCCTCAGTTCCATCATTTGTACACTGGGGGAGTTTGACTAAGTTGCTACCTGAGGTCTCTTCCTGCTTTACAACACTGTAATTCTCAGTACAGATGTCTTTCATATTTGAAGATGATGAACATAAAAATGTATTTATTGGCTAAAATGTGCAAAAAAATCATAGTGCATGTGTATGTGTTTTAAAAGGCAGAAGTGAGAAGAGGGGGGAATTGCTACTGAGGCTAAGATGGACCAGAACCAGGTATTGATAAAGAGAGTGGAGGTGGGAGAGGTTATCTAGCTGGCCATCCCAGTTTCCTGTTGGGTGTATATTTTCATGTTTGACTCGTTGTTGGGCTCAAGTCAAATTCAGCAATTGGAAGGGCTTGTTCCAGAGCTGCATCATGTTCTACCAATGACCTGTATTTGTATCCTGGATAATTTCATATAACACCCCGGCCCCAAATTTCTTTATCTCCCGTCCTGACACAAATCTTTCATTACTACTTTTCTTTACCAACTTCTCCTTGTAGAACTCATAGAAAGAGTATGTTGAAAGTTCTCCAAATGATTTCAAACATGTACAGCAGCGTTGTAACCCAAGGGATGATCATGTTCTAAATCTCCTGGGTTCATGGGAAGTCTTCTAAAATTCAGTTGCTGTTTGGAAGCAGTCCCTTGCCAAAATTTGGAACTCAAAACTGGAGAGACTATCTCAGGCTGGTTTGGGTAAAGATACTAAAGATAGGTCCAAAATGTGCTAAGAGCCACAGGGTTATTGCAAGTGTCCTCAGAATCACAAGAATAACAAGCACACTCTTAAGGCAGAATTAATAAATATATAGATGATTAATAGGACAGATTCTGGTGCAGGGATGACTGGGTTTGAATTCCCACTTATCCACTTACTAGCTGAGTGATCTGGGGCAATTAACTTAACCTCTTTTGTATCAGTCAGCTTAAGGCTACATCATGCTGCAGTAACAAACAGCCCCCAAGTTTCAGTAAGCATACACACAATAAAGGTTTATTTCTCTCTCACAATCCCAGCTCTTCATTCCAGGACCCAGGCTAGGAAGCAGCCCCTATCTGGGACATACTAACCTTTTAGAAGAATGAAAAGAGAGATAGCAGAATCATGCAATGGTTCTTAAAGTTTCTGCTCACAGGTGTAACCAAATCAGGCATCAACAGGGTGGGAAGGGCAGCAAATAGTTGGGAACAACACAATCTACTACAAATTTATCCTGTTTTCCCCTCTGCAAAATGGGAGTATGAACAGTATTTATCTCCTAAGTTTGTGATAAGAGTCAATGAGATCCTATTTGTAAATTGCCTGGCACATAAAAAGTACTGAAAAGATGTTAGCTTTGATTATGATCTTGCATACAACTATATGTAACTGATTTTTATTAAAATATTTTTATTACACAAATAATATAATCAAAGAAAAATAAGAAGTACACATAAGCAAAGAGAAAAAAGAATTGGCAACATGTTTAATCTAACCATAGAGCAATGACTACCATAAGCGTTTTGGAGTGTAACTTAAGACTTTGCACTCACTCACATTACATGCACAGAGACACATGTTAGGAACGTGGAATAGCCCTACATGTGTTGTGTTATCTTTTTTTCTCATTTAACATTATATTGGGGACATCTCTATCCTAACAAAATATATCTATTTCATCATATTAACTGGCATTCTTTGAATGTAGTATTACATTCTTTGAACTTTTTCCTTCAAAAATACAATCCATTTACTATTTGGGGATGTTTAGATTTTTTACAGTGTTGCCAAAAGTTCAGTCTTGTTAACAGTGGTTTGATCCGCATCCATCCTTCCACCCTTGTTTGGTTCTCTGCAGGTTAAACTCTTAGAAGTGGAATTACAGGGTATACACCTTCCCAAGGTTTAGACAAGGATGGTCAAATGCCCTCTGGAAGCGTTCCAATTTAGAAATCTCACCAGCGGTGCTCCTTTTATTGAATATGATCATTTAAAAACTTATTTTGGTATCATATGATGTAAAGGTACAAATGGTATCCATTTGCTACTTTAATTTGCATTTTTGATTAATAGTGAAGAAATTTTCATAGATTTATTGCCCACTTATATGTCTTCTCTTGTGAGTGTAACTATTTTTCAAATATATATGGGAACTATTTTGATGTTTTTTCATCACACAGTCATTTAAAACAGTCATGGATATTAAATTATACCAAATAAGTTCTTTTCAGTAATGCACGTAGCTTTTTAAGCAATTGTCCATATTTTTAGAGATGCATACTGAAGTATGTACGGATGAAATTACCTGATATCAGGATACATCAGAAAAGGAAAACAGAGGTGATACGATGCTGATAATTGTTGAAGATGGATGACAGGTATATAGGAGCTTATTGTACTGGTCTCTCTGATTTTAAAAAATATTTTATGAGAAAATTTACAATACAAGAAGGTGCAAAAATACAATAAATTATCAAAAAAAGATCTCACCTGTGTAACGACTTTCCAGATCAAGAAATGGCACTTTACCAGAAGCCCCCTTCATGCCTCCTCCCCAAGTTAACCACCATAAATTAGTTCTGCCTGTTTTTTTTTTTTGAACTTTACATAAATGCAATCAACAGTAGATATTTTTGTATCTGACTTCTTTCTCTTCTGCTACCAACAGAGAAAACACACGTTTTAAAGAGCTCATGTGATTAGATTAGGTATACCTGGATAGTCTCTTCTTTAAGGTCATCTAATTAGTAGCCTTAATTACATCTGCAGAATCCCTTTTGCCATGCTATGTAACTTAATCAGAGGTCTGGGGTAAGATATCTCATCATATTCAGTCCTGGGGATTAGGGAAGGAAATCTGCCTGCCACAAGATATAAACCTTGGAGTAGAATTACTGTGGCACCAAGCATAACTCTGGCTCAAAGAAATAAGATGATGCCAAAGATTTCCCCAAAATGGTTGTGCCAATGTAAACTCACAACAGCAGTGTATAAGCATCCTCATTCTCCATTTCATCACCAGTACTTGGTATGGTCAGTCTTTTGTTTTTTGGCCTCCTGGTTGTGCATAGTGGAATCACCTTGTGGTTTCAATTTGTACTTCCATGATGGCTATTGAGGTTTGAGCACATTTTTATATATTTGTTGGCCATTTGGATTCATTTTTTGTGAAGTGTCTGTTTAAGTATCTTGTCCATTTTACCACTGGGTTATCCACAGTTTTCTTATTTTGTGGGAATATCTTTCTATATTTTAAATATGCGCCTTTTGTCATTTATAAGTATTGCACATATTTCAGTTATGACTTGCCTTGTCACTCTTGATCAAAAAGCTATCTTTTGATGAGCAGAAGTTCTACATTTAAAAGTAGCCCAAATTATTAACTTATTTTATTTTATGGTTAGTGCTTTTTGAATCTCGTTTAAGAAATCTCTGCCTACCTCAAAATCATGACGATATTTTCCTATGTTATCTTCTGGAAGTTTTTGTTTCACATTTAGGTCCATGATCCACCCAGAATTGATTTTTGGGCTTAGTGTCAAGGTTCACATTTTCCCCAATATGCCTATCCAGCACTGTTTATTTTTTAAAAATGTACTTTCCCCCTTGTCTGCAGTGCCATCTTTCATTTCAGCATATGTGTGAGTTTGTTTCTGGACTTCATATTCTGTTGCCTTTGTCTATTTGTCTTTTTGCCAATTCCATGCTGACTTAGGGACTGTAGTTCAATTATTATCCTTTGTAAATCTTGATACTGAGCAATGTAAGATTTCTACCTCATTTTTCTTCTGTTAAGTGTTCAATCCCTGCAAGGGATGGTAGATTTTGGTTCAACCTCACTTCTAGGATTCAGCCTTGTGGGTCTCAACTCAAAGCATGGGGTGGGGTTTAGAAAGCCACCACCACCACCCCCCTCCTTGCTCTGCCCTGAACTCCAGATTTTTATCCCCTACTCTTGTAAGTCCTGCTCAGCTGCTCAGCACCTGCCCTGTCTCTTTTGGAAAAAGCAGGTTCCCCTATTGTCAAAACAGCCCCGAATGCCAGCTTCATCTCTCTACACTTCCTTCTGCTGCTGAATCTTGGCCTCAGGATTCTTCAGTGCCCTATTAGCCCTCCAGTACCTTCACACCGATATTTTTTAGATTATGCCCAGCTTTTCAAGTTCTAAGTGGGAGGTTTAATCTGAGTTATCTAGTCTTACATTTCTGAAAGCAAAATTCCCTATTGTCTTTAATGTTTAAGTATATTTGAAAGTTGTTTGTGATAAAATAAGGTTTTTAAAAATATAAAAAAGAAAGTGCTCTTGCATCCACATTACTTTGGGTCATTAAATAACTTCAGAATCATTAGATACTAGACATGACTGCTCTCTAATGAAGTGCTGACAAACTGTTTGGCCGCTGGAAGAGGTCCTCAGACTGGAAATGGCTGCGGGTCACTGGTCTGAAGTCTAGACACCACTGAAACCGAGGCTGGAGGTGGGGCCACACCACTGCGGTCATTTGACCAGCCCAGACAAAATAGGCAATTTAGTGCCAAGGCCTTAGAGTTTGGAAGAGAAAAAAAGTTTAACTGACTGAGTTTTTCACTTTTCAGGGCTCCTCACGGATGCGTGTCAGTTTGAGGTTTCTGACATTCTCATGGGTTTTGCATGTTGACTCGGGTTTTAGAAATAGATTTCAGGTTTGGTTTCAGAAATGGATTTTCAATTTATTAGTAAAGAATGCTAACATTTAGTGAGTTCTTACTACAAGGCAGGAAGTATTCTAAGAGCTTACATCTATGATCTCATTTAATTAACATTAATTAATATTCTATCAATGTTAGCACTCCCATTTTACAGGTGAGGATACTGAGGCAGGCTAAGTAACCTGCCCAGGATCACACAGCAATTAAATGGCAGTGCTAGGTTTTCAAACCCTGGAGTTTGGTTCCAGCACCCAACTCTCAACCACTAAATTCTGTTTCTCCTTAAGGAGCCAAATTCCAAAACTGACTTTTTCCTTACGTGTTTATGTTTAGCAAATAAATCTCTTAATTCTACATGCAAGTCTAACACATTTTAACAACCACTTTAAAGGACACTTTGATTCATGGATGGCCCCATTTATAAACTTGGTTAATTAAACTCCTTTAAACATTTTAAACTGCAGTTATAAATTGAATATGTTCTATTTCCTTTTTAAGCATCTCATTTGAATGACTTAATAAACAAAACCTTTCAACCACTCAAAAAATCATAAATCTAATAAACTGAACTAGTGAATACAGTAAACCTTGAGTTCTCCTAAATGTTCTAACATTATATATTAGCTTTGTAAGATTTCCACTTCAAATCACAAGTCTAATCATTTCAAAGTAGTGGCACAAGACTGGACTACAGAAGGCAAATTCTCTTAAGCATTACAAAATTAAGACACCCAATATGCACAGATTCAAAAATACAAAAATACCAATCCTACCAGTTTAACTCTTTTAACATTTATATTTTTAATTTTAAAAATTCCTAGGGTTGAAAGATGCTTGAACACCATAGAAACAATTTTATCACCCTAAAGAGATTTGGAGTTACCTTCCCAGGCTTTTTGTGATTGCTGCTTTGTCTACTGTCTGAGGCTTCTTAAATGACCAGTGTGTGGAGCATGATTTGACCAGATTCGCACCTAAACCCCAGCACCCAGCCTGAAGCTACTTCTCTGTTCACTGTGTCATGGTTTCCAAAACTCAAGGGGTGGCGAGCTCACAGGGCCCTCCTCCTCCCTGGGCTGGATGAGAGCTGATTTTTAAGTCATACAGTGTTGCTAACACCCTCAGGTAACCACAGTGCTGATTGGGTTCAGTAACCTATTTACCACTCCATTCCATCCTGATTCATTTTTGACTCTTCCTCTCTGTTAGGACTATGTAACTTGTATGGATATTAATATTGTAGCCGACTGAATTCTGGATAACCCCTGTGGTCGTGTCTGACTCGAATTACAACCTCTACCGGCAAAATTCACATGTATACATAACACTTACTCACATATCCAAAGATATTTTTGGATCCACCTCATTTGAGCATTCTATTGACCAACCCTGAATATCCAAGAGGATCATAAATCTGAACATTTTCTTAGGTGAGTTATAAGATGGATAAATAAGAATATTTGCATAGTTTAAATGTGAAGGAGCTTGCAAAAGAAATATCGATTTGATTGAAACTTTGAAATGAAATTTCAGACCAGCTTGGAAATTACAAATAAGCTGGTTGCATAGCCCCCACACCCACCCAGAAAATCTTTTGTTTTTCCTTGAAGACTTTTAAAAGCAATGTGATGGATTCAGAAGTTCATTTTCTCTCCTCCAGATCCAACGCTTAAGCCCCTTGTACATGTATTATCATAAAGCCTTGGTAATTGCTGGAGCATGTTAATTTACCCAGTAACTCGCTGGTTTTATCTGACTGTATTTAAAGGATTTACGGGGTGACAGGGAACAGCTGGAGAGAGGGGTTTGGTCTGTGAATGTGAGAGTCTGAGCTCAGAGATGGATGTGTTAGGACTCAAGTTTGCTTGGAGCAATGAAATGGAAGTGGCTCATCGCACTGCTGGTATGGAATCTCACTCTGCCTTCCACTCCTTCCTCTCCTCTCGCCCTCATAGCCCCTCTCCCCTCCTGGAGCTCACTGCTTGCTCGCTCTCTCCCGCGCGCTCTCTCTCCCTCCTTCCCTCCTTTCTGCTCCCTCACTTACTGCCCCTCAAACCGGGGAGCGTAAACTTGCCAGAGAAGGGGAGACCATGTCCCCGCCCCGCCCCCCCCCAAAATCTTATTACTATTGCTACAATCAGACACAGGAGCAGTTTGAATGCATGTATTGATAATCACAGCTGGGATCGGATAAGCAAAATAAAACCAGTAAAATAAGAGCTAGTGGACGGTCAGAGACCATGGAAAACCTATCGATTGTTGCTGTGGCTCCTTCCCATATGGTAGAGTGAGCGTGGAAGAGCTGAGCTCTGTGTAATTTCTAGCAAACGATATGCTGTAGAGTATTATTTGTAGGTCCTAAAAATCGAAGTGGAACCCCCAGCTCCCCGCAGAACATGCTTCGTTAGTGTGGAACAAAGGGCTGGCTGCAGGCTGGGGACAGCATTTCCTATTCTGCAGCACAGTCAGGGCGGGGGTGGTGGGGAGGTGATGGCAGGTACAATGGAAGCCCGGGAAGCGTGCTACCTCGGCCCTGCATCAGGGGGTGCCCACGGCAGAGGAGAGCCACCCGCTCCTCAGTGTAGCGCCTGCCATTCATGTGGTCAAAGACGCTGGCCCAACACTAACTAGCTGTGACCCAGGGGCCTCCGTTTTCCTACTGATTCCATCCCAGGGTTCTTGTGGGGCTCAAGTATGATGGGGTGATAGGAAAGCATCTATTTCACATGCATTTATATGATTTTAGAGATCTGCCAGCATGATGATGGGGCATAAGTATGCAACAGGGACTGGTATGGTCAAGTTCCAGAAGAATTGGATGGCATGCTCAAGTGGGTACTGGAGGAAAGTTTGATGAATGACTCTTAGGAAGTATGGGCAGGGTTAAGGAACACCAGCAAAGAATCACTGGGGACCTGGGGTCAACACAGCAGAAAATCGTTTCCCCACTCACCTAAATGGGATAAAGGAGAAAGCAGATTTAAAATTTGGAGAGAGCTGCAGCTGCAGCAGTAGAAGAGGGCTGCCCCACAGAACTGATGGCCCCAAAAGGTGGCCCACGCAAAGGGGAAGTGGTGGTGGTGGTGGTGGAGTGGTGGTATATACCCTGACCACTGTCTCCTCCCACCCTCTGATCTCCTGCCTATTGACCGGCCCAACTTCATCAATGCAGTTCCCACAGGTTAGCCACTGGGCCCAGAGCAAGGTTAAGGAGGGTGGAGAGTGTTCTGGAGCGACAAAGGGAAATGTCCAGCAAGGCATCCCTGCTGTGTATCCCCAGAGCCACCCCCCTGAGTATTCACCTTACCCTTTTCTACTTATTCACTCATATTTCCATTGTCTGCATTAGACTCCTTAGAGGTAGGGGCTGTGTCTACTCATCTTTCTATCCTCAGAGCCTAACATGGCCCCGGTATCCAAAGGATACTCAACAAATTAGGGATGAATGAATGGATGAATGAATCAGTGCATGGTGGCCCGACCACCAACTGAAGCTGGTCAAGGGGGCGAGGATTCCTTGGCCTCTGAGCATTGTTCTCTTACGATATTTTCTGAGCAGAGTACACACACTTGTGGAGCCCAGGGCCTTCAAGAGACTCGGGACAAGTGCCCCCTGTCTTCTCTAGGCTGGACATTCCTCTGCTTGCCCCTTGATACCTTGAGCGTATCTGCACCAGGACATCTGTAATCCTACCTTGTTTGTTCCCCCACATGCATTTTGAGCTCCTAGAGAGCAGACCCCTTTCCTTTCCATCTTTGTCACTCTCAGGTCCATCAGAGGCACAGAGAAACCCAACCCCCTTTTATAGATGAGAAACTGTCTTCAGATCCTTATGTTCTATGCTAAAAGATATTTCATGATCTTACCACAGAGAAAACAACCATAAGCTTCAGCCTGGGGAAAAATAAAAGCACAGTTTGCTTCCATGGTCCCCACCCCTACCCTTCACCACAGAAGAAGGAGGAGGAGAAGGAGGAAGAGATCTAGCAGAAACCATGCCCCAAAACTTCTCGGGTGGATGCAGAGGAACCCAAATACACGCTCCCACACTCCAATTCCTTTTGCCCCTGGCCACGGTAGCCAGGTCACTTTGTGGCACAGGAGGTGGGGTCAAGGAGGGACTTACTCCCTCCCCTCTGTCTTCCAGGCTTTGCCAGGTAAATGTCAGTTCCAAAGAGTCCTGGATCCTGGGTCTTCCCATCTGTTCTAGTTTGCTAATGCCGCCGGAATGCAAAACACCAGAAATGGACTGGCTTTTATAAAAGGGGGTTTATTTGGTTACACAGTTACAGTCTTAATGGCATAAAGTGTCCAAGGTAACACATCAGCAATTGGGTACCTTCACTGAAGGATGGCCAGTGGTGTCCGGAAAACCTCTGTTAGCTAGGAAGGCACGTGGCTGGTGTCTCTTCCAAAGTTATGGTTTCAAATGGCTTTCTCCCAGGATGTTCCTCTCTAGATGCAGTTCCTCAAGAATGTCACTCTTAGTTGCACTTGGGGTGTTTGTCCTCTCTTAGCTTCTCCGGAGCAAGCGTCTGCTTTCAACAGCCGTCTTCAAACTGTCTCTCATCTGCAGCTCCTGTGCTTTCTTCAAAGTGTCCGTCTTGGCTGTGGCTCCTCTTCAAAATGTCACTTTCAGCTGCACTGAGTTCTTTCTGTTTGTCAGCTCATTTATATGGCTCCAGTGATTTAATTTAGACCCACCCTGAATGGGTGGGATAACACCTCCCTGGAAAGTATCCAATCAGAGTCATCACCCACAGTTGGGTGGGGCGCATCTCTATGGAAACACTCAAAGAATTACAAACTAATTAACACTGATAGGTCAGTCCACACAAGATTACATCAAAGATGATGGCATTTGGGGGGACATAATACATTCAGACTGGCACACCATCAAACCAGGAATATGATTGAACAGAGTCAAAGTCACAGAATAGTATTTCTCTTGAGGCATGGACATGCTTTCTTTGACCCCCAAGACATTTTTTAAAATGGAATGAGTTACTTTTGAATTAGCTATAAGACCATCTATAAGTAACAAACCCACAAAAAGAATGTTTAAAACTGATAGAAATGTATTTCCAGTTCACATTAAATCTGGGCTGCTATAGCCCTCCATGGCAACAAGGAGCAAGGCTCCTGCCATCTTTTGTTTGTTTTGTCTATAAACTGCAAAACGGTCTCCCACATGTTTGAACACCTGCTAGATGGAAGGCAAGGTGAGAGCACATCCTTGTTTAAGGACAAGACTGGGGAATATACACAAGTTTCCATTCTCCTTCTATAGATTGCAATTTGGTAACATGGTAACTTTTAGCTGCAAGGGAGGCTGGGAAATGTTATCTTTATTCTCTGCGGCCTTATTGCCCAGCTAAAAATTGTTTCATTCTGGAAGAAGTGTAAAATATATTTTTAGGAATAATTAGTCCCTGCTACAGTTGCCAACGTACAAAAACTTGGATATTTCACATAAAAATACAGATGTTAAACTTCTTTAAAAAGCTGTAGGATCTGACAACACTGGGAAAGACTTTTGCAAGGCAAATATCAGCTGAACTGAGTAGAAACTGAGCTCTTTCTAATGGGGGCAGGTTTTCCCCACCTCATACCTGGAATTGAGAAGAATCTGGAACCAATGGTGCCCTTTGGTATCCTCCAGGGGCAGGCAAAGCATGGTAAAGTAACAGCTTGGAGTAAGAAATGATCCTTTCCTAACACTCCCCTCCCCTACCTCCTACCCCACCCTCTCCCCCACAATGAGTGCTGTAAGAACAACAATGCTTTCAATCTACATTGAACCAAAGAATTCATTCATTCATTCATGAAACAAACTTTACAGGAGCACCTACTACGTGCTAGTCCGGTATTAAAACCCAGGAATACAAAGATGAACAAGCTATAGACCTTGTTTGCAAAGAGCTCTTAGCTTGCTGAAACATTTGTTTGGAAGTTTGTTTGTTTGTTTGTTTTTCCTTCTTGGATCCACAAGTTTTAAAAAAAATTAAATTAGTCACTACATTAATACAAGCGTATTAATTCTCCACTATGAGCTCAACACCATAATAGGAGCTGCGGGGGAGGTATTTATGTAGTGTAAGATAATACCCTACTAACAAACTAGAGACTAAATTAGTACGACTGAAAGGATCCTGTGGAAGCTTGTTGGGGGGGTTCCCCCGCCATCCTTCCTCCCACTGCCCCTTCCCCCTCGTTATGGAGGATGACATGCTGCTGCATGTGTGAAGACACCGCGCTTTCCCCCTCAACATGTAGCATGTTACTTCCCTTGAAGATCTGTTGCTTCAAGGCAGAAGACAACACTTCCCATTGTTTCCAGGGATGATTAAATCATTGCCATTGGGGTTGGGAAGTCTGTGGCGCCTCAGTCTGTGGATCATCACCTGACAAGCCTTATTAGGTCCAGAGCTTCAATTTTGACTCTATCATCAGGTTATTCCACATCTGACCCACAAGGGAACTGGGAGCAAGTGCCAAGGGGACAGTAGGGGCCAGAAATGCTCTGATTCCCTTCTCATGGACCCGCTGAGATGGAAAAACAGGGACTTCTCTAGCCCCAGATCCTCCCAGAGATTCTCCCCAAGCTCTCTACTATTTGGTCACTCTGGGTAGAAATTACGAGCACTTCTTTGGGGTCAGACATAGCTGAGTTTGAACCTCAGCTTTACAACAAACATCCTGGGAAACTTTGGACTCTACTTAATCTTTCCAAGTACATCTCACTTCTCTGTAAAATGAAGATCATTATGGTAACAGCCACACGGGATTCTTGGGAGGACTCATTCATTCCTTCAACAGATATTTTTGTGCTCTTACTATGTCCTAGATGCTATATTCTAGTGGTGACAAAACTGTCACAAATTCCTGCTCTCACACAACTTATATTCTAGAGGTGTGAGTTAATGCATGTAAAGGACTTAGTGTGGTGCCTGAAATATGGTACAAGCTTTATTATAACAGAAGCCGGAAGAAGTTTCCACTGTGTCCCAGGAGCCTCTAACACTCCCTACAACCCAGGGAACAGGCCAGGGACGCAATCCTGTTGCCTAAGCCTCAGGAGGGAAACATCCTGGGCAGTCAGGTTCTGGGGACTCCAGGTGTTGCCCACCAGGGGGCTTGCAGCTTACAAACAGACAGAGACCCCACTACTGATGGGGGAATTTCAGGCAGTGAGCTATTGTGCTAAGTAAGACATTTGGTGGCTAGAAGCCTTTGCAGTACCTGCAAATCACAATCAGAAAAACAACACCCCTTCTGCCCCCATGTGATGCTAAACCTGCCTTGAGGACTTCTTATCCCCCAAAGAGTACAAGGTAACCTCCCATCCTCAGCTCTCAGGGAAGTTAGATTTCTCTCTAAACCCTCCAACCTTCAGGGGAAGCTGAACCTACTGTATTGCAGCTTTTTCATTGCATTTGGGGTGTCCATGTATTAACTGGGCCCAAAACTATTTAAAATGGAAAAGTACCCAGAAGCGATTCTCTTGACAGCCTCCTGCGCTGCCTCCCCCTCATTCTGGTGGGGTGCAGGTGGGAGAGGGGAGGGAAAGTTTTGTTCCAAACAGCTCCTCTCCGCCAGGAGAAACTGGGAGAGCTTGAATGAACAATATGTTCCTTGAATAGCAATGAAGGGAAAAGATGAACCTGCTTTTGCCGAGGCCCAATATTCTACTGGCCAAGTATCTGCAGGAAAATCAACCCTGCTGGGCCAGTGAACCCAGGAAAAGAGGGAGCCCGAGGGGAGGGGCGGAGGCTTCCCAGCTCTCGCCCTTGATCAGCAAACGTGGGGTCAGGGCCTGCAGCAGAGTGTCAAGTGGGTCCCCTTATATTTATTACAGGACAAGCAGGGCAAGAGTCCCTAGCAATCAGCCCTGTGGATTATTAGTGCTCAGCCACCCTGATTGGGAGAAAGAGGGTCCAGAAAATTAAAAGGATGCAACACAGCTGACCTAAGAAAGGGCAAAAAGACCCTCAGAGCCTGGGGTTTAGCTCTGAGATCCCACTTGTGTTTCTGCTTGGTGGGAACTTGAATGTTTTCTTTAATATATTTGTGTATGAGGGTTTCATTGATTATCATAAGATAAATGATGTCACTTTGAAAAACATTTTCTCTTTTTCATCATTTTAAATAAAGAGGATGATACATCAAATGACAAAAACTCTCCTTAGGTTTGGGTTCTTTCTGGGCCCATGTATTTTGCAAAATAGATTTTTCAACTCACTGGAAAGAGACCCAGAATGGGAAAGAAAAATGTAAAGGTTCCCTCTGCTCCTCTTGCCAATTTCCTTGCAGTTGAAAATCCATCTTGCCTGGCCTGATGCAGGCTAATTGCCAAATTGGGTTGCTGTCTCCCAGTTTTCTTCCTCATTTAACTTCTTGGATGATCTCCAGACCTGGCTCAAAAAGAGCCACGAAGGGGTTGAAATGGGCTTTTTCCTGCACCTTCCTTATTCAGGGAGTCCCAGGGCTAAGCCAGTGGTGACCATGGCAACCATTTGCTCCCAGCTATAAATCCCCCTCTCTGCACCAGGCCCACCGGACAGTTGTGGTCTGCGTGGCCAATGGCTATCCTGCCTCCTCGCACGTCCTTCAGCCCCACACAGACGTTCACGAGCAAACCTCAGCCTACTGGGGTGGGGCTGGGGGCTTGAGTCCAACTGTTTCTTAAGTGCCTTAAAGTATCGTGTCTTATTTTATTAATTTCCTAAATGCCTGACAGTCATTTTGAAGAAAATATTGGAAAGATGGCTTCTTTTCTGTTGATGTAAAATGCCCTTAAAGACCAAGACTTCAGGATATCAGCTTGTTGAATCCATCAGTCAGGACAAGTCCCCCATGGGGCAGCTGTGAGGCAGGGCGCCTGCCCCAGACGTGGGGTCAGGAAACCTGGGCATGAGCCCCAGGTCTGCCACTAATTTACTGTTCACCTTGGCAAATTGTTCATGCTCCTCGCCCTCTGTTGGGGCTGTTGTGAGGACCACCTGAGACCATACCTCGTAGCCACGAGAGATTTTAGAAAACGGCTCCTGAGAAAAGGGTACCAGGAGTTGAGTGAGTAGCACTTCCAGTGGTGTTGGGGTGCTGGGAAGAGCCCCCAGTTAGGGACACCCAGCTTCTTCCAAGTGTGGATCACATTCCGTAGTTAAGTCGTGCACACTCAGAAAGGTCTTAAATGGAAATTCTGAGAACACCATGACCATCAGGTCATTTCCCTGCTCAAAAGCTGCCCATGGTTCCAAACATAGTCCCTGCTCCCTGGTTCAGCATCCAGGCCTGCACCCTCGGGCCCTCACCTGCCCAGCCCTCCCTTCTCTTCAGACTCATCTACTCACTGAACCCTGAATGCAGCCTCCATTTCCCCACTGCTCTCCCTAGATTGCCCTCCTCTGGATCCAGATTCCCGCCCTGCTTGATGATTCAGCTCCATTCCCTTTATCTGGGACAGCTTCTCTCAGCAGCCCACCTGCCACCCCAGACCTCTCCCTCCCTCGGAGAGGATGGAGCTCTCATCACGGCCACTCACCAGGCAAGTTCATGCCCTGCCCCAGGTTGGGAGGTTTTGAGCTCGTTGAGTTGATGTTGAGTTTGTTATTCAACTCTTGGATTAAGGTTTAACTTTTTCTGAGTTTTTACCTTGTTTCTGCAAATAGGTTGGGAACACCTCAGGGGGCAAGAACTGTGTCTAATTCATTTCTCCATCCTCTGGCAGGCAGTAGGTGTTCAATCAATGTGCATGGAGTAATCAATATGAAAATCATTCTATCTAAAAAACTTTAAGACCCAAAAAACATAAAGAGCAGGAAATATTCTCACTCATTGACCCAGTTCAGGGCTCCCATGTGCTATGATTATCAGCTTGGTAAAGAATCCTGTTCCTCAGTTTACTGCCCCCTCCCCTTCCCCTGCCCTAATGCCTGCAGGGCCTCTAAATAATGCTTTGCTACTAGCACAATGCGTTTTACAGACTCAGAAAAGATAAAGCCAGCAACCAGTCCCAGTCCTCTCTCATCCATTGCAACATCGCTGTTCATTCACAACTTGATGTAACATAACAATTGCTAACACGTATGAGTGCCTACTGTATACTCAGCACTGTGCTGAGCATTTCCCATGTGCTATTTCACCAAATCTGGATGTCAACCCTTAGAGATAGCTTCTATTTAAATGAACTGAAAAGAGCAGTGAAGTGATTGCCCAGAGTTACAGAGCTAGTGGAATGTCACTCAAAGCCCCTTGATCTGAGACTAAAAGCCCACATTTTAACCCTTCTGTGAGTTGCAAGGGAGATTCTTCAGCCGGGGGTGGAGAGCGGGGTGGGGATGAGTTCCATCCAGATTGCATGGACCTCATCTTCTCAGAGTCCAGGAGCCAGGATGGAATGCTTCAATGTGGTTATCCCAAGAAGACAGGGAAATCACAGTCACCCCTCTGACACCCAGGTACAAGTCAATTGATCCATTTAGGGGATACACCATGTCCCTATCCATGACACAGTATAAGGAGTCAGGGACACCATCATATGGCATTGTAGAAAACTCACTGTTGACCAACAGAACGTATATTGTATTCATTCATTCACTCTTTCATGCAGCAAATGGTTACTGAGTGTTTACTATGTTCCAGGCATTGTGCTAGGAGCTGGGGTACAAAAATAATAGACACTTGGCCTTGAAGAGCTTACTAGCTAGTGAGAAAACAGATATGTAGACCCACAGTCCCCCAGCAGGAGCCCAGAGCAGCAGAAACCACCTATGCTTGGGGAGTCAGGGCAGGCTCTCCCCACAGCCCAGAGGAATCTGCTCTCCATCCCGCACACTCACATCTGACACCCAGCTGCCTCCTCCCAGCTCCCCACCCTCTCCCATCTCTGACAGATCCCACACGCTTGCTGGAAGGAGAAATGAAGTTTGACTGACAGCTCAGCTTAGAAGTTCTGGGAGCTGCCACAGCGACATAATAGCATCTCCGAGTCATCTGCAGAGAGCATAAAGATGTGGGAGGGAGAAAAAGAAAGGTCAGAGGAAAGAGAGTGGGGAGGGAGAGAGGATACTGAATAGACCACTTACCTGGGAGAACCTAAGACCTTCTCTCTCTCTCTGGATCTCCGAAACGTGCATTCTGTGGCCACTTCTAGAAACAAAGAAACAAAAAAACCTGAATGCATTAAAATACATATAAAATAATTATAAAAGTTTTATGAAAAAATATATCAAACCACAATGAGATACTACTTCCTACCCACTAGAATGGCCATTATTAAACACACACACACACACACACAAAAAATAAAAAGTGTTGATGAGGCTGCAGAGAAAAGGAACTTTAGTACATTGTTGATGGGGATGTAAAATGTGCAGCTGCTGTGGAAAACAATTGTGTGGTTCTTAAGAAAGTTAAACATAGAATTACCACATGACTTGGCAATCCCACTCTTAGGTATATACTCAACAGAACTGAAAGAGGGAACTGGACAGAATATTTGTACATCAGTGTTCATTGAAGCATTATTCATAACAGCCAGAAGATGGAAGTAACCCAAGCACCCATCAACAGATGAATGGACAAACAAAATGGTACATACACACAATGGAATATTATTCAGCCATAATAAGGATGAAGTTCTGATACATGCAACAACATGGATGAACCCTGAAGATATCATGTTGAGTGAAATAAGCCAAACACAAAAGGACAAATATTGTATGATTTCTCTTATATGAAATAATTAAATAAGCAAAGTCAGAGAGACAGAAAGTAGCATAGTGGTTGGGGGGAGGGGGCAGGGAGGAAGAGAGAATGGGGAATTATTGCTTAATGAGTATGAATTTCAGTTTGAGATGATGAAAATATTCTGGAAATAGGTGAAAATTATGCAATATTGTCAATGTACTTAACATTACAGAATTGTCCCCTTAAAAACAGTTAAAATGATTTCTGTTATGTATATTTTTACCAGTTTAAAGAAATAAAAGAAAATAAATGAAAAAAATATATATATACATGGACACATATCCCCTAGGCCCAGTGTCCTTTATCCTGTCCTCTCTCTGCACATACCCCAAATGATTCAAACTACAATTTGAGGATGTTCGGGGTCTTATCTCTTTTTAAGCCTCTGGAACCCATAGGGAGGCTTGCCTAATCCCATGCCCAAGAAGCCATTATGGGAGAGTTTGATTTAAGCACAGCCAAGTTCATGATGGTGGAAACAAGAAGGAATCAATCCAAACACTCCTATATATTTTATGAACAAGAACCTTGAATGAAGGACTAAATGAGCCTTTTGGGGGCCCTCCTCTGTCCCAGGTCCTCTGCCAGGAATGCATAAGAATATTACCTATTTTAATCTTCACAGTAACTTTATCAAGTAAGGATCATCATCTTCATTTCACAGGCAGGGACCCTGAGAGTCTGGAGTGAATCAGCAACTTTTCCAAGATAACACAAAAATGTTATCAAATGCCCAAACCAGAATGTAGCCATGTCTCTGTTGTTCCACAGCTGATTCCTGAAACCATGTGTCCAGCCAAGTGGCAAGCACGTGGGAGAGGAATAAAATGTAGAAAACATGGTATTGAAAACTTCAAATCCATATACTTGAAGAGCTTGCAGACTTGGGAGAGAGATATATACCCTTCAGATGCAAGGTGAGGGAAGGGCAAATAAACCCATCCATGACAGAGCATACAACAGGATGTGTCACAGGGATTCAGGAAGGAGGACCCCGTTTGTGCCTAGGGTCTAGACCAAAGCCAATTTGAAAGCACAAGCTCTGAGCCCAGAAGAATGTGCTGGTTTCACAGCTGGTGCCAGGTTGATCTGATGCAGGTCCAGGCAGAAAGAGCAAAACGGAAAGCCCAGAAACAGGCCAAGGGGAAAAAGTAACTTACTTCAGGACAGAGGCGGCATTTTAACTTAGCAGGCACAAACTGTCTTAGTCGATAGTTTGGGGACAACTAGCTAGACATTTGCAAAAATGAAAAGCTCTATTTTGGTTTCATGCTATACATAAAATTAAATTCCAAATGGATTAAGGATTTACATGAAAATAATTCTTAAAAAAAGACTAGAAAATATAGATGAATATCTGATCTCAGGTGGGGAAAGTTGTCCTAGGTGTATTTATTATGAGAGGGCTTACAAATAAAAGAATGGATAAATTCAACAAACAACAGACAGATTCAACTCCATAGAAATTTAAAACTTCTACACATCGAATCAAATACCATTAACAAAATCTAAATGGTACACGACAAACCGGGGAAAATATTTGAGACATACATGAGAGACAGAGGTTTGTGTTCTTCATATATAGGATGAACTTCCAATTAACAAGAAAAGGAGCCTCAATTGAAAAAAAAAAAAAATTGACAAAGGGTATGAAGAGTGTATTTCTCAAAGAAGAAATATGAGTGGCTTATGAAAAAAATGTTCAAACTCACTAAATATTTTAAAGGCAAACTAAAATTTTAAATTGATCAAAAGGGGTTTTTGTAGTTTTCATTTTATGTTGTGGATAGTGAATACATTTACATGGTCCCAGAATCAGGAAACAAAGAAAACAGTGAACGGTCTTCCTTCCACACTGTCTCCCACCTGCCTAGACCCCATTTCATCCCAAACAAATAATTCTTGCCATGAATGTCTCATGCATTCTTCCAGGATTTAGTTTTATAAAGGCAAGCAAATACTAGTATACATAATTATTTATTATTTTCATCCCTTTTATGTAACATATAGCATACTATATATACTGTTTGACACCTTGATTTTCCCTCTTAACAATGTGTATTACAGAACTTCTCATATGGGCGTATTACGAACTTCTTCCTTATTTATCATTAAATAGTTTTTCATTATATAGCTGTACAATAATTTATTTAGATGGTTTCCGATCTTTACTCTTACAAAGCATATTGCAATGAATAACCTTGAACATACATCATTTCTCAGTTGTGCCAGGGTTTTTGTAGAATGAATTCCAAGAAGTGAAATTACTGAGACCAAGGTTACACACATTTTTAATTCTGAAAGATGCTGCCAAATTGCCATGCACTAGGGCTTTATCAATTTTTACACCCACCCAGAATGTATGAGCATGCCGATTTCTCCACGGCCTTGCCAAAAGAGCGTGTTATCAAGCTTTTGTAATACACCAAATGGACGGGTGAAAAGTGGTATCTCAGGGTGGTTTCCATCTGCATTCCTCTTATTATAAGTGAGTCTGAGCATCTTTTCATAGATCAAACAGCCATTTCTATTTCCTTTCCTGTGAAGATGTATCTTTATGCTGTTCAAATTTCCCCCATTTTTTCTTTAAAAGATACTACTATTTGGGGAGTATTCAGTCACAAGGACCCAGGCACAGATGCAATGTAAGTAGGAGTAAAACTTGATACAAACTTTCTCAAGGACCATTTGAGAAATGATCAACATCCTTAAAATGTGAATATTCTTTGACCGGAAACTCCTCCTAAAGAAATGGTCATAGATGCAGAAGGATGTGATATGTAAGGATGTTCATCAAACATTGCTCTTAATGTCAAGAAACTAGAATCTGCCCCTCTCTGGGGTCTCAGGGTAGTCACCTGTGTTTCTTGCTACACCCTTCTCCTGCTTCTTTCTTTAGACTGCTTTTCTGATGGCAGTCAATGTCAATCACTGATCACTGCCTCCAAATGGCTGCCCAATATGGCGGCCTCCATGCCCCAGACCACCTGCCTCATTGGCAGTGTTACATCAAGGTCAGTGTTGGCAACTCAGCCAGCCCCCTGAATCCCAATCCAATTCCTGGGGGAGGGAAGAACATTGTCTCAGGAGGACTCTGGGGTCAACTTTTGGTCTAGAAAATTGCAGCCTGTTAGGAGTGGGTGGCAGCTTTGATGGTGCTGTTTGAAGAGGAGACACTCCTTGTCCAACTGCCCTGAAAATAGACCAGGGCCCGGCCAGTTAGGGTTTGGAGCCTCTGGAGCAGACATCTATTAATCACTTCCAGACATCTATTAAGCCCCTGCCAGGACCCCAGAGCTGGTAAAAAGAGTCCAGATCCCACTTGCAATGTTTAAGGAAGCAAAACTCGTCCAATAGACTGTAGTTTTTATTTATCATGCTACAGTAATTATTTCTTCAATTGGTTGGCCTTTCAAAGACAACACCTATTAAACTAAGCCATAATCCTGTGATTTTTCCACGGTTTTATTTTGTTTTGTTTTTCTTAAAACTTTTCTTTTGAAATAATTTCACACTTACAGGATAATTGCAAAAATAATACAAAACTCATACAGAGAACTCCAACATACCCCCCATACCTGAATCACCCATTTTAATAGTTGCCACATTTGCTGTATCAATCTATATCTAACTATCTATCAATTTTCTAAATATTTGAGAGTGGGTTGTTCCTCCAACACATAATAGTTCCATGTACAATCATAAGAATAAGGACACTCACTTCTGTAACCCCTTAAAGTACAGATATCATATTTAAAAATTTAATATTGGTATAAAGATTCAGTCTATATTCCAATTTTTTTTTTCATTTGCTCTAGTAAGTCCTTTTGGGCCTTTTCTTCTCCATTATTAGATCCAGTCCAGGATCATGTACTGCATTTAATTGTCATTGTCTCTTTAATTGCTCTCCTGTGATTTTAGTGGTTGACCCTGCAGCAACTTCTTGTGAAGCTGAGCATACATACTTGTAGAAAAAGGGCTTTTTTCTGATGTTCTGACAGCATTTTGCACCTGAAAACCTCCGTGCCACTTTTGTGAATGCAAGGGGAAGGCTTGCATAATTTCTTTGCTGGGGGAGGAAGAGCCTCTGCTGAGTGGAGGATTTTCCATCAATTTCTCCTAAGTCCAAGGGACAGATTTGAGAGTTGTTCTTGATGATTAGTTTGATATGGTCAGTGAAGTAAAGAGAGAAATCTGTTCTGGGATTTCTAGCTTGGGGAGTTGAGTGGACAGAGCTGACATGAAGTGATCCAGAATTCAGGGAAGGAATTGATGTAGATACAGAAGCAGAAACAACATAATGGATTCAGTTAGTGGCATGATGACCTTGAGATGAGATCAGTCTATAGATGCTACGGGTCTGGAGATCTGAAGTGAGTCTGGCCCTGAAATTTCAGCCTTGGGAGTTATTTTAGTTTGGGTTTCCCCAAAAGGAGAACCTAAGACACAGACGTGGGTGCAGGTAATTTCGTTGGGAGATGATGCCAGGAAGCTGAGGGGGAGTGAGACAGGGATTGAAGAGAGGCCAGTGAAGGGCGTGTGCTTTGAGGAGCTTATCTCCGTGGGTCCCTGGAGCTCGGTCTCACTGGAGGCTCTCAGAGGAACCATTACATAGCACACCCCTTTAAGGGACGGGAAGTGGGGCATTTATCCATTGTTGTCGCTGTCGTTTTTAATGGAGGAAAATTTTGTTTGAGGGGAAGGACCAATAGAAAGGAGGAGATTGAAGACACCATTGAAAATTCTTGGACCAAACTTCTGAAGGAATCTAGGAAGAATAGAACGATAAAGCGTAATGGTTAGCTGCTTTGGGATGAAGCATAGGTATGAGTGGAGACCACAGGGTGGAGGCAGGATGGCAAGCACTGAGGAAGAGAAGTGGATGCTTGGGTGGGGAGGGCCTCCATTTTTCACAGACAAGATCATCTCTTTGGAGTCCAGAGCTGGAGATGAAAAGCAGGGAACACACAGGGCCTCAGGCTACAGTAGAAAGAAGATACATTATGGAAACCACAGCCCTGGGTGTGAGGACAAGCACTACAGCGTACCCTCTGGGAGAGCTGGGGCATGTTACTTCACCTCCTGGAGCTTTAATTTCCTCATCAATAAAACTTGGATAAAATGCCTGCTTAGAAAGGTCCTCGTCAAGGTTAAAGAGGTAAGTATGTGATAGGGACCAACTGATAAGAATAGCAGCTAGTATTTGTTAGGTTATCCTATAAGGTAAATTCTGTTATATTCCAACTTAACAGGTGAGAAAATGGGTCTCAGAGAGGCCACGTAACCCTCTGGAGAGCAGAGAGCTAGTGCTTAGCAGAGCCAGAATTTGAACTTGAACAGCCTGGCACTGCACAAGACTGCCTCCCACGATGTCTGGCACATGGAAGCCAGAGGATGGCCAGCTTCTGATTTCCCGAGGAGGGAGAGCAGGGTTTGGGAGAGCCAACACGTGGCCCAGGCACAGCATCCAATTAGAGATGAATCAAAGCATCACTAAGTCATTAATAAATCCATGAATAAATCCACAGGGGAGATTGGAAGTCATAAACTCCACGTGGTGCTGAGCAACACAGGCCAGGAGTGTTGGTTGAATCAAACGAGTCTGCTACCGTCTTGCCTGTGAGTCAGTGTTGAATGAGGTGGCTGGAGGAATTAGGAGGGCCTTGAGATTTGCGACTCAGATGGGGAAAACCACAAAGCAGGAGGACACAGCAAGGCAGGGGCAGATGCTTCCACTTTCCTCCACTAGAACTGGCCCCATCTATATGGTTGACCAGAAGGACAAGCGAGAGGTTACCTGAAAATCCAGCAGGTACAGCCCAGCAGAGATTTTAACTATAGTCTTAGTCAATCCCACCCCTGCTCCAAGTCAACAATAGCCAAGATGTACTTCCAATGACCAGTGGTCTTGGAGCTTCCCCTCTTTCTTCAGTTTGGGATGGAAAAAGAAAAGCATTTCTTTGCTGCTCTGAGAACTGAAAGCCAGGACACTGACCCCACTGGCTGTCACCTTAAGCCACAGAGATAACAACGGTGGCTGGGTACCTGACACCTGGCCCTGCTTACCGCCTAAGCCAATACTTACCTCGGTAAGCTGACCCAAATGTTTGGCCACTCTGAGTAGCTTCTCACAAGACCTGGACGTGAGCAAGACCAGAGCACAGAAAGAACAGCCTAGATGTGGTGGTCTCAAGATATCTCTGTCTCCCACATTAGGTGGCAGGAAGGAGACTCAGAAATCTGCCTGATTCTGTGTGGCAGCAGGCGATTTGAGGGGCACAGTTTTATTTACTGCTCAAGTGCCTAGTAAGCTGAGGCCAGCATTTCACCTAAGAGCAGATATCAGGAAAAGAATGTCAGTAGGCGTCTATCTTGCCTCCTGAGCACAGACCTCTCCCCCGACTGCTTTTCCACGAGGAGAGGGTTCCCGTGAGCTTTCAGCCTCAGGACTTTGAATGTGGGAGACAAAGAGATTCCAGGCAGGCCTGGCAGTTGTGAGTGTGACAAACTGTCTCATATTTTTTAATGAAAAAATGATACTTCATCTTTCTAATGACAGAGAACTTGGAGGTGGCTTACAGAAATATATACCTTTTTGAATACATGGCTCACCATCTAAGAGCCACGGCAGTATGAGGGATGGAGCAGCAGACAAGAGGTTAATAGAGCATCAGGCCTTTTTTAATTGAAAAAATGACTGAGGGACCCCATGGCTGGCTGAGAGGTAATATTACAGACTGTAAGTACTGTTCTGGAGACTTCCTATTCATCTGGGGCTACAACAGCAGACATCAAACCATGTCGCTAAGCTTCAACTTGGACGGGAGCAACACACAGTATTTTTTCACACACACACACACACACACACACACACACACAATACACCTCTCTTCTTTTTACTCTTCTTAATTAACTATGCCCTCCAAGAAATAAACACACCAAGGGCTGATCTCTTTTGAATCAAACCATCTTTGTCAACTTGTCTGACCATAATTTAGTCAGATTTTCAGTGTGACTGACAGTCTTTATGGGCAAAGTTTTATTTTTTTTCACTCAGGCAATAGATAAAATATTTCCACTTTGGAGGATGCTATCTGAAAGGAGCTAGTGTGAAACAGAAAGTGAGTTGTTTCTAACTGGCTAAGGGATGTAAGAGTGAGATGATGAGTGAGGAAGTGCTTTGAGGGTATAAACACATAAAAAGGAGCTTTTCCTTCAGCTTGATTTTCACATAACTGTATTTGTTCCTATTACAATGTTCCAGGCTGTAAATGCAGCTCCTTTTGAGTCATGTGGTATGAGGGCTGAACTCACGAATGAATGAATGCATGAATGACCCCAAAATAACCGATGCCTTTCTTTGGGGGCTTCCCAAGTGCTTCACAACCAAACAGGAGGAGCCTAATTCAGAGTTCTTGGTGACCGGACCAGGCAATGGAAGGGCTCACGGTGGAGCGGGCGATGGGACACAGAGGCTACACCAACTCAGGGGGCCCAGTGCCCTCAGGCCCACTGTGCTGCTTCTCCTGACTGACCCCCCATAACCCCTTACACAGGTGAGAGAAATACAGTGATTAAATAGATTCAGCCAACACCGGTGTAGCCTGTAGAAAAGGCCCAAGATAAGGCATTAGTGCAGAGGATGCAAAGATGAGCAAACAGAAGTCTTCCCAGCAAGGACCTGACAATCTACCAACTATTGACAGACCCAGTGTGATTCCTCTGGGTCTTTCCAAGCCCCAAAGAAGCAGTTTTCTGGCCTGAGTTACCAGATCTTGTGCTCTCAGCAATTCCCAAGCACATAGACCAAAAGGGACACTCTTGCTCCTAAGAAAGTGGGCGAGAATTTACCTACACTCATGACAACTCACAATTTTTCTGCTAAATACTGTTCTAGAAAGGTGACTTTGTCAAACAGCTTTGCAGGTTCTGAAAGTGACAGGGGGCATCAACCAACAATTATTTCCACCAAGCATAACCTTGCAACAAGGCTTTTCTGCAACATTCCAGCAGTTCTAGGATAGATAACTGTCAGTTGCTGTTCTACCTTTATTTGATAAGAAATACCATGATTTTCAAAGACAAAGTAAAAATAGTTTGCCTCTAAAACAATTACAGGGTTTTTATACTCTGGTCTTCTCAGACTTCCAATACCACCAAAACATAAATGTGGACAAAGGCACTTCAGGTCTCAGAGAAATTAAAACTTTGTGTTTTATTCTTTTAACTCCTTCACTGTCAGGAATAAATAAGAATTAGGAATAGATGCTTCAACCACATCGGCACGGACATTTTATGGACTGGAGAGGAGGGGTTAATTGGGGCTAATTTTAAATGTACAAGCTGGAGGCACTTTCCCCAGAGAACCTGTGACAGCATCCTTGCTTCCGATGGCTGAGAGACGCTGGCTCCCAGCTCATTGTCAATTGCTCCCGGAATCTTGCAGCAAACAGAAAACATCAAAATAATAAATGAAACTAATAATGCAAAAAGGGTTTGGGAAATAAGTAGTCCCTTCTGACACCAGCCGTGCTGAAAGCCTTGGGGAAGGAAGGCTAGAATACTTAATGAAAGATGTAAATTGTGAAAATTGGAATCGTAAATTTTCCTTTGAAAGAAGTGGGAGTCGCAGCCCTGTTCAGAGGGAACCGAGCTCACAGGAGCTGGTTTGCTTTCCAGGTTCAGTCTGAGGAGGGCGGTCGCCCCCTCCCTTCTCCACAGAGCCGGGGGAGGGTGGAGGGTGGCGGTGGGGGGAGCAGGACTTGCAAGGGCCTGTCGTCCTGTCCTCGTTAAATTAAATGTGCCGGTTCAGTGGGGGCTGCCGGGCACCGATGACAACGCCGGGTGGGCAACTCCTTGTTAAACCTTTTCTTTCTCAGCAGAGGCCTCCTTACCATTGCCCCCTCTCCCCAGAGATGGCCAACCAAGGAAATAATGCCACAGTGGTCTAATGGGAAATCTTGACAAGGATGAACAGAAAAACCTAATGAGGCAAACCTGCTCAGATTTGATCGAAATATATTTCCAAGTGAGCACAAGACCCCAGAATGGAGGCATGAAAATGTCCCATCTGTTTTGCTCTGCAAAGAAGGGAGGAAGGGAAGGAGGGAAGAGCCTCCTGTAAAGAGGAGACTGTTCTTGCTATTTATTTGTCTGTGCTGATCATTTCCTGATCGCAGTCACCATGCTGCTCTCATTTCACGTGGTTGGTCTTTCTCAACTCAAAGCTCATGGGGAGCACTCAGGCATTCTCTAGCTACAGCAACCCAGAGAAGCCCAATGTCACCAAATTGCATTTCTTCTCAGAGGCAACTCTGCCAGGCCACTGCCTTCTGCACCGAGCTGGGACCACTCCTCCACTTCCGCTCTCCTGTGGCGTGAGGGCTGTGAGCTCAACAGCGGAGGCCAGTGGCCTAATGCCTCTCCTGGGCCCAGCCCTCAGAACCGCGCCTGCTCTCCCCATCCGAGATGCCGAGGACAGAGCTCTCTAGCTCTGACAACCTGCCCGTGGTACAATATGCCTGGCACCCCCCACCCCAGAATGAGCAGCAAGCAGCATGGGGGTCACGCCCCTGGGGTCCAGCCATTTCACTCATTAACTCAGCGGGTGGCCCTCATTTATTAATTTACTATTCACTCAATAAGTAAACGTCTATTGAGCACCAAGTATGTGCCAGCTAAGGATGGGGAGTAGAAGGCTGACTGCACTTACAGGGACATTTTGGGCCTGGTTGATGAGGGGTTCATTGGGGCTAATTTCGGGGGTCTGCGATATTAAGTGAAACAGGTGTGGCTCATGTCCTTGTGGGGTTTTGTACAAAAGTCGCCCGCTACACAGTGAGCACCTGGGGCAGGTGGGTGGGGATACAATGCCCGTCTCGTTGGAGAGATTAAGCCTGAACTCCACAGACGAAGGAAAAGTCCCAAGGCAGTTCATCCCCGCGTTACGGAGAAGTATGGCTTGACCAAGGTCAGTGATACAGCTGGGCCAGAAACCCAGTCTCCAGCTGGAAGTCCACTGCTCCCCACAGCTGCGAGATGTGAGGACACACAGTCCCAGATTGCTTTCTTTGGCAGGCCTCGGTCCTAGCCAGCTTGGGGATTCCTTCTGGCCGGAACCTCCTCTCTGCCCTCCCAGCCCCAGCGCGGCCCAGTGAATCCTCACTCACCAGCAGGGGGCGCCCTTGGGAGCATCACTGTCACTGCACCAACTGCAGCACAACCAATAAGAACACAGAGGGTCCCTGGGGGAAGCTTCCAGAACTTGTGTGCTCTACAGGAGAGAAGAAATTACCTTAGAGTCCCCTTCTGCACCGTGAACACTGTGTAAAAGAAGGTGCCTTCAATCAATATTTATTGAAGAATTGTTTCCAATCTCCTGAGATCCTCTCCCCACACAGCACTGGACATGTTTTTAAAAGCAGAGAATCACAGTGGCAGCTACTCTCCCGAAAGCACAGCTTAGTTTCATAAAATCCCCACTCATCTCCTCCTGCAAAGTTTATTGCACACATATTCTTTGCAAGACATTATGCTATGCACTGTATGGGGTGGTGGGGGTGTGCTACAGAAATTTTTTAAGTGTGCTTGCTGGAGTTACGGTAGTGATGATAAAATTTTAAAATGGTTGACCTTTGGCATGCTAAGATCTTTACTTCCGCTTTTTCCTCTATGGGGGGGGGGGGGTAAGCAGAAATTTAGCTTAGGTATGTATTTGAATTATGCACCCTCAAGGTGTGAGTGCAAAATTAGTTTCCTTAGCCAGTAAGTAGGTTCCTGAGCTAGTTCCTTAGCCACTACATAATGTTCTTCTTGTATGTGTCTATGGGCTGCACTGTCCAAAATGGTAGACCCGGCCACATGTGGCTATTTAAATTTAAAATTAGTCAACTAAAATTAAAGACAATAATTCAGCTCTTCAGTCACACTAACCACATTTCAAGGACTTGTTTCCATGCGTGGCTACTGCATCGGGCAGTGCAGATGTTGTACATTTCCATCATTGCAGAACATTCTAGTGGACAGCACTCATCAATGCAGTAACTTGAGTGTTGTTGCTTTCAGGAAACAAAAATGGTTCCCATAAGAAAGTAAGTGCTTGTACAGGTGATGGACGTGAAAAGGAAGTGAAGGTAGTTCTTTAACACAAACGAAACGTTTTATGGAAGCAGTGATCTGCAGTGGTGAATGGAATGTGGGATTTGGGCACCTGCAAAGGCTCTGGGCACATCCTCAGGAATGTGTGACCACCATGCCAGTCAGAACATGGCCAGTGCCACAGTGAGGGCACACGCAGCTGCAATGGGCACGCAGAGCCAAAAGGTATGCTCTGCTGGGAGGGTCAGGGAGGTATCCATGGAGAAGCGGCATCCGAGATGGATATGGAAGGTTAGGTGGGGTTCAGACCAGCCGAGATGAGGGGAGAGCCTTGCAAACGGGGGGAACCGTGGGCGAAAACCTTGCTGTGTTCCCTAGCTGCATGGCAACCAGGGAGGGTGGAGTCTTACTGCTTGGGGTGCATTTGAACTTAAAAATAAACTCACAATACAGATGATTGATACGGATACATACAGAAGGCATTTAAAACACTGGAAAACCACTAGCAAAAATTCTCAACCGGATCCATTTCTCAATTGAGAAATGGAACCGGTTGAGAATTTTTCTTTTCTCAAAGTTAGAGAACAGTTTCCTTTTCTACTAGTTCTACTAGTTTTCTTTTCTCAAAGTTAGAAAGCAGGAGACTCTGCTTTTCCAGTCCTGCTTTACCTCAGGAATTAGCTTCACATCCCAGCTCATCCAAGCTGAGAATAGCAATAGCATTGAACAAAGCAACCGTTTACTGTGCATTTTACCAAAATGTGCTCAACAGCTGCTGGGCTGTGCCCATGCATTGAGAGTGAAATTCCCTTGATCCCCACCCCATCCCCTTTTGAAGTCCAAGTCCTTCCAGAAGATTCTGCGGCCTCCTGTGAGAGCTACAGGCTCCCCTCTATAGCCCTTCACTGTCCCCCACTGTCTCTGGGCTCCAAGGCAGCAAGGAATCCATGGCTCCTTCCTCTTCACCAGCGTCCAGGAGGAGCCCTGCCCTAGCAAACATTTTTGGAATGTTTTAGACTCTTTGAATGTTTTAGACGATTTGGGGGGATGGTCACTTGGAAGGGCACTTTGCTCACCATTTCCTATTTCATTTGCCTTCCCTCCTCCCACCCACCCCCACCTCCACCCAGCCCCCAATTCCCTCCCTCTGCTTTGCAGAACACCTTCTGCCTTCTGCAGAAGCCTTGAAGTGGTCAATTCCCAGGCCCTGGGGGCTTAACCCCAAGTGGATTAATCAAGGGATTCTTTCCACGTCAGAGGCTCTAGCTTGTGCCAGCTCTGAAGAAAATAAAATGTTCTCCAAATCAATTCATATTCAGTATCTCACACAATAGTCTCAACAGCTGTATGCAGTTGGCATGATCATTGTCTTCATTTTGCAGATGAGGAAACTGAGGCTCAGCAAGGTTAAGCCACACGATGAAGGTTAAATAGCCGGAAAGTGATGACACCTGCTTATAAACCCAGGTCAGTTTGGTTCCAACATCCTTAGCCAGTCTCTCTTATTCACTGTCTGAACTGACCAGGTGTCTTATCCCCCTGCTGCCTCAAGGTGAATGGGGACAAACCAATCCAATAAAGTGGGGTTTGCAAAAGCCCGTTCCAAGCCATTTTTAAATGACCAGGAAAACAGAACCCTCTGGAAGACATGCAAGAAACTGCTTGGGAAGAATTCTAATGAGCCAGTGGGCTCTGCCGTGCACATCTGAACTGTATCTATTGTGGGCCAGGAATGAAGGATTTATTCTGTCCATGAATCAGAGAATAACTATTGTTATTATTCAGCATTGATTAATTGTTCCTCAGGCCCTCCTATGCCTCGTCACACAGTTCTCAGAAAATCATTAGGCTTCAGGAGTGGCCTGGGCCAGGCATTCTGGGTAAAGGAGCTGCACTGCGGGCCCGTCAAGGACAGCCAGATCTCAGCGCGGCCGGCCCTAGGGGCCATGGCAGTGCTGTGGTCCAGCCCACGCAGGGTACTCTGTGGCTCACGGTGGCAACCAAAGCAGAGGGGCAGAAACCACATAGCTCCACTTCCTTACAGAGAAAACCAAGCACTCCTTGTTGAGGATGGTGGGAAATGCATAAATATCGCATAATTACTAATAAGGAGGGGTCGTCCTTCAGGGGTAATCACAGCAGCCACCGCCTTGGCCACGGGTGTGCAGCCTGATTAAATGTAACATTGTAAAGGGACCCGGAGCAGTGAATTTTCATCCTGACATCCAATAACACGCCACGATCCTTTGGATATTGTCCTCCCTGGAGGTCAAAAATATGAATAAATTATGGCTCTGACAACCTTGACTCTGAGTAGAGGTGGGATGAAAAGCTCTCTGGGAAAAAAAAAACTGACATTACATTTGTGATCACAGAGAATAAAGGAAAATCCATACCCTAATTTTGCTAAATTTAGGCTTGACGGGAAGAACAGAGAATAACCTTTGACGTTATGTTTATTCAGGAGGCAAGGGCCCTTGGTGTTCAAAGCCAAGATCCATCCTCCATCATTCAATACGAGTGGGGAGTTACTAGCTCTCACTGACAATTTTTATTGATTAAAAATTATCAACCAGGGGAGAGTGCCATCCAGAGGAGTTGGCTCCAAGACAGTCTTGTTAAATAGTTGGTGGTGGCGCTTCCAGTTGGCTAAAATGTATGTCCAGAGCGTGGGGCCATCCATCATGCGGGAGGTGAGGAGCCTCATTTACGGGAGACGACAGAGGAAACGCCATCGGCCTGAAATCTGCTAAGCTGGGAATTTATAACATCCGGCAAAGGAAGGTTGTCTCTTGTTTGAGGTTCTGTCTGTGGGAGGGGGAGGAGCAGAAAGCAAAGCCTGGGAGAAGAGGAGTGAATCACTCAGGGGGCCTTGGGGAGGCCGTCTTTGGGATAAAGGGTAGGGGTCAATGTAGGAGACCATCCATCCATCCATCCATCCCAGCCTGGAGCCTGTCTGCCATGAACTCAAAGACCCAGCACTCGGCACATAAAACCAACCAGATTTGTCACTCAAGCAGCAGGGAACATGTCCAAGCAGGAGCCCCACATCACTCAGAAGACTGGATTGATAACGGGAGAGAGACCAACAAAGCCCCTTGTCCTTGGACATGACCTTGGTTTGTCTGTGTCCTCGGGGACACTGTCACCTGCTCAGCAGCCAAGCCAGGATCCCCTTCTCTCCTGATCTGAGACTGGAGGGGCTCAGTCGCCCACACGCACAGACCCCCAGGACCCTAATCTCCCAGTCATCTGCAGTCCTATTGGCACTCACATTTCACAGAACAATGAGATTTGATTTTCCATCACAACAGACCCTACCACTTTCTCCCCCTTTTTGTATGTGCTTGATCCTCCCTTTCCCTTCATATACTTCCTCGGGGTGTTTCCAGGCAGTAGGGGGACCATGAGTCACCCAGACCATGAAGTCTGACCACCTAGGTCCTAAACCTTGCTTTACTTTTTACTGGGACCAGCTACAGGGGCAGGGCCCAATCGACTCCTAGTGGAGCTGGAGGGAAAAGGGAAAGTCAGGGACACGGATCCTGTTTTATGGATGATGTTGAGAGATGTTTCTTCATCATCAGTGTTTGCATTCATTTTAATTTTTTAGAACATCACCTTGAAATGTTATTTGTCTTGGCCAGTGGCAGAGAAGCGAAGTGTGTGGTCTCTGGAGGGGGGCCAGGCTCAGCACCGTCTCTGGGTCTCCCACTTCCCCCTGGGTGATCTGTAAATGGAGGTGAGTGCAAAGAACAATGGCTGCCCTGGGTGAGGGCAGCTGTAACTGAGACAGGAGTGGGATTCAATCCTAAAGGTGCTTCTGTGAATCTGGTAGGAATCCAGGTAAAGGAGGGAAGAGCATATCAAGAAAGGACTTTAAAGATCTGCACAGAGGCCAGCTTATAAGGGCCTGGGGTAGAGAAAGAGATGTCACGATTCGATTTACAGAGCAGCGAAGTTACAAAGCTGTGATCACTACCAGTGAGGGTCCAGCAATCAAAAGGGCATCTTACTTTGGTCTCTAAAAATGAAGAAAGTAAAGACATACCACTGTGGGGGAGGAGGGACCGATGACAAGGAACAATCAGTCATTTGGGGGAAAATTAAGCTTGTTGTCTGTGGGTTTAAATATCCATTTGAATGTAGCCTAAATGCTTTGGAATCCAGTGCTTCAAAGTAATTAAGGTGATGGATTTTGCATTTTGTCACACAATGCAATTAAGGAGTAGGATTTAGCCAACATCTTAAGCCTATTAAGAGAGGATGGAAGCTGGCCATGTTTTCATGACTTTGATGAGATTGCATCTCATTTGTGGGATTCTCTGCAGAATGTGCCTTGACCCTCTGCAGTCCTGGGTGATGTGTGTCCCGGCCACTCGCCTTGGGAAGCAGGTAGCAACTAAGGCGCCAGAAAAGCCTGCCCCACCTGCTCCCCTGTGACTGCCACACGCTAATACATCACCATTGTGGCCCCTGTCACCTCCGACTGCAAATATGATTTTAGCTGTCAGGCAGCTGACAGAAAACAAAGCATAATTTACAGCCAAATTTGGCCTGCAGAAGCACACACCTGGCACCCAGCAGCGTAAGCCGTAGAAACACACTCAAGGGCAAGACTGAGCTGGGCCAGCCAAGAGTGAGTGCAACCCCCTCTCCGGGCCTACTAAGTGCTCACTGTTGGAGGAGGGAGAAAAGAGAATGTAGTTACTATTACTTACAATTATAATTTCTGAAATACATGTTGAAAATTTTATTTCTGTTGATACTGCCACAGTTATATCGTTAGCAATAAATTGCCTACTAAAGACTAAAGTGAGACCTTTTTCGTGCTAATTCCAAGAGGAAAATGATACTTCATTTCTTTCACAGGCTGCTTTGCAGGTCAAGTCTTCTGAAGCGACACTGGGGAATGGCCAGTGGCCTTGGAGAAAGACCCAGTTTGAAAGTCTTGAATTCTCACGCTGGCTGCCTAGGGTTGGAGGGGATGGGAAGGAGCTGGGAGGAAAGATCTGGGAAAGGATTACAACTCAGAAATGTCAAGACCCATTTTCAAGCCTGGCAATGAGCTCCCAGAACTGAACTGTATGAGAGTGTGTAGGTATGTGTTCATATGTGTCCTAAAGGGGGCAAATGTGCACCCAAAACTAGAAAGAGCCAAACACAGATGAGGCCATGGGAAATCTGAGCTGTTTGTGAAAATAGAAAACATTGCACTGTGGATTTTTTTGAAAGGGGGTTCATCAGCTGCACTGGGGCTCCCCTGGCTTCTAGCCTGGTTTGTCCTTAATTCCTTGTGGGACTACCACTCAGTCCAGGGTGGTGAGGAAGTGCAGTCAGTAGCTGGACCCATTAGGCCTGCCCAGGTTGAAACCCAGTTTCATCACATACCAGCTCTGTGACCTTGGGCAAGTGCCTAACCTTGCTAAGCCTCAGTTTCCTCATCTGTAAAATGGGGATTAAATGTATACCTATTGCAGAGGGTTGCAGAGTTAAAGGAGATGAAGTATGTTATGGTGCAAAGCACAGTGGCCAGCCCCTAGTAGCTGCTCAATAAATGGTTCTTCATATGCTAAATGTTGTTAATTCAACAAGCAATGATTGAGCCCATTATGCATAGGCATATAGAATTATATAGGGCTTAAAGGTGTGGGCCCTGCTTTCAAGAGTTTGGCAGGGAAGCAGATAATGCAAGTGAGAAGAGGTTGGACCCCTGAGCATGACATCTGGACAAAGTGTGCCAGAATTGGGAAGAAGGGAAGGGAAAACATCAAGTCAGGGAAGCCTAGTGCATATCACTTCACCCCTCTTCTATAGAAGGGAGTAATGATCCTCTCCTTCCTTACCTTGAGGAGTTGGTATGAGACCCCAAGCAAACAAACCAAAAATAATACAAACAAGTGTTGTAAAGCACAGCACATTCTAAAAATCATGGGAGTATGACAAGGGTGATGATGGCAGTGATGGGGCTAAGAGTGGACAAGATTCTGGGAAAATTTGTAGAGTGGTAATTTAGGAAAACTTTGGGCAGTTCTCAGGCACTCCGAATTCACTTAAGATTACCTGAGACTTAAGAACTGTGTCATGATTTCAAATACCCAACTCTGCTGTACAAAGGCTTTTACCAGAAACACATGCAACTGCATACACACTTCAAATGGAAAAGTGAAAAACGTGGGAAAAGTGGTACAATGCAAAACCTTTCCTCTCCCTGGAAGCTTCCCACGGCTGAAAGGGCTGCTACCAAACCTCCCAGGGAGCTCAGGAACACAGGAAGGTAAGAAACCAAAGCACTGTCAGTGCAACTACCAGGTCTTGGGATCTGTCTGGTTTGAATCACAAGTTTGATCGTCAGTAGTCTCAATTTTATTAAAACATATATCCTCTTGTTTGCATATTGTCCAGTAAAACTTCCATATCTCCGTTTATAGGTCTGGAAGATGGAGGGAAGGAGAGAGTCTGTTTACAAATAAAGCAGAGACACAGATTGCTATCTCAGTAATTCATTCATTAACTCCTCGATGGCATTTTTCGAAAGCCTACTAGGTGCCAGGCACTTTGCTGGGCCTTGGAGATACAAAGAAGAGCAGAACATTGTGCCCAAATCAAAGAATTCACAGTCTCGGGGAGGTAAATACTTAGAACCACAGAGTGGCTGCTGCTGGGCCAGACACCAGCCAGGGTGCACCAGGTTGAAGAAGAGTGTAATTACTCGGCTTGGGGGAAGGGGATGGAGTGGAAAGCACTGGGGTGGACACACGCAAAGGGCTACTGCAAAAAGGATTCCAGTTCACAATCTCAGAGTAACTTGTTCATTCTTCGGTCCCAGTTTTGTGTTGGCCAATCTTTAATTAATGAGTCACTGCTCTTGGTATCAGCAGGTAGGTTATTTACTTATTGGACTTGTCCTTTTGAGCAGTAAATAAGCATAATTTTAGGGGGTTGCAGAGTCTCTTGGCATTTACCAACTCCACCAGGCAGCCTGGTGAGAGGAAAAGTCAACTGCTCTTCCAAATGGCCAATCAGCAAGATCAGCAGCATCTGCCCATGCAGAGACAGCAATGAGCAAAAATAACAAGAATAAAAGAATAACAGTCTTTCTCCAAATTTCACCCAGCTCTGGAAATAAAACCTATGTTCACAGGATGCCCAAACATCCAAACAATCTGAAGGAAAAGTTGATTGTTAAAATGTTTGGTCTGCAAGAGCCAAGCAAAGCCTCCAGAGGTTGGCCACAGATTCTGGACACCTCCTGGGAAGGTAGCCTTAGACAGGCTCCCCAAGTAGGAAGAAGTGGTGAGCCTCCCATCAGACTTTGAGTCCTATCCCTCCCGGATCATAGGCCAGGAGACTGTCCATTCTCCCCAGACCCTAACGCCCTCATCAAGCTACCTGCCATCAGCTAAGCCCTGACCCAACTACCAATATGGGCAGCCTGTCCCCACCAGAATCAGGGACTGGGAGAATGCAAGGAACCTCGGGATTCATCCCACTCATGTCTGCAGGATGGTGAGTGCACCAGCAGCATCTGTGGACTTGTTAAACATGCAAATTCTCAGGCCCCACCCACGAGATTGTGAATCAGAGGGTCTGGGGTGGGAGCCAGAAGCCGCATTCCTAATGAGCACTAAGTGAGGCTGAAGACCCACACTTTGAGAAATACTCATTTGTGGAATTCTTTGAAATACAGAGGAGAAAATTAAGGCTCCAGAAGGTGTGGAGACTTACCCACGATCTCACAGCCAGCCAGCGGTAAAACCCTTTGGATTTCTGTTATTCCAGCCCAAAGTAACAACAATATCAACTCAAGACGTTCAATTCAGCAGAGCACAAGGCACAATCTATTCCCAAAGTCTTTGTTACAAATATGGAAAAAAATCAGAGGGAGCTTAGAAGTGGGGGCAAAAATTCTTTGAATGAGCATTAGAGGCACTTTAAACCCTTCAAAATATCTATGTTCTTTTACTTTCTCTGTGCCTCTTCTTTTCCCTCTCCTCTCTGGTTCCACACAGTCTTGAGACAGTGAAACGTGTCATATATGCTATAGGCAGAAATGAGCAACAGGCTGGTACAAAACAAGTAGTCCAATAGCTAAATAATTTTCAAAATTAAAATACAAATGGAAACCAGAATTTTAACCTAAATTAATATGCATAATTAATACTTGGGCTTCTATCCCCCTCTATTTATGACTGGGTAGTGGCATAAGCTTTATCTCACAAAAGACCATTTTATACACATCTGTTTAGGGTTGAAAAAAAATCTTTTCAGGATTATCAGAGGAATCCAAGGTGGAGGTGATTTCCCCCATCATGTGCTTGAACTTGGGAAGATTTTCAACATTAATGGTTGACATATAAAAGACATTTATAATAATTACTTGGGTTCTGATGACAGTTTGGACAATAAGAAGCCTGGTTCCAAAGTTCCTTGATCAGCAGTGTTTGCTGTGACTAAGGGCCCGTCGGGCGGCAGACATTGACTCTGTCTAACCTTTGCTCTTGTAATAAAAATGCAATAAAGTAATTGGTTAAAATAGAGACATGTCTGATAAAGAATATTTGCTTTTTAAAGTAACTGGCTAAAATAGGAGCATATCTGATAAATGAGTTTATGGGGGACGGAAGGCCATGCCTTACTAATTAGTCAAGATTCTGTTTCCTACATGGATTCCTTCGTTACCTCTTTGAAGAGCACTGTAGCAATGGAATGAAGAAAATGCTCTATAGCGTTAACAGGTAATGTGTGCACACATCGAAGAATAAACAGTTGTTTACAGGCTATGACACTTGTTTTAAAATTCCCTTGCTGCACAGTACTAGAAGATACAGCATTCTGTGGCATAATCAGAAGAGTGGTTCCTGCTAGGACCAATATACTTTGACCTTCTTTGCCATAAAGCAGGAGGCACCGAAATGCAGGAAAAGAGTCTCTCTAAGTCCTCTGAACTCTTAATTCATTGTAATCTACACCAGAGTTGAAAATCCATGAATGTCTTGATCAATCTTATTTCTCTTGAGAATTTGTTCTACATTAGGCCCTCTTAAAAAAGTTCCAATTTTTAATTAAAATTTTATTGCTTAACAATTAAAGATATAAAGAATGACATCTGATATAATTATGAGTAGACCAGAATACATTATACATTGCAATAGTAATAAGAATGACAAGAACAAGGGTGTCGTAAATAAGCACGCGTTGATTGCTCACCTTTTGGTATCCCCTGATAGCGATTAATGAACCTGGAAGGCAGCCATATTGTCTCTGGGCTCTGTGGGAAATGGAGGCCACCAGCACCCAGGCATTGGGGCTCCCTGAGCTGCTCTTGGCTTGTCCCTAGTGAGTCATTTTAATGGAGTTACTTAAGCTTACAATCTTCTCCTACTGGGATAAACTCTTCCCCTGAGGCTCCCAACCTCGGGCTGATGTGGGCAGGGGACGGGAGGTGGGGTAGCTTATGGCATAGGAGCTGTCTCTTTGCAGAATGCAGCAGAGAGAGAGAGAAAATTCCTAAGTCCTGTGCAGCCTGCCCTGGGACACAAGCCTGGGAGCATAAAACAATGGCAGCAGACAAGATAAGACCTCACCTTCATAATTAATTAGCCTTTATGGAGTTTTCTGCCTAGAAACAGCACTCTTCTGAGAAGTATATCACCTAGATGAAACCCTGTAAATTCCTGATACTTCCAAATCCTACTGCATCACGCAGTCCTTCCCTCATGATTAGAAACAAAGCCTTGTTATCGCAAGACTTACCTAAATACAGAGGAAAATCTCAATTAATCAGAAGTCAACCAATTAGAATCTTTGGCTAACTGGATATTCCCCCTTGAATAAAAATTCTTAATAATTATAATAGCAAACATTTGCCTAGTGCTAAACATGTGCCAGACACTGTACTAAGCATTTTACATTTAAGTTACATAATGACTAATTCTTGAGGCAGGTCCTATTACAATCTATTATTACAGGATGCAGAGCAGCTACCACATCTACATCTGCAGGCCTAGAGAGTGAGCCCTGGCACTCAGAGCAGAGCTTCTCAAGTTCAGTGCCATCCTTGGTCAGCCAAGATTTTCATTCTGGCCACCCATCCTGGCTTGGGAAAGCTTTGAAATCATCAAATGTTAAAACAAAGTGGATTGAGTTATCCAAGCAATTGAATTAATTGGTGCACTCCATCGATTACCCGATTCTCTACATCCCCTATGCATAGCCCTCCCTGGCCCTGAGATTCACCCATCTGAGCACTAAAGTGCCCCCCACGTCCAGAGGGACTTCCAGAAGAAAGACATGCAAACGCTTGTATTTTCAGGCACTAGCAAATTTGGGGTGCAGATGTTAACCCCAGATTCACGCACCAGCCTCAGGTGTTATTTCAGGCTGACTTGAAGATGACTTTAATAGACCCTAGGATGATTAAGTTCGGGTCCTAATGTCTTCGCTGCTAAACTTTAAGAGCAGGGATCTAACCACCCTTGGGCATTTTAATGCATCACCAGGCCTCAAAAGAGTTCATGTAACCATTTCATTGCCAAGAAGAATCACTAGGGCTATGAAGAGGATAGGTGGGGTGTTAGTGTTAAAGGAAGTTAATAATGAAATGCATTCACTATTCCTTCCCCAGTGAACACGGAAACACACTAACCATGTCTATTGTAATTGGTAATAGGTGGCTTCCATTATTACACCATTTTACAGATAGAGAAACTGAGGCATAGAGAGGTTAAATAACTCACTCACAGATAGTAGGCAATGAAGGATTTAGCTTCAGGCTGGTTGACTCCAGAACCTAGGATGAAACTAAGTGCTTAATAAATGAATGTCGATATGATTAACTGACAGAAGACTACGCTTCGATTAGTTACTCATACTATAAGCAAATGTTAAGTCAGCAAAAGACAAACCTTTGGCCAGCACTCTGCTGAGGCTGGAATGTCCAGTTACAAAAGCATGAGGGCAACCTCTTCTAGGGGAAAATAAAATGAGAGGAAGGAGTTGCTAGAAGCTGGAGGGCAGAATGCAGCTCCATGAAGACACCTGTTCAAAGCCTTGGCCGGTCTCCCAGGGACCCAGAAGGCATCACACTCCCAAGGTAGAGACAAGTCCCCAGATGACCCCTGGTCTGGGCAAAGCCCGTCTGTTTCCTGTGGATGCCTTCTGAGGCTGAGCATAGCTCTCCCCAACCCTCCTGCTACTGTCAGAAGCCAGGAAATTCGGGGAGCAGGGAAAACCCTAATCCCTCCCTCATGTTTTTCCCTACAGGTCACAGGATACAAATGTAGAAAAAGCATCCCAGAAACTCTCCTAAAGTTCTGATCGATGGGCAAATTAAACCATAACAGCTCATGTTCGCTGAGGATCAGAAACCGACTCCTTGCAAAACCATCTTGAAATGTCCTCAGGCTGCCGCATCCTTTCTGGAATTCCTCTTCTTCCCACACCCCTTTACGTGCCAACTCCTTCTGTTGTTTCAGCCTCCATAGACTTAACCAAGGATACTCATGGTGATGTTCAGTGCTAACCATATTCTTCTTGCTACAGATCTGAAAGCCAGACTTGGGCTTCTTTTCTTGGGTCTCCAAACACTGCCTTCAAATTCAGGTAGTTTGCGAAAGACTCTGAGGGAGAGAGAACTCAGCCATGGCAAATTGCTTGCCTTGTCATCTCCCCTTTACCTTCCTCTACTTGAATTGTGATAAATCAAGCTCAGCTTTTGGAGTTTATGTTTTAACTAAAAGGTCTAAATTCCCAAACTGTAAAGTTGCACAAATAGCTAAAATTAAAATGAAAGAAAAAAAAAAGACACATTGAGATTGGAATACTCTACTCAAATTGTTAATTCCATGAGGGACTGCCTAACGAAAATGTTATTTCCAACAGCTGATGGAGATAAAATTACAGGGACTTTAGCCCCTGTGCAATACACCCAATTCCAGGAATTTCAATAAAGATTTCTAGGTCTAAGACCCCAGACAAGGCACACCTCTGTTTTATCTTGTCAGTAATCTGTTTTTCCCCTAATGCCAATTCTGTATCCTCTTTCCTGAATATACAGTTAATAACTGAGACTGAAGATACAATGGTTTACAGGTGATCCCTACCTGATTCTAATTCAACTAGGGGAAAAGCAAAGAATTGAGCCAGCAAGGCCCCTGATTTTTTCCTGCACTAGAGAGTTACCAGTTTGGTTGACATTATTTACTAAATTAAACTGTTTTCGCACTGAATTGACCAGCTCTAGCATCAACCAGGGCATGAAGAGTGTACGAGGAGGAGTTTTTGTCAGCAACCAGGTTATGTTTAGATATAAATGTTCAGGCCTTAGAATGGAACAGTCCCAGCTGTTACTTGTTTAGCTCCACCGTTCAAAACCATGTCCCGTGGTGACTGCTTTGAGTTTGTGAGTCTTTCAATGGCTCAACTCTTCCACTGGCCTCTTTAATTCTGATTTTCTGCTCCTTTTGCAACAAGGGAAGAAAGAGGTGTTTTAAGTGACACTAGCTTCGTGATCCTATTCCTCTTTTAGGAAGAGGACATAACCAAAATGCAATTTCATTAATGCTAATCTGTTCACAGAAAGAGAAACCCAATCATTAGGAAGTTAATGGCAACCCACAAAGAAAGGAGCAGCGGGTTCTTCTTTCCTGGGTCCTTGCATTTTTAGCTTCCCTGGGATTCTCCAGATTCTAAATGAGCCACACGAGGGCTCCCAGAAGTTTCCTGAAATGCAGAAGCAGGTGGAGAATCACAATTAAGGTTCAAGTTGAGGCGCAAACACAAAGACAGTTTAAGTTCAAAGTGCTTCCCCGCCAAGGCCGCTGCTCAGGTGGCAGTACTTGAGGATGGGGCGGAACAATGACAGGTGCCAGACACTGGCCTATCAAGAGCAAGTTCAGGCTTTGGGGATCTGCAGGGCAGGGGCTGGGGGGCATTTCTCAGCCTCCTCTCAGCAAAGCGCAAGGAACTGCTGTGCATTCACCGTGTCAGGTGGGCCCGTGACGGCCCTGGTGTGGAGGGAGTGCAGAACCCTGGGGTGTGGACCCAGCTCTCTGCTGTGACCCATCCTGGAGCTCCTGGATACTCCACAGGCCTGGCTGGAAGAGCAGTTTCCCTTACCCCATGCCCGACATCCAGTAGACAGAAAAGAAGGTTGCCATACCAGGGGCACTGAGGCAAGATCGTGGGAGTAACCCCAAGGCCATACCCCTTGCATTTACAACCCACCACCTGGGAATTTGCCTCGTGGGGATTATGCTCCTAGTTTTAATTGAGCCATAGAGAAGTCATTAAATTAGCCTGTGCTGGTCCAAGACCAAGAGACATCTGGGGCTACAGTTCACTATTTTACCTTAGTGGTAAAGAGGAAAAGAATTGCACAGCTCACATCGTCCCTACTGGTCTGGGGCTGATAGAGGACCTTGACAAGAACACCTCAAAGTTCAGAAATGCATGATCCTCACCTTTCCAAACTTCCACTCCTCCTCTACCTCTGTCACTACCGAGTCCCAGGTGTTTTTCTCTTTCAAACCAAGGAAATGGTGCTGTTAGCCCATGAGGATTCCTTGACTGGCTGATTCAGGAAAGTTACTTTCATTGAAATAATTTTGGCCTTTAAAACCCAAACTGTTAGCAGCTCTTTGTGAGATTCTATCCCAGTCCCTTGGCTTGGAATCTCCATTGATACAATTCATGCAAACTCTGATATTTCCCTTCTGTAGCAGACAAATGAATCAAATAGGCTCATCATCTGCGCCCTGCCTTGCTCTTCAAAGCTTTAAGCTCTCCAAGGGGAAGAAAGAGCTGTGCGTCATCTTGGTTTGTAGCAGAGCCTGTGGACAGAGGCAAGCTGCCTTATAGGAATTTGAATCAAAAGAGCCTGTAAAGGAGAAAGGGTGGAGGAGGGATGATTTATAAGGCCCCTGCCAGGTTAGCATTCCCTAATTCCATGATGCTTGTGAAATGAATGGCCATTTAAAATCCTCCGAGGATTTAGGACTTGGGGATTCAGGAGCGTCTTCTCAGCATCTGGGTTTTTCTAGAACCAAGAACTGGGCTTCCAGAGCTGACCAGTGAGCAGAAGAACCAAGGCAGATTGGCAGATAGCAATCATCTTTAAGAGTAATTTGAGGCAATTACCGTGTAACTTCTGATTCATCAGGGATGAATCAGCAATAGGACTTTTAAAAGAAATGTTGGCTTTTTTGCTGTTTAACATGAAATTGGAGAGAGAAATTGGTGTCACGGTCTAGGTCCCTGCTACTACAAATTAGCAGGTACCCTTCTCTCAAAATATCCAAGGCTTTTGTTGTGCAGCCAAAACTGATCAAAGGTTACTGCAATCTAAAAACAAAAGAAAGAAAGGGAGAGAGAGAATTCTCCAGTTGCCTGGTTGCTAAGCAACCATAGTCTGTTCTGCTAACTGGGTCCGGGGGTCTTTGCTTTCATTTGCTGCTGAATTTCACTCCATATATAATATATACCAGCATGTTTATTCTCCTGTAAATGCCCAGCAAATAAAAAGCGATAAAGCCCTTTCACCGAAATTATTCATGTGCTAAAAGCTTTTATCCACCTCACTGGTGTGACTGACAATATCATACCAGCAAGCTTCCAGAATTAGTTCTTGTTCTGGTATTGGACTCCTGGGCTTTCTTTCTTTAATAAAAGAAAAAAAGCTACAGTTTTATTTAAGCTTTCTATAGTCTGGTATTACAGCTTCTCAGTACCAGTGATTAAGATGTCATGTCTATTCCAGGCACGTTTTCCTTCTAGTTGCTGTCAACTTTCTAGAGAAACTACCTTTCACATGATTTTTCTCCCTTAAAAAACTTTGGTTTGCTGTTAGTATTAATCTGCAGGAGAGAATCGGAAAGGGTTATTGTACATTTTTGGAGCATTTAAGGAAATCCAAATGGTACACAACGTCCTCAAAACTGTTTCTCAATGCACGTACCAAGGATCACATCCATCAAAATCCAAATCCCTGGGACTCGACCCATTTTACCAACCACACACTGAAGTTTGCAGTCACTGCCTTAAAGAACCTGAATGTTTTTATTTACACAAACTAATCAATCCTGGGCAAATCTGCATTTCTAAATCAGAGGTGGGATATCTCCATTTAGGCAAAGGTTTCAGGGCCTCTTGGAAAGACCAATTCCTGTAACTAATGACTGTGGGTACTGGCAAGCAAGCTGGTCACCCCTCACCAGGAGAGGAGGCCAGTCCACTTTCCAGAGGCCGAACCACGAAGATGACCACACACGCTGGGGATGGCTAAGGTCCACAATCTCAGAAGGTTGAAGCATGTTGGTGAATTGTATGGCTGGTCAACCTCCACATCCCCTTTTCTTTAATGAAAGATTTTACCTTAACACTAAAGATTAGTACCTGCAAGTATATATAGCAGGTACAAATTTCTTAAGCCACAAACTCAAGGGGTATAAACACACACACACACACACACACACACACATGCTTTAACAGTATTTAATTTCCCTCTCAATATCTCATTTCTACCTGAGGGCCAGAAACTTGATCTTATTAATTGCAGGAAAACTGTTAAATTCAGTGATCTCTCAACCATATCAGTGTGAAAATTCAGCCACATTCAGGATTTCTCCCCCTCCCTTCTGCACCCCTGGAGCTGATCCTAACATCGTGCGTGGCAGCAGCCCCAGTGGGGAAGGGATGTCTCCCTCTCAGCCTTGATCAGTCTCCATCCTCTGTTTCTCTGTAGCCAAGTCATGGATGGTCCGCTCGTCCTCCCTTGTTCTGGCCACAAGAAGACCCCTTGCAGGCCAGCGGCTCTCACCTTCTCAGCTGACTCCCGTTCCCGCAGGGAGCCCAGAGGCGGCCCTGCCCTCTCCTTCCCAGACAAAGCTCATCCCTCCATCAGCTTCACTCTATGGCTGCCGCACCCTGATGGTTTGGAGGACCTTTCTATGAGCCTTTCTGAGTCCCTGGGCTTCATCCCCTCCATCCACGGATCTCCAAATGTAAAAAGGGGTCCAAGAAGAAGGACATCAGGCTCCATACCCTGAACCTAACTCCCTCCCCATCTGCTTTCTCCTCAATTCCTTCTCCCCCTTTCCCATCTAGAGGGATCTGCCTCCTTCATTTGGGTGAAGATAGGGAGGTATATGGTTTATATCAGAACCTGAGCCCTTAGAAGTTTAAAATCTTAAGGAAGATAGGGGATGGGGAGGAGTAAGTAAAGGGATTGTAGGAATAACACCAACAACCACCCTCAAATGATGACACTTCACACCTCACCCTTCCACATATATGCTGGGCCTCTGGCACTACATTTATGGTGCAAAATTCAGATATACACGAAATGTGAATGAGAACACCTTTACGTTTACTATGACTTACTATAAAGACAGAGCCCCTCGGTTAAATATCCAATGAAGTGCCTTGGCGGTAGATTTCAAAGCCTTTCTTATCTTGCTGTCAAATTGCAGCAGTCATCAAGTTTGAAATAGTCTCCTAGTTGAGCTTTCCTTCATGAAGGCAGAAACCAAGGCTCCCAGAAGTTAAGCACATGACTGGGAGCACCTCGCTAGAAAATGGTAGCCCCTCCCACACTGCACCAAGATTGCCAACACTCATCCCCCAACACGGGACAGCTGTGGTTAGAGGGGCTATTTTGTCAGGTAACCTAAAATTTCTGTGTAGACAACTCCTTTGGGTTACATTATTACCTGCAGGAGGTCATAATTCAAATAAAGACCATTTATCCTAGACATAACACGTAACACAGACAACTAGGAGAGAAAAAGGCCTGGAGGGGATGGGATGTGGGACAGATGTAATGTGATGGGGGAAAGAAGAGTGACAGAAGATGTAGGTGCTTGGCCAGGCCTGAATAAGATTCCACAAGGGGACCATGACTACACAGTTAACAGAGGGGTATATGAAGACAGAACACAGTACGGGGATAGCCTGGGAAGGACAAGTACAAGAAGCTTCCCCTGTTCAGTTTACCTTGTCTCCCAGAATCAATCTTTGGCAAATTCAAACCTGTGGCTGCAACTTTGCTGCTCCTCCTTCTAATAGACTCTAATTACCACTAGCTCTGGACTAAAAAGGGATCCTCTTTCTGGATGGATCACAATGAACAGCTTCTCTAAAGAAAGGCTTTGATGATTTGCAAGCTTGTGTGTGTGGGGTGGGGTGGGGTGGGGGACGTAGTTAAATAGTCATTGGATTCATACATAGCCCTCTTCCATCATCTTTTATGCAGCATTAATTATTTTTCCTTTTTTCTTTCATTGAAAAAGCTTTCAAACAGAGAAAGCCCTAATTAATTTGAGGCAAGAATAATTTTTCCTACATCTTGCAGCTTCCAGCCTGTGATTAAAAGGAGCAATTTCAAAGTGGGCATCTTCAAACTTCACATGTAATATTGAGTGGTTCTGCGAAATAGCTTTTAGATGAGCTGTTCATGTGTTATTTCGATGCGTGCTAGAGCTGGTGTTAATTTCTGATAGAACACTACAGAATACCGATTCTCTTTCTAATGGATACCTTTGTGTAAAGGAAAGGACCCCACACCTCATTTGGTCAGATTTGGTTATTTTTCCCAGGATTTTGCTTATGGCCCTGCCTCTCCTGCACAGTCCCTCATGGGATGTCTTAGAATGTATTTCTCTCACATCTGTATATTTTGTCTTTCCAACTAGATTGTAGCCTTCTTTGGAGCAGGGCTAAGCTTTTCCTTGACATAATAGGTTGGATTCTTTTGATTAAATGTAACAACTTAATTCTGCTAGCTTGAACAGAAAGGAGAGAACATTTAATTTCATGAAGATTCATGTGTGTTTCCTGGTCTTCAGCTGACAGGGCAGCCTCCAGAAATGGAAAGCCACTTGAACCCAAGAGGTGGACATGCAGGATCTGGCTGTGGCTAAAATCTGGGTGTCACTGGCAGTGAGAAGGTTACAGAAGCGCAGGGTGTAAGTGAAATTGCCCGGGGAGAGCGTCAGGAGGACAGGAGTGAGAACCTGGGTCGTCCTTGAGCAATACTATTTAGTGGCTGGATGGAGGAGAATGAGCTGGGGGTACGGAGAGTGGCCAAGGGCATGTTGTCCTGGGGAGGTGTGATTGAGCACTGGCCAGCTTGGGGGGAGTGGGGAAGAGAAGGGGGAAAGGTGATGCCTGGAGACCTTCTGGAGAGAGGCTTCTGCAGAGGGATGGAGCTGGAAGCCAGGGCGGAGTGGGTGAGGATTGTGGGAAGGAACTAGAGGAGCAAATATGAACAAGGCTTTCAAGAACTTTGGCTCAAAAGGGGAAGGAAGAGCAAGGGTTGAACCTGAAGGAAGATGCAGGATCTGAGGAGATTTCTCTCCCATTTATGGAAAGAACCCCTCATAAAAATGGAAAAATGCAAGGGTTCGAGATTTATGATTATAGAGCACATTCTCTTTAAATATGTGCATATACACAACATGCACACAGACATATGCAAGCTATGTAGCACATCAATATTTGGTCCTATTAGCAGGACCATTCTCCAGATAAAAAAGTAAAATCCAAAGCTGTTCTTTCAGCATCACCATCTTGCCACACTATTGTGGTTGGCAAATCAACCACAAGCATTTGAAACACCTCCCCTGAGCAGCACAGGGGCTCCTTCCACAGGAAAGGACGGACTCAATCCCGATGCAAGGATTCCGGGTGTTTATACGACCATTGCCCTATGAAATCTCGAAGGGCTACTTTCCACCAAGCCTCTAAACCATATGCTTTCTGTCTCTTCCAAAGGGCCCCACAGTGTTCCCTGTACATTTTTAAGCAGTAACTTGCACCATCTATTTTAAGTCAGTCTGGCCTGGGGGCATTGTCACTCACCATTGACAACGGCAGAATTGGAACTGGACCCCACTTTCCCAAGCCAGGCTCGTTCCCTCCCGCAAAACAGATGGGCTGCTTCTTCTCCACCTCTCTTTGTGACATCAACTTCATCCTTGATGCACAGAGAATTTTAGCTCAAAAAACTCTCGTAGATTACTTTTTCACACCGCTACCAAACCCCATCACTTTACAAAGGAGGAAAGCAGGAGCCCAGGGAGTGCAAACAATTTGGATAAGTGCACTTAGCTGGGTCTAAAACTAAGATCTCCCCACCCTCAGATCAACATGCTTTTGCCCCCACAATGTGTGCCTGCTAGGTGCTCCCTAGCAGCTTGGCAAAAAGGAGTAAAGTTCTCCTTTTCTTAAAAACCTGGCCATCTGTCTTCAGACCCCTCCAGGGACTTGAGAGAACCCAACTTGTTGCTGAGCTATAACTATTGAACCCTGTGAAGTTTCATCTCAGAGCTGAGGTAGAGCTAACGAAGTCTCATGTCTATGCTGAGTTTGACCTGAAGGAAAAGAATTTGAACTTTCAGGCCCATCAGAGTTAAGGGGCTTTTTCTTCCCCAATCTTAATGTGTCAACAGGGCCTTCCAAGGAAGAACTCCCCACAAGTGGTGACTCTTGAGGAATGAATGGTTACTTTTGACCCTCATGGAACTCTCCCAAATCACCACATCTCTTGCTGCCTCTCCTTCTTACCCCATTTCCTCTAGGGTGAGATGGCCCGAGTCTACCAGCTTTTTCCAGCTACCCAGCACTCAAAGTCCATGCCCTCCATGTCTGCCCTGACTTGGTCCCATCGTTGCCTTGGCTACCAATTTCTCACCAATCTGGAGGATTTCAGTGGCTTATAGTTCTCTTCTAGTCCCAACTTCCCACTGGCCTACAGCCATGTGACGGCTGTCTGTTCCATGCCATGGCCACAATGACCTCCCTCTCAGAGTGTGGAAAGTCATACTTGATTTGTGAGGCTGAATTCCTGGCCTCCCCAGCACAGCTACCCAGCAGGCCTCACCCTCCAAAGGCACTTCCATTTCTAATGCTGTCAGAGAAATGAAAGAGGGGGATGGTTAGACAAAGTAAGGGGACTTGTGTCCTGGAGGCCCATTGCCCCCACTGCTTTGCTACCCACTCTCCCCTAAATCTTTGCAACCTGATGCCTGTCAACATCACATTACTGAAATAATCTTCTTTTAGGTCAAATCTCAAGTGCTTTGTCTAACCACTCCCCTCACTTTCATTTCTCTGCAGCAACTGACAGATTTGACAACCCACCCCCCCAACCTGCCACACACACCCACATGCTTCCTTGAAATCCTCTCTTCCTGGTTTCTGTAGCACTATACATTGCAGGGTGGCTTTCTCTGCCACCTTTCTACCACCTATCTCTTCTACATTCTGATGTCTGTCCAAACTTTCCCAGTGGATGTTCTCAGCCTCGGCACGTCTAAAACCAAACCTATAGTTTCCTCTTCAAACCTACCCTGCTGTATCTTGAATGTCATTACCATCTTGCAGCCTACCAGGTTGGGCATCAAAAAGTCATCTTAAACCCCTGTCTATTTTCAGCCCACACAAAATTAGTCCCCAAGTCTTATCAATTCTTCCTTTGAAATGTCTCCCAGACTTAGCCCATCATTTTCATTACCACTTCTTTCTGTTTTTTAACCCACCTTGCCCATTCCTGATGGATTAACCTCCTTAAAACCTTCATCTAGCCTCACCAACTATAACCCCTACTACCCATATGAAGCCAAAATCTTTGCTCTAAATTTAAAATCCCTAAACATGCTGGCCCCATCATGCTTAACCAACTCCCATTACTCCACATTTCCCATTACTCCACAGTTTGATTTCTTTACAGCAAAATGTCTACCCCCAGGCAAATGAACATGGGCTGTGAGCTCCCAACACCAATACTTGGTGCTTCTCTCCTCATTGCAGACCTCTGGCCCCCACTCTGCTTTCCGTCCTCTGATTCATCCTGCTCAAGCCTTACTTCCTCCCTTACGGCACCTGGTGACACCTGGTCACCCTGCCCTCTTCTCTAATTATCTCACCCTTACTACTGATACTCCTTATATCAGTACCTAATGGTAGATATTTTTTGATTAGTGTAACTGTTCAGTTTATCCTATGTGGAAGATTATTCTGATCAAGTCAGCAAGCTGGAGAATACAAAACATTATCTTAAACGGTCTGTACAGTGACAGGGTTGGGGGTAGAGAGAAGGGTTTTAATCTTCCAATAATATTCCTCAGCCACGCCCTCCATTCTTGAACATGGACAGTTGACATTTTCTCAATTTAAGGTAAACGCTGTGGAGTCTGTGAACATAAAGTTTCCCCTTCCATACAGATGTAAATTCTGGAATCTCCCTTGTTTTGTTAGTAGGCCAAAAAGGAAAATTATCATGTAGACACATTCATTGAACATAACGCAATACAGTTAAAAATAGACAACAAAAGATAACCACAAAGTATCTACCCTGGAAAATTTAAAAATAAATTTTCAAATAATTTTCAAGTTTGAGAAGAAATAGAAGCAAATTATAAACTATGTACAACTCAATAAAAGCATGTCTTAGCAAAACTTACAGGATGCAGCCAAAGAGGTACCCAGAAGACAATGAATAGCAATAAACAAGTTTATTAATACACAAAATAGATTGAAATTAAATGGACTGAACTTTCAAATCAGGAAGGAAAAAAAACAAACAAAATAAGCCAAGGAAAGTAGAAGGAAAGAAGTAAAAAAGATTTTTAAAAGAAAGATAAATTGATAGAATCAAAACTGGTCCTTTGACAAGACCAACCTTTTGCCAGTTTTACTTAGAAACTAATGGTACCTGGGGAAGGCCTGTGGCTAAATTTTAGCCTGAATTTCAGGCACAATGCAGGGACTGTACAGTCTCAGACAAGTTTCTTAACCTCTCTCAGCACAATCCCACTACCTGTAAAAGACAGATAACAAAATATCCTGCTCCAAAAGTTGCTGTCAGAATAGATGAGACAGACTATGTAAAATATTTAGCACAATGCCTGGTTCACAGAAATAGACAATTAATTATTATAATGTCATCATAATGTCATATACTTAAACAAATAGAGGAGTGGGTCTCAGTCCTGCCTTTGCATCAGGATTACCTACGGTAATTTTTAAAATTCTTGTTGGTCAACTATTTCTGTTACTAGGGCAGTCTGGTTTTCTGGTCAGAAGAATCATTTGTATTGCTCTCCAAACTATATTGTTGACACAAATGAGCTTCATTGGTGCTCCCAAACTTGGGGGTGTCTGATTCTGTCATCCTTTTAAAAATATTGCTCTATATGGTTTCTTCTAACCCAAGCTTCAAGGCTGGAAAAGTCTGAAATTGGAAAAATTTTGGACCTTTTATTTCATTTTCCCAACACCTCCAAAAGTTCATATTTAATGCATAGTTTAGGTGACAAGATAAATTAAATCACTCCCCCCTCCAAAAAAAAAAAAAGAGAAGCTGTCTTTGTTTGGGTTCTCCCAGAAACAGACTCTGAGGCAATGATGTGAGTGTCAGTCATTTATTTGGGAGATGACTCCTGGAAGTAGCAGTAGGAGAATGGGGAAGTGAGTGAAGGAAGGGAAGGGGGTCAAGAGGGTGCATTAATGCCTATGTTATCACTGTGGGAAATCAGGACTCAGTCCCTGTGCTGGTTTTAATCTGTTATGTACCCCATAAAAGACAGTTCTTTTAATTGAATCTTGTGAGAGCTGACCTATTGTGGGTGGGATCTTTTGATTAGGTTGTTTCCATGGAGATGTGACCCCACCCATTCAAGGTGGGTCTTAATTAGTTTGCTGGAGTCCTTAAGAGAGTCGACAGGACTGAGAGGCTTAGAGAGAAAATGCCCAGACATTTTGGAGACAGCTGTTGAAACCAGAACAAGGAGAGAAGCTAAGAGATGAAATCCAGAGTTTGCCCCCAGAGAATCTGAGAGAGGACCCCCAGATGCTTAGAGAGAAACAAGCAAGGATGCATAGGAGCTGAGAGAGAGAGAAGTAAGACAGAAGCCCAGAGACATTTTGGAGAAAGCAATGGGAACAAGACGCTTACACTGGGAGAGGCCCAGCAGGCCCATGTGCCTTCCCAGCTGATGGAGGAACCCTGGACGCCATTGGCCTTTTTTCAGTAAACTTATCCTCTTGTTGATGCCTTAGTTTGGACATTTTCATGACCCTACAACTGTAAATTTGTGAATAAACCCCCCATTGTAAAAGCCAATCTGTTTCTGGTATATTGCAGCTTTAACAGTCAGAATAACGCCTCGGAGGACCTCTGAGATGGGGTGTAGAACCTCAGCATTGTCCTACTCAAGGGGTGGGGAGTCAGGAACTGAGCCACAAGCTTCCATTCAGTCTTGGTTGGGGGCTGCTCTTGAGCCATTAACTCCTCTCCGCACCAACAAGTACACTCCAGTGCGAGAGAAAACCCTCAGGCAGAATCGCATTTGCTTGCAGGAAGAAGCCATTGGCACTTGGGGGACCCCAAGTGCCAACGGGACGTGGGCAGGGTGCTGACAGCACCTGTTAAGAAAGCCAGCCTGTAACCCAATGCGCAAGCTTGGGGTGCTTTGTCTGGGCCCTCAGATTCGGAAACAAGTGAGGAGTGAGCAGCACGTTCCACAAATTCTTTCACACTTCCCTTACACCAGAGGTTACTTTTTATTCGACCGTCCTCATCTTTTCAGGAAGTTCTTCATAAAAAATGAAAAGATTTGTGTTTTTCAATGCAAGGAATTGGAATATAAGACAAGTAATCTTTAGCGTGTTTTGCTGCATGCATGCAACTGATCCCTCCTTTACCTTTTATGCTTCATTGTTCCAAAAATACTCTTTCTTGGAAAAAAATCTGATCACAGGGTTTCCATGTGATTTGAAAGTGCATGCAATCAGCATGTTGAGGAAGGGAACTGATAACAGAAGCACCTGACACATGTTAACACTTAATACGACAGTCAAGAAACACTATGCTCAAAGGTCTTCAACAGCATTTGCTGTTTTTAAATTACAGATTTTACATAATTTCTAATAGCAAAAATCATGCAGTACATATTTCTTTCTTCTAAGACTCTGCCAGATGTCTTACATCACCCTTAACTTATTTTTTCAGTGTCCTCACATTATAAAGAACATAGATGTTCTCATTTTTTAGATTGCAACACTGAGGCGTAGAGAGGTAAAATAAATTGCAAGAGGCAGCAAAAGACCTCTTTATAATCACCTTCCCTTAACAGGATTGTTGTTGCCTCTGCTGGAGACTCAACTCGAACTGAATTCTCCCCAGCTCTGGGCAGGAGCAAGGCCACAGCTCCTGATGGGGCAAGGTAAGTTCTGAGCTACATCACAGAGCCCCAAAACGGGGTAAACTGGATTGACTTTTTAAATAAATTTGTAAGAGCTTCTATTTCTCAAGGAGCATTTTACTTCACCTCAAGGAACTAGCCACTCCCCATCACTAAACCCATGTCCGGAAGTTCCCACTGGGAAGTGCCCTCACAGTCAGATTAAAAGAATCTGCCACACAGTGAAAGACCATCTGACAAAGGGAATGCCCAAGTGCAACTTTAAGCAACAATATGGACAAATCTCACAACTGTGATGTTGTTTAAAAAGAAGCCAGACTCAAAATAAGGCATTCTGAACGATTCCATGAATGTAAAGTTCAAAAACAGCAAAAACTAAAAAAATGCTGTTAGAAGTCAGAATCGTCATTACTCTTGTAAACTGTCAAGTGACTGAAAGGAGACAAGTCTAAAACTTTTGGGGTGACAGCGATGTTCCGTTTCTTAATTTAGAAGTGAATATTTATCAATTTGTACACTTACGACTTCACTTTCTGTGCATATATTTTAATAAAAGGTTTTTAAATAACAGCTAACTGAAAATGAAAAGAGAATTACAATCTTAAAGATTTAAAAGAGATAAGCTATTTAAATATCTTGTACCTGGTACATAGTATGTACTACTATCATCATCATCATCTTGGACCCAAAACAACATAATTTGACTACCTGGTATTTTATTCACAGGCTTACCTCTATTGGTTACTTTTAGCCATTCCCAAAAATCAATAGCCCACCCTAAATCAAAACAAATCAGGAATATTAAAAGAATGTGCCATGGTTCTGAATGTGGTTCTTAAAAGAGCTTCCAAAAATATTTTGAGCCAAAGCAATGTCCTTAAAATAAAAATAAGTACACAGCCTTCCTACTTGGAGCCTCATGGGATGTGTGTTCCATCAGTCTTGTTAAAACCATCAGGAGAGTCAGTGTTCTTTAGCATCACAACAGTTCTACAGCAAAGCCTGCAGTTCCTTCTAGATGCACGAGACCTGTGTAGACACTACCTTCAGACAAAATGGCTCGTCTTCTCAGTCTAAGACAGGTGAGTGCCTGTGGTCCTCTGATTTTAGACCACACATTTAGATGTCAAACTCTTTTTCACTATTTGCTGGTAAGGGAATCTGAAATGCACCCCCACCCCTGTCTTAAAAAAAAAAAAAAAAAAAAGCTTTTCTTTTTCCTTTGTTATGATGAACTAACCAAGGAAGAGAGACAGGCAATCAATCACAAAGGCAGTAGGACTTAAACTGCTAATGAGCATCTTAGGGTTGAGAGGTAATTCTCCTTGGATCCAGATGGGAGGGGGGTGCAATGCTGTTTCCTGAAATATGGGAGGTAAGAAATGAAAGTAATGGTAATGCTGTGATTTGTAGGATCTCTTTAACTTTTCAGAGGCTTGACACATTCACTTATGCATTCATTCAACACACTTTTACAGTAAAGTCACATTTCACAAGAAGCGTTGGTATCTGAAGAAAGTGCATAAGATAAAAATTGGCCGTAAAAGTTCCTTTAATAACCTATAAAGTCCAGTAGAGATGTTCTGTACATTTATAACATAATTGGCTTGCATTTAACGCATCATGTTGTATCAAAAACATGCATCTTGAAACACTAGGTTTATAATCACAATGAGATTCTGACTCCAAGAGGGACACGAGGGGACAGAGACTGACAAAAGGATGACAGATTTCAGTCTCCCAGCTCATACTCTCTCTGTAGAGCAGAGGACTGCAAACTTCTGAAAAGGGCAAGATAATAAATATTTTAGGTTTTGCAGGCCCCACAATCTCTTATACAATGATTCAACTCTGCCTTCAAAGTACAAAAACAGCCATAAACAATTTGTAAATGAATGTTCCAGGCTCATAAAGGTCTTCGCTGTAGAAGAGACAGTTAACTGTCCACCAAAGACTCACAGTTCCTCTTTTGGAGTATAGTTTCCTCTGGGGTGCAGCAGCGCAGCCAAGGACTATAGTTCCCAGCCTCCTTTGCAGCTGGGTGGAACCATGTGACTGTTCTCACCAATGGAACATGAGCAGAAGTAGCATGAGTCACTCCCAAGCCAAGCTGGCTGAGAAGCAGGGGTGGCTTTTCCACACATTCAGCCCACGTTTTCTGGCTGGATGCATATTGACTCCAAGGATCTAGGGACTGGCAGAGCCACAAGATAGAAGGAAACTGGGTCCTTGATTTCCTGCATGGAAGATGCCTATCAATTTATCAAGTGGTTGATAAACAAATTTCTATTGATTGAGCTTCTAAAACTTGAGAGTTTTGTTTGTCATGGCAGGTAGCTTACCTCAACTGATGCCCATCAGAGAACACGAGCCGTGCAAACTGTTGTAACTCGGTGTAGTGAGAGAAAGATGGCAGAGACATCTTCCACATGCAGGAATTCAGGCAGGATATATCACAGAGGCCATGGGCCTGAATGATTTAGCCCATGTGGTCTTCACAAACAACCCTGTCTTTACATTTGACATATTAAGACTCTGAGGTTCAGAGAGTTTAAGTGACTTGGGTAAAGTCTTCTCACTGGTCATTGGCAGAGCCAGGACTCCTGACTCAATTCCAGTTCTCCTTCCCCTGCGTGACACTGTCTCACACTTCTTTTTGGAGAAGTACAGACTCAAAATCTGGAGAATTGATTGGCCTGGCCAGGATAGAGTTTAACCACAAGCTACTCCCCAGACTGCTAGTGACTGCTCCTGGAAGGGGCCCTGCTCAGGGATTCATTAACAAGCCAACTCCTTTCCTTCCTCAGGGGCCAAGCAGATAAGGACGTGTAACCCCGGTCTGAATGAAGGGTAAAGCATCTGTGCCCACCGCAGATGCCAAGTGACCCTCTCACCATCAGACAGTGAGCTTAGCAGCGTGGGAGGAGCAAGGCAGGTGCAAAAGTGGAGCATGGCAGGGAGGAGGGGGGCATATTAACTGCTTCTATTTTTCACATTGAAAAGACATTTTTCTGACACATTAAGTGGAAGAATTTTAATATATCTGCACGCACCAAAAAGACAGTTTCCCTAATGCTGTTCTACCCTGCTCTAACATTCATCCTGACACAATAAATGCCAACCCTTTTCTTTCCCCCTGAGCCTCTCCAAAGCAGATTTCTTCTTCATCTTTCCTACTGAAATAGCCCTCAGCTTGGGGTGGGGTGGGGGTGGAGGGGCTACAAATCACAGGAGGAGTCTATGTCACTCCCCACCGCACACCACAACATGCAGCTCTCAAGAACACGCTGCTTTTGCCCACCCAAATTATACTGGAAACAAATCCATCTCCCTTTACTCATGCACATACATAGCTTCAGATGTTTTGCAGCCTTGCATCAGACAAAACTGGAGCTGACCCACAAGCCTGTTTTAATGAGCAGCAGAATTCGACCAGAGCAGACAGAATGAAGACAAACAGCTTAAAAATACATTAACTATTTACAAACTACACTTTGTATCCACACACACAAACCAGTTTCACTGAATAAACTTACAACTAGCTGGGATGCATGTAAAAGGGTAAATTAGTGTCAAATTTACCTATTGCTGTGGTCACAGTATCAAACACCTTTAAAAACTATATTCTTTTTGACCTGGTAATTCCACTTCTACGAATTTATCCTAAGGAGATAATCATAGAAGTATGCCAAAGTTTATATATAAAAATATCCATTGAAGAATTTATAGTAGCAAAACAAACAACAAAACACTTAAATATCCAATAATAGATAACAATAGTTTCCTGAACTGTGGCACATTTCTATAAAATGGAATAATATGAAATCATTGAAAAATGATACTGTTTATATTTAACTTAGAAAATGTTAGGTAAAACCAACTTGCAGAAGAGTATATATAAAAGGTATATACCCCATAAATGTATATGTTTGCATTGGAAAAATTCTAAAAGATACATACTAAATTATTAACAGTGGGTTATCTTTGATTAATGGAAATTTATGTGATGCTAATTTTTTGTCCCCTTGTCCATATTCTCCAGTTGTTTTTCATTAAACAAACATTACTGGTACTAAAAAAAAAAAGGAAAATTTAAAAATGAATAAAACTAAGTGCTACTGAATCTAAGATATTTTTGATCCTCACAATGTCTGAATTTTTCAATAATCTGTCAGCTGCCGCAGCATTAGAATCCAAGTTGCCAGAATGAAATGCCCTATTCAGGGTACGTGGCGAAGAAATGCTCAGGACCATGAGCCCTGGCACTGGGCATCCAAGGCCCCCTGTACCCGACGCTTCTATGAAGCCTTATAACAATATGTTTATTTTTATATACAGGAATAATAATGGACGATACTTCTATTCCACTCTTTCCCAGATAGGCAGAGAAGGAAATAGGAACCTGAGAGAGAGAGGTCTACAGAGGGCTTTTTTCTGTAAGCCAAAGGAGCAGAGAGAACAAAGAACGACCTTCGGCCGACAGGTCGCTTGATGGATGCCCTGACTGCCTGCGAGAAGCGGGGAGCGCCCGGGTCCAGGGCAGGGAGCCGGGGAGGGGCAGCCGGCAGTGCACCGCACGCTGGAGGCTCCCACTCTGGCGCCCCCCAGCAGAGTGTGGGCTGGTAGCGTTCAAGAGGGGTCGTAAGATCCATCTGTTTAATCAGCGTGCTCCCAGATGATGTTTGGAGTTTGATATGGATCTTTCCAGCCTCTCTCAAATTGATCAACAAGTATTGATTGGGTGCCTACTGTTTGCTGGGCTGGACGCTAGGCATTTTGGGAGATGCCGAATGAGTACAGAATGCAGTCTCTGTCCTCTTCAATTAGCGCCACACACCCGTGGGTAGCAAAGAGAGGACTGACTGGGTGTGGCAGCGCAGACTACAAAAATGCAGGGGACAGGGCACTGAGATCTGGGAAGGGGTAGGATCGGCGCTGGATCCGGGTGGTGGGCAATATTACCGGTTGAGGAAATAGAAATATGTTATGGGGAAAGGCTAGCTGCAGTAACCAAAAAAAAAAAAAAAAAAAAAAAAAAAAACCTCTGAAATATCAGTGCCTTAACACAATAGAAGACTATTTCTTGCTCACACAAAGGCCATTTAGCAGCAGGGGAGAGAGAGTCCCAGGCTGCCACGGGTTCCACTATTGTCAACACTTGATTTTCCAGATCACCCCGGACTTCAACAATCAGCCAACAAATGAGGGAAAGGCAGACAAAGAGCCGTTGGGAGATTTATATAGTCCAGGCCTGCAAGCAGCTCACATCAGTTACCCCACATTCCATTGGCCTAAAGTCTGTCCATTGCCCCAACGAGATGAAAGGGGGATGAGAATTATGGTCCTGGCAGTTCAGCCACTTTCCAGCAACTCTCTGAAATGAGTATTCCAAGCCTGGGTGGAAAGCGAGCCCCTGTTGGCTAAGGTCAGTGGTAGACCCAGCATGGCAGTGTGTGAAGCTGCAAGGGGACAGCCACATGGGGCAGCTGGAGTCGGATGTAAATGGGGCGTAGAACGCAACTCAAATATCAAGACGCTCTAAGACTATCAGCGCAATAGTAACAAATCGAAAGGCAGGAAATCCAGGCAGAGGCTTGCTTTGCTGGCCAGCGCTGTGTGGGATTTGGGGGTCTGAATGATGTCAGGTGGGGGCCTGTGCTCCCCTAACACCACTGTGTCTCTAACAGGCTCCAACACCCATCAGCGTCGCATGCTTGTCCCGGAAGGCCAATGAATGAGTTTGCAACACCTTCCTTACACAGCTTGGATCTGAGAGAATGTTCACGTTCTTGATGCAAATCCAAGAGATATGGAGTGGAGCTCAGTTGGTACAGAGAATACAGGAATCCCTAGTTACTCCATGAGGACCTCATGGGTGGGTTTTCAGGGAGACCCAAAGCAGCCTGTCCCCAAGGCTCTGAGGGCCCACCTAAGACTATCAGCTCTAAAGGCTCTCCAAGACTTCTGTCTCATCCACCCCAAGGGGATAGGACGCTAGCCTATACCACTATAAATTCAAATGTTTATATCGTTTTTCACTGATGGTACTAAAGATGGTGGCATTAAACAAGCCACCAAACCTACCCAGGCCTCAGTTTTCTGGAAAGCAAATGAGTTTGACCCCATGGTCACTGAGGCCAGTTCCAGCTGTAACATCTTGTGATTGGGAGATCTTCCCACAGGTACCTTAATAAGACCCTAGAAATTTTAGAATTCAAAAATAGAAAACAAAATAGGGGGAGGGAAAAGAAAAGGACTATAGAGATTGTTAGACCAAAACTTCCCAAAATATGTTCCAGGAATATTGGTTCTGCAGACTTATCAGTAATAACTGATATCCATATGATAGACCAGGCAGCATGCAAAGCATTTTCATGCATTGCTTCCATTAATCCTCCCAAGAACCTATCATCATATTCATCCCCAATTCATATACAAGGAAACCGATGCTGAGCCTGGGGGCACTGAGACCATAAGTAGAGGGGAAACTTGTAGACCCAGGTGGGTCTGACTCTAACTCTGTGCCCTTGGTCACCACACTCTGCCGCTCCCTGGGGGTTCCTTGGTCACGGCAGTTTGGGAACTGCTGGGTTCAATGAAGCTAAGCTGGTTTGCTCACTGCAAAACTCATCGGAGCCCTGGCTGGCTGTCTCCGTGGGAGCGGCGTAGGGCTTAGAAATCGACTTTACAGCAAGACTGCCTGGCCTCGATCCCAGCTCTGCTCCCTAAGGCTGCTTGACCTAACCTCTCTGTACCTCATCCGTTAAATGGGGACAACAGCGTCTGCTAGCATCACAGGGCTGCCTACGAGGATTAAATAAGTTAACGTGTTTTGAGATCAAAACAGTGCCCGGTCGGAATCAAGTGCTGTTCAAGTGTTGGCTAATGCTGAGTGGGCAGCGCCAACAACTAAATTGCTCCTGGAGCCCAGGGCTCACGAGGCGCTCCTCAGGGGTGGCGGCATGACCTGGCCCTTCCTTCTCACTTAATGGTGAGGAAGCTAAGGCTGAGGGAGCAGTAAGGCCTTACTCAAGGCTATTTAGACAGTTCCAGTCCCCAAGCCCTGCTCAGCGCTTGCCCCACAAATCCATCCTGCTCTCTCTAGCAGATTCGGGCACTGTCTGCAAATCTTGTGTTCCAGGATTGTAACCGAACGGAAGATCATAGTGGGGCCAAGCGTCCAGCTCCAGCCCTTTTTGTTTTCTTTTCCTTTAAATGTGCATCCAATGCCCAGTACAGGAACTTGCTTTTACTCAGAATAGAGGAGACCCAGAACTAAGGCTTCTGCAGCAGCCATGGCCTCCCCAGAGGGCTGTCTCTCTGACAGCCCCCGCTTCCCGCACCGCTGAGTTGCTTTAGGCAAAATGACACTGTCCAGCAGGCACGCTGGGCACTTACAGCCAACAGCAGCTGCCTTCCTGCAGCAGGGATAGCTTCTCTCACTCAGCCCTGCCCAGAGCAGCCCTGGGAGCTATCTGCTCATCCCTCCCAAAGGAGGAGAGAGGAGGGAGGGGAAAGGAGAAGGGGGATGAGGGGGAGGAGGAAGAGGAGAGGAGGGAAGAGGGGGAGGAGGGAGAGGAGAGGGAGAGAACTTTAGAAGTTAAGGAAACTAGGAAGCAAGAACAAGAGAGCAATGGAGAGCCAGAGAAAAGCCTATGAGATTCAGCATCCCCTTCTATGGTTCTTGCTTAGGCAAAGGTGTTTTATCTGCTCCCAGCTGTTCAGTTATTCCTATTTATTTAAAAGTCTGCTATCAGTTCCCAACCTGCCATCCTTGTCTCATCTTGACCATACAGAAGAGAGCTCATAATTGTGGGCAAAGTGTGCTCTTCTCATGGCTATGGATATGGTGAACCTTCAGCCCAAGTATTAATTACTATTTATTACTAATCCGGTGCTGAGGCCCAAATGTCCCAGCGTGCATTGTTTGTCTTCCAGGGGGAGATCCCGTGGGGTCACCGTCTACTCAGTGCCACACGAATGATCTGCAGGTCTTGGCTGGGTTAAGGGATTTGTGTTCATGGACTTCAAAAATAAGTAGGTGAAAACACTGGGGACTGATGGCTTGACATGCTGAGCCCTCTGTCTTGGGGCTTGCCCCTATGAAGCTTGTTACTGCAAAGAAGAAGCTAAACTTGCCTATAATTGTGCCTAAGAGTCTCCCCCTGAGTGCCTCTTTGTTGCTCAGATGTGGTCCTATTTCTCTAAATAAGCCACCTTGGCAGGTGATCTCACTGCCCTCCCCCCTACGTGGGACCTGACTCCCAGGGGTGTAAATCTCCCTGACAATGCAGGATATGACTCCCAGGGATGAATCTGGACCTGGCATCGTGGGATTGAGAACATGTTCTTGACCAGAGGGGGATGCAAAATGAAATGAAATAAAGCTTCAGTGGCTGAGAGATTTCAGATGGAGTCAAGAGGTCACTCTGGTGGACATTCTTACACACTATATAGATAACACTTTTTAGGTTTTAATGTATTGGAATAGCTAGAAGTAAACACCTGAAACTACCAAACTCCAACCCAGTAGCCTTGACTCTTGAAGATGATTGTATAACAATGTAGATTACAAGGGGTGACAGTGTGATTGTGAGAACCTTGTGGATCACACTCCCTTTATCCAGTGTATGGATGGATGAGTAGCAAAATGGGGACGAAAACTAAATGAAAAATAGGGTGGGATGGGGGGGATGACTTGGGTGTTCTTTTTTATTTTTATTTTTTATTCTGATTCTGATTCTTTCTGGTATAAGGAAAATGTTCGAAAATAGATTGGGGTGATGAATGCACAACTATAAGATGGCACTGTGAACAGCTGATTGTACACTATGGGTGATTGTATGGTATGTGAATACATCTCAATAAAACTGAACTAAAAAAAAAAAAGTAGGTGCGCCAGTCCTGCCCACCTGGGAGGCACACAGATGAGAAGGGTCTGAGAAGGAAACATCTCCCTCAAGTCTGCCAACCAAATACTCAGAGTCCACTGACAATTCAGCTTTTACATAGTACGCTCCATATATACAAACTGATTCAATTAATTGTTTGTTGAGATCCTCTTCTTGAATTCAAATAGGGCATATTAAAAAAAAAATTGAACAGAAAAAGAAAACATACATGTACATTCTATTCATTGTTTTCAATATACCTGGGAGTTTTTGACTAAATTTAAGTAGTTTTACTATTATCCTCTCTTTATTATGTTATGCCATATAGAGATTCAAGCAGAGTCTATACATAGCACAGGAATGAAAAAGAAGAAAAAACAGTGAGACAGACCCCCAACCCCCCACCCCCAGCTTGCCCTATGCAACTCTGTATATGCAAGTTCCCATATTGCTCATCCCTCACAAGGGATGCTCAGGGGTCAGCAGCATCTCCTATGCAGGTGGCCACAGTGGAAACAGCCTGGGACCAAGCATTTATTCAACAGACATTTATTGTGCACTGACTATATGGCGGCTTCTGTGCTAAGCAGCAGAGACCCAGCTACAAACAAGGTAGAGGATTCTGTGACTTCCAGAATCCACAACAAGGATCTCTAGAGCCGAGACCATAAGACCCAGGCCCCTAGTTAGACAGACAAGGACACCAACACCCAGAGAGGAAAAGAGACTTGCCCAAACCACACTGTACCTGAGTGCCTGATCCGGAGCTGAAACCCAGGTCCCTTGAGCCCTGGGCTGGGCTCTGCCCCAGTGCCCTGCCCTCCATCACCTCTAATGGGAGAAGTGGCCCCAGCCTGCGTCCTGGTGCCCGTGTCACACACCTGCTCCCAGGACCATGACAATAGAGATTCCAAGGAAGGTCACTCTTGAAAACTGTGCTGTTGTTGTGGCTTCTACTCTTTGTTTGCTACATACATATACAAAGTAGATCACAAGCGTCCAAATGGCAAGTACCCAGGCTTGTTAATTATACATAGGAGTTTAAAAGAAAAAATGTCTTCTGAATAGTTATAGAAAGAAATTGCTTAAGAAAAAAATACTTTTCTAGGCAGAAAGAGCCTGACTCTTCATATTTCAAGGAGCACACAGTTGGGGTAATGAGTGATTGGTCTGGGGAGGGGAGTGAGGGGGTGTGGGGGGTAGCGAGGACTCTGCATGGGATCACTCCCTTCTAATACCTAGTCCTCCAGGTCTTCAGTCCCTTCCTTCCTCACCCCCTCCACCAGCAACGAGAGCCAGAAAACAGAGCAGGGAGAGATGAACCACAAAGAAAAGGACAAATAATGGTACTAGTTGATATTTACTAAGCACGTTCCATGTGCCTGGAGTTTCATTACATCCAAAATGGCATTAGATCCCCATTACAACCCTGTGAGGTGGATATTATCCACCACCACCCCACCACCCCATTTTACAAAGGAGGAAACTGAGGCTCCCCTTCCATCCAGCTACTCAGCTCATAAGCTGTCAGATTTGCCTCCAAACCTGAGCCCATCTGTCTCTATTGACCATGCTCCGTCAGCAATAATGCAGAGGAGGCGTTTTCCTGGAAAGAGGTGATGGGAACAAGGATGGGAGCTTGATGAGTGAAGGGGGAGGCAGAAGGCTCAGGTGGCGAGTCAACCAATATTTAATTGACATGTGCTACACACTCGGCATTCCGCCAGGTACGGGGAGGACATCGGGAAGCCCACCCCTCCTGGGGTGCCCAGCGCTCACCCGCTTGACAAGCCAGGACCCGGGCAACACGGGTGCCTACCCCCTCTCACCCACACCTTCACCTCCTATGGCTCCCACCTCCATTACCCTTCTGTGTACCTCTCCGTCTGCTCTGCTCGTTTGTAAAATGGGGATAGTCAGGTGCCTACTTCATTAATGTAATAACGTACATAAGGCAGTAGGCACCAGCCCTGGCACATAGCAAGTTCTCAGCAAATGTAGCTGCCATCATGTTCTTTCTTTACCAGCAGGTTGAGACAATGGCAAAACTGACACCTGAGTCCTCAAAGAACAGGAAACCTAGGGGTGGATTTGCAGCCAACCAGGCCATCTTCTTTTGCTGACTACATTGTGTGGTTTCAGGTATCTGCATTTTTTCCCATGCAAGCTTCCCATTCTCATCTCTGTCTATTTTTCTTCTAGACCTAAAGAAATATGAGCATTTTAGGGACAGACCCCTTGACAGCATGTTTCTGAGCAGTGTCATCCAATAGAAATAAAAGGGGAGCCACATATGTAATTTAAAATTTCATAGTAGCCACATTTTGAAAGATAATAAAAATAATATTAATTAAAAATTTTTTATTTAACCCACTATACCAAAATATTATCCCTTCAACATGTAATCAATATAAAAATTACCAAGGAGGTATATTTTCTATTCTTTTTTTCATACCAAGTCTTCAAAATCTGGTACATATTTTGTACTCACAGCACATAATTTGGACTAGCCACATTGCAGGGCTAAATAGCCACGTGAAGCCAGTGGCTACCGCTTCGAGTAGTGCCCTTGAGAGCAAACTGGTCCTATTCCCTTAAAGACAAAAACTCCTCCAACAATAACTGGGGGTGGGAGGGGAATCATTAGAGTAGCAGGTGGTCCTGTTGGTCTCTCTGCCCCCAGGGAACGTGTGAAGAACCAGCCTGTTTCTGGCCCAAGCAAATCACACAAACCCATCTAAGGCCTGATGATAACACATTCATAGAGTTTCGCACCCCAGCAAACAAACAGGCTCTCGCTAAATAGGCTTTTAAAAACACCTTCAGACCTGTACCCACCACTCCCCAAAACCATCCTCCCAGAGACAATATCTACCTTTGGAGATTCTTCATTCATTCAAAACATAATTGTTGAGGAATACTATGTGCCAGATGTCATTCTAGGTGCTGGAGATCAGCAGTAAACAAGACTGCAAGGATTGCTCCCTTTGTGGGGGTTTACACGCTAGTTGGAAAGACCAATAATACACAAAATAAGAAAGTAAGATACGTAGAAGGTCAAGTGATGATATGTGCTATGGACAAAATAAAGCAGGCCAGCAACTATAAACAGTGTAGGAAGGGGAGTCCTCACTGAAAGGGAGGGAAGGGGATGAGCCATGTGGACATGTGGGAGAAGAGCATTCTAGGCAGAGGAAATTGCAGGTGCAAGGGTCCTGAGGTGGAGCACACCAAGAGCATCCTGGCATGTTTGGGGAACAGCAAGGAAGCCACTGTGGCTAAAGGGGAATGAACAAGGTATACCTCTGTAACGACTGACTTTCACTCTTAGATGAAAAACTGTTGGAAGGCTTTGAATAGAGAAGTAGCACAATCTGACTTGCATTTTAAAAGAATTACTCTGACTTTTATGCAGAGTAAGAGGGAAGAATGGAAGCCAGGAAATGGTTGAATTCTAGATACACTGTAAAGATAGTCAACAGGATCTGCTGATGAATTGGATGTATATGAGAGAAAGAGAGAATCAACATCGACTCCAAAGGTTTTGGTCTGAGCAAATAGAAGGATTCAGTTGCCACGAGGAAGTTGAGAAGAGGAAGCTGCTGGGTGGAGCATGATTGGAGGGTGTGACAGATTGAAACACACAAAGAGCTGTTCAATTCCTAATCCCCAGTCCTGCAGATGTGAACTCATTTGTGAATGGGATCTTTGAAGATCCTATTAAGATGAGGCCAAACTGAAGCAGGATGAGCCTTAATCCAATATGACTGGAGTTCTTATAAGCAAAGGAAATCTGGACACAGAAATAGAAGCCACAGGAGGACACTGAAGGAGACAGATCACCATGTGACGGAGATGGAGGTCAAATGCCAGCAAGACACCATCAGAATGCCACAGACTTTGGAGAAAGCATGACCTGCCAGTACCTTGATTTTGGACTTCTAGCCTCCAAAACCATGAGATAATAAATCCCTATTGTTTAAGCCAACCAGATTGTGGTATTTGTTATAGCAGCCCTGGCAAACTGAGATAGAGGTGAAGAATAGGAGTTCAATTTTGAAGAGAAGAAGTAGAGCTGTTGAGTTGACTGCTGGATATATGAGTTCAGGAATGAGAGCCAGGCTAGAAATATAAATATAAATTTATTTGTCATCAGCATATAAGTGACATTGAAAGCCAGGAGTCTAAGTAAGATGATCAGGAGAGTGAGCTAAGACAGAAAAACAAGAGGCCCAAGGACTGAGTCTTGGGGTGTGCCAATGGTTGAGACAAAATCAGCAAAGGATTCTGAGGAAACACAGTAAATGAAGGAGGGAAGCCAAAAGTGTCGTCTCCAATATGCCAAGTGAAGAAAATGTCTCAAAGATAGAAAAAGGATAAAGTGAGTAACATGCAGCTGCTATGGCAAATAAAATGAGGACTGAGAATTGATCATTGATTATAGGGATGTGAAAGTCATGAATGACCTTGACGAGAGTTGGATCACTGGGAACAAAAGCCTTATCGTAGTGGGTTCAAGAGAGCATGGGAGGAAAGCAATTGGGTATAGAAAGTATAGGGAGCCTTTCAAATAACTTTGATACAGAAAAGGGCAAAAAGATGGGGCAATGGTTAGAGGTGGACAAGGATATGAGAAATTATAGCATCTTTACATGATGATGGGAATGATCCAGTAGAGAGGGAAAAAATTGATGACGCAGAATAGAGAGAGAGAATTGCAGCAATTGGGACACAGAGGATGGAATTCGTACACTATTTGAGATTTTGAACCAGATAGGAGCAGAGATTGTTCATCTATAGGAAGAAGAAGGAAGGCAGATGTTATGGGCACAGAGGCAGGTAGGTGAGTGGATTTGATGGTGGGAGCGTGTGAAATATTCTTCTGGTAGATTCTAACTTCTTAGTCAAAGAGCAAGCCAAGGTCATCAACTGACAGTGAAGATGGGGGAGGTTTGAGGAAAGAGAACGTAGAAAATAGTTAAATATGAAAGTGGGAGAATGCATGGGAGACGTGGTAGGACTGCCTACTCGAGGTTAGCAGTCACGGACTCCTGGCGAGACCGGTCATTGTGGTTGTGTGTATCTCTCCTGTCCTAGTCAGCTGTGTGGGTGCAATGACAGAGCAAGGGGACAGGTGGGATTTTGAGAGTGAGAAGCTAGCAAGGTGAGGACGTGTGTAAGGGAATGAACACAGGGATGGGCCATGGAGATCAAGGTGGGTAAGGAGGGAGTGAGGGCACAGAAGGGGGAAAGAAGGACAGTGAGAAGGCGGTAGGCTCAGTGGATTACAGGTACTAGGTGAGGAAGAGTTATTAGATCAGGAGAATGATGGTAGTGAACTGGACAGCCGTGATGTCGTGGTCACAGAGTGAGATGCTTGGAGTTGACAAAGTCAAGTGTATGTCACGGGAGGAGTGGTAGGCATAGAGTGTAAGAAGAGTTGGAAGGGAGGAACAGAGAGGCTGAGGTAAGAAAGAATCATTACCAAAAAATATAACAGGAATATTACTGGAGAAAGTAATAGCAACCAGGAGCTAAAGCCTTCCAGGAATGAGAGGGATGACTCTGGAGTTAGTGAATGATGGCAGCATGGAGGGGAAGCGGGTGGTAGAGTTGGATGACACAAGATTCAGAGTCAAGACTTGAGAGAGGCATAACACGAAGAGCCTGGCTGCCTGGGATTGTATCGCAGCTCTGACATACTTACTAGCTGCGTGACTTTCCATAAATCACACAACTTCTGAGCTTCAGTTTCCTGGTCTGTGAATAATAGGACCAAATCCTAGGGGTGCTGTGAGGACAAACTGGGAGCAGAACAGTCCTGGTGCTTGGCGGGTGCTCTCCAAATGTTTGCCATTGTTATCACGAGGGAGGAAGGACGAGGATGTGGAAACTGAGGCACGGAGTAAATTTTAAATAAGCTCAGTCGCTCAGTAGTAAGTTGTTTGGGGACCTCAAGCCCAGTTCTGTCTGGCTCTAAGGCCCATTCCTAACTGCTAGGCTACCCTACTCAGAAGAGCCATGAAAGGTCGTTATGGTCATGGAACCCCTGACAGATGTGACCCCGCTCACCCCCGGCCAATGGTGAGGTGTGTGTGAGAGCACTTTGCTCCCTTCTCCCTCCCAGGGGTCTGTTATCTTTTCCACTCCTCTGACTTCAACTCAAGGCCTTGGGGCTCTCCCTCCTAAACCTCCTCTCTGGAGAGCATCTGACATGTATTCTGAGCAGTAAAGGACTTGGAGTAAGGTGCCTCTTTCCCCAGACCTTGGCTAGACAGGAATCAAGTACAAGTAAGGGTTTCCCCAAAAAAGGGAGGCCTATTTGGGGTGCGGTCAGGCCTCCGTAATCCCTGTAGAATGCTTCCCTGTCTTTCCTCAGGGGCTCCCTCTGCCAACTGGCTGAGCAACCTCTGATCCACAGACACGAGTGGAGCACCCTGACCTCCGGGGTGGACACCAGGGCGGGCAGCAGCCCTGGGAGGCCAAACACTGGTGACCACCGCCAGAGCCGAGGCCCAGGGCCCTCCCAGCAACCATTTAGTCCCAGAGGTGTGAAGCCTGTGGCCTGAATCCTGCAGACGTGTGCTGGTTGGAGCAGGGATGGACCCCAAGGGCCTTCCACAGCCCCACACAGAGGGACAGAGTCGGGGACAGACAGCCAGACCGAGGGCACGGGGGTTGTCACCACATTTAAAACAGTTTTTTGTTCTTTCTTCTTTTTTTAATGAAAAGACGTGGAGATGAGCCTCCCCTCTCATTTTGCAACACAGCAGGTTTTGTCGTTGCACCATATGCTACAAGGACCAAGTATAGATTTTTGTGCCAAAATTAACATGGCTATTAGAGACTGTAAAGGAAATCATCAAAAAGCAGAGCTAGAGGCAGAGACAGAAGAGCTAAATTGTCTTCCTGTGCTCTGTGGCACCTCCAAACCACCCCTCCAGGCCAGAGGGAGCCTGGAATGCCCGGGGGCTCCTCTTCCCACGCATGCTCCCAGGTAGCTGCCGCCTGGGAAAGAGAGAAAGGGATAGACGGATAGTGAAGAGAGGATGATGACGACGGGGAGGAAGAGATAATGATGATATCCTGCCAGGCACTCTACTATCCACAGCCTTTTTTTTTTTTTTTTTTACCTTCATTTTATTGAGATATATTCACATACCACGCAGTCATACAAAACAAATTATCCACAGCCTTTTATACTAGCTACTATTATCCCCATTTTACAGATATGGAAACTGAGGCATAGAGAAGTTAGTAACAGGATAGAAAATAAATCAGATTCCCCATTTGTGGAAAACATGGAAGCTTTATCTTTCACTTTCACCTCTGTCCTTCCATGCTGGTGCTTGGTTTCAGCAGGTTTAAGTTCCCCATTTTAATAAAGCCTTTCCCTCACCTGTCCCCCAACATGCTACTGCTTCTCTCTTTCCTTTTCTGACAAACCAACTGCCTTAAAAGAGAAACATGCACTCCCTATTCGAACTTCGTTGACTTCTGTTCCCTCACTACTTCAAGCAGGCTTCTATCCCCCACCACTCCCTTACAAGGACTCCAACTGAACGCGCCCTCAATCTTGTTCTTTTCTCTCTCTCTCCTTGAGATCTCATTGACCACCCTCCCTGCTTGACATGACCTCCTCCTTCATCATCAGTAACTCCAAGGTCTCCTTCTATCTTTCTGAATCTCTGCCTCCGTTGCCTTCACTGCTTTCCCTTCCTATGCCTTCCTCCTAAATTCGCTCTTCCCAAAAGTCCTGAGAAGGCCCTAGAGTAAAGCAGGACAAGCACAGGCTTTGGAGTTAATGTGCCCTGTTCAAGTCCTAGCTCTGCCTCTAACCAGCTGTGTGACCTCGGTGAGCCAAACTAATCCATCATCTCAGGTCTTCATGTGCATGGTGGGAAATATACTTCAAGGGCCCTGAGTAAAGATGTTGGTAAATTATTTGACAAACCGCAGTTGGTCAATAAATGGAGGCAATATCATCACCTGCTCCTTCTGGGTGGTGTCATTTCCTCTCATACCCCCTCATACTCTCCTGACCTCCAGACCCACATTTCCAATCATCTACTACTAGACTTTTCTACCTAGATTCCTGAAACTCTATCAAACTCAATGAGATTAATTATACCTCCACCCTTCTTCCGGTCAACACCAACCAGACTCCAACCCCAACCCTCTTCCTGTGTTCCTTCCTTGACTAATAATCATCAGCACTCAACCAGTCACCCCAGCAGGAAACAGCCTCCATTCCTCCCACCACACCCAAAAGGCCACCGTCTAAAATATATCTTAAACCTAGCCCCTCTTTCTCCTTCATCCCTTAAATATGGACAGACTCAATGGGGCTCAGAAGCACACCTACCTCCCTATTTATTGACTGTTACCTGAAGTCCTGCCAGTAGGACTTCAGCAAATACCTATGAAAGATACTGAGGATACTGGGTCCCTGGTGATGGGAAAAAGACATTACTGAAGAAAAAGGCCACAAACATTAGCTTCTTCCTGATATTGCCTCCAGGGCAATTTAAAGAGGATCAAATAGCTGCAAAACCAGACTTTTCAGAAGCTCTGGTGCAACAATTCCCCGTTTTCAAACCAAGGAAGCAGCTAAAATCTACCCACCCTCTACCCATCAATCTTTTCATCTATGCAAGCATCCATCTGTACGTTGTCCCAGGTAACACACAGTTGTTGGTGCAAGTCTCCGCCTCTGGAATCACAACAGACTATTAAGGATTAGAGAAAGAGACAGAGATGCAAAAGTCACTAAATTTCTTTATTGTTTACATTGAAAAGAGGCTGCTTTTCATTTATTGGAAGCCCTCTGTGTGCTGGGTGCTGTTCTAAGCATTGGAGATATAATGGCGAGTGCACGCAGCCGTGGTCTCGCTGTTCGTGGGGCAGGACTATGTATAAGGGCTGATGCTCCCTCTGACTCTCTCTCAGTCCCTCTTTCTGGCACCAGGTTTTTCAAGTCTGAGGCAAGGTCAGGAGTGGAGGAGACAAAATGTCGTTGTAGTGTATGGCTTAAGGCTCAACCTGGCTAAAATGAGTTGTTACTAGCACAGGTCAAGCAGTTTATAGATATGTCAATACCTGTTTTACCTACCTATACTCAATGCTGACAGTTCCAAACCAGGGCAGGAGGGGGAGAGTCCCTGGGTGGGTGGGATTATGCCAGTGAGGGGCAGGACACTCAACTCAACAGGTCTGTGTTTCCCTCCGGGGCTCTGTGAGATGCATCTGGACACCAGGAACAGTCTCAGAGAGAATCAGAAGTGTACACTCCCCTCACGGGGGGCAAATGGAGGGAGTAACTGGCCATTCACAGGGTCTGGTGGGATTCGGTTGTGCCCCTACTCATGCTTTTAGCAAGGGAAGACCATCTCCCTCCTGACAAGAGACCTTTGCCAAGTGGTCCACGTGAATGGGCCATTCCACGCCCCACTTGCCTGGGTGTACTGGCCGTCACCTATTGTCCCAGGAGTGGCCTGGACTCTAAAGGGCAATACCAGCACAGCTTTTAGGACAGTGAGAAATACAACTTCTCCTGTGGGCCACCTGACTCAAATAGCTGGTTTTGTTGAATTACTAGACAAAGCAATATGGGATATATGTCTAAATAGCAGCCCATTGAGCCCAGCTCCAGTGGGGCAGCTTCAGGGCAAAGCAAAGCATAGTCTTATCCTCGAGTGAAAGGTTTGACTCCTAGCTGGCCTCCAACTCTGTAGAAGATTAGTTAATAGATTGAGCAACATTTAATTGATGACAGCTTCATTTGGTTGGTTTGGTTTGACTTCAAACACATGGTTCAACTTGGCCTGGTTGGATCTGATTTGCCAGGTACCTCTCATTCATTTTGTCATGTTGCTTTCCACTGGCTTCCCCCAGTCTCCATTCTCTATATTCTACTATGGGCCTCCTAATTCCTTTGAGATGTGTTATTAATGAAGGTCAAATGGAAACCCTAGTTCTAGATGTTGTGATCTATGATAGCTTCTCTCTGTCATATCTGGTCACAACAGAATGTGAAGCCAGGCCAGAGGGGAAGTGGTCAGCAACCAGGACCAGGAGTGGCAGGGGCTGCAGAAACTGACCTGGCTAAGGATCTGCCTTTAGGATCCAGGTGGAGCAGTCAATGGCCAGAGGCCAACCACCATGGCCAAGCTGGCCTCATTGAAAGTCTGAGAAGGCTCCATCTGGTGGGCTGAGGACCAACAGAGTTGAATCCAACAAGAGGACTGGGCTGAAGTTGAGTACAGGGTTCCAGGTTCAGCATGAACAAGGGGTATGGGTGAGATCAATCTGGGAAAGGAGAGGGAAAGCTCATAGTCTGGCATTCTACGTGAGATCTGCTCCATCCTTGGCAGCTAAACCAATTCTGGCATCCTGAACTGATGTACTGGGTCTGTATCAATCAGAATTGACTGTTGGCTGGGTCAGGGCTGTGCTGACATGGACGGTCCTGGCTCCTGCTTCAGGAAGAAGAGGCTGATGGTGGCTCTTTAGGGTACCAGCTGTTGGAGCCACAGACCTTATACACATATCCCCACCTCACCTCTTGCCTAATATATTGCCAGGTGACTCTGGGTGGGATTAAAACTAAGAGGGATGATCCTTTATTACCTGCAGCTTGCGTGGGAAGATGCAGGCTAAAATAGATCAAGGGTCCTATAAAGATGCAAATGTGTCACCTCAAAGACTGACCCATAAAACCATTATGACCTCTAACACCTTAGTCTAATCCAGTTTCTCAAATTAATGGCACTTATCAAGTCCCCAGAAGAATGGAAGTCAGGACAGGTAAATTTGACAGAGAAGGCAATAGCATGGAGCAGTGGCTTTCAACCCTAGTGGGACATTAGAATCACCCAGCCCCATCCCCAATGGTTCGAAGTCATTGGTCTGGGATGGGACCCAGGCTATGTATTTTTTTTTCCTCCCCCAGGCAATTCTAATATGCAGCTGAGATGGCAATCCACTAATGTGGGGCACTGTGCACTTCTTGGGGAAGCAGGAACTCGCACAGATAAGAGGAAAGAGCAAAGGAGCCTAAGGCCCAAGAATGTAGAAAAGCTTACCCCTACCCAACAGTCTGGCCAGGATCTATCTTATTTCCAGCTTCCTTCAGCCACTTCTAAATCTTTTCCATCCCTAATTCTTCCCTAGTAAATCCAATCTCCCTTCCAAGCTCAAAGCAGACTGCCAGGAAGGGAAAAGGAGAATAGACCAATTTCTCTGTGTTAAGAGAGCTCCATAAAAATTGTTTTATTGCTTTATTTGGAACTTGACTTTTTATAAGACCAGGCAAAAATGGGCATTAGTATTCCACACAGCCACAGAGGTGACCCTTGGTATTCGAGGAAAAATAACACAAAGCCAGAGGCTGTTCATATTGGGATTATGTCCAGTGCTGTTTTTCCCCCTAACAGTGTTTACATAATTCAAATCATTAAATGGGAGCATTAGAAGGTGCCTTCAAAACCTACTTGCTCAGCCCTCACCCCATGAGGAAACAGAAGCATGATCCTACTCTCAGACCAAGTGCGTTTCCATCCCAGCTTGGCCACTTTCGAGCTGAGCCCCCTTGGGTGTGTAACTTAAATTAAGATCCCGCAGTTTACTTATCCATATAATGGGGTCATGATACCCACCTGCACAACCACATAGAGTTGTTGCGAGGAATAGATGAGTCAATGATAAATGGTAGCCCTCGTCCCATGTCAGAATTTCGAATTTTGAATGATATTTGATCCAAGAGCAAAGGCCACTCACAAAAGCATTTTAACACAATCAGTTTCTATCACTAGCACTTAGGATGTTCCCTGGCATCAGCCTCATTTGTAGGCAGACTTAGGGGCTGCCTGGGCAGAAGCCCCTACGTGCCAAAATATCTTCTCCCGGCTGCTGTCTGCCACAGTGCCAAAAAGCCCATTGTTATTGATAGGCCTTAACTGCAAAGCGGTTATGGTGAAATGGTAGAAGTCCCATTAAAAGAATTTGGCCCTGATCCCGGTTCTACAGATTTCTAGTTGTGTGACCTTGGGCAAGCCATGCAACTGTTCCAAGTCTTGGTTCTCATCTAAAGGTGGGGATGTCAATATTTGCTCTCCCCATCTAGACATTTGGGGGGGGGGGTGTCAAGTGAAATTATGTATGGCAATTGTTCTCAATCAGGAGAAATTCTGCCTTCCAAGGGACATTTGGCAATATCTGGAGATACTTTTGACTGTCACAACTAGAGGGTGCCACTAGCCTTCTGTGGGTAGAGGCCAGGGATGCTGCTAAACATCTTACACTGTACAGGGTGGCCTCCCACAATAAATAATATCCTGACCAAATGTCAATAGTCCGGAGGTTGAGAAAGGGCTTTGTAACCAAGAAAGGCTACACAGGGGTCAGGTGGCATTCCTAAACTGGAATCCCTATGAGAAGTTCACCACAGGACTTTGGAGTCATCACTGCCTTAGTTCAGTGGGTTTCTCAGACCTCTTTCCAGCAGGACACATGACCATGGGGATGGCACACAACTCCAAGGAGCCCTGCTTGGGGCAGGAGTGGAGAGCAGGGCTGGCAGGGTGACTGCGGACGGGGCACTTGGAAGAGGACACCCCAAGAGGGCAAAGGCTAGGGAACATGGGGAAGTTCATCTGACATCTCCATTAAGATTTATCAAAGACACCCCAAACCCAATATGACTAATGTAAACACATTCTCACCCCAAACCTGCTCCATAGCACCCACCACTTGTACAAATCTTGGATCAAGTTCACTGCTCTCACTAAAGAGGATGTTACATCTGATTTTTTGCTATTATATTCACAGCATAAAGCATTATGCCTGGCACATGGTAGGAACTTTATAAATAAATACTTGTTGAATGAATGAATGAATAAGGTTCCTAAAGGCAAATTTGGAGCCAAAGCTAAAAAAAAAAAAAAGCCCTTAGATTTATTTTTATTCATTAAGTAATTCTTTAAGCTCTTCTGTGCCAAGACTGACTTTGGGCCTGAAGGGAATGTCTTTATGCTAGAATGTCCAAAACCCTCTCCCATTCCTCTGAGCACACTCAGGAAAGCATGTCTGGTGCAAAGAGAGATTATCAGATGACCTGCCTTCTCTGGCACCAAATCCCTTTTCCTTGGGCAAGTCTGGGGGGCTGCTGATAAATCCCCTGAAAGCTGCACTCCCCGATGTAGGAGCCCCCTCCTTTTCCCCCAGGACTTATCAAGCAAGCTTCAAGCCAGGAGTAGTGCTCCACCTCAGCTATCGAGCTTGCCCTACAAAGGGACTCATTTCAGGGGCTCTCCTGAAAATTATCTGACCAAACTCTGTTTCCTGCACCTGTAAAATCAATAAACAACAACCTAGCAGTGACCCAGCTGTGCCCCCTGAGGCCCAGGTGGGGCATCACTCCATCCCCTAAGAGGTGTACCCCTAGGAGCACCTAGGGAAGGGGGGAGCCCAGGCCCTCTCCCTGCACCCCAGAAGGCAGTTCTCAGATGCAGCAACTGAGAGTGATAGATTTTCCTGGAAAAGTCCTGAGCTTTTCCACAAATGAGATTTAAGCCAATGAGAAAGATGGAATGTGCTAATTTTTTCTTTCCTAAGGTCCTCGATGTCATATCCAGCAAAAATAGGTTCCCCATACTGTAGTATCCATTGTCTAAGCTCTTATTTTGAACAAAGGAAATGAGAGAGAGACCGGGGGAGGTGAGGGGGAGGGAGGAAGAAATAAAGAGAGAAAGCAGAAAGGAGGGAGATAGAAGATGCCGGGGGAAGGAGGAATGACGGAGGGAGAGAAAAGGTAGCTCATTCAGGGGGATTTTTTTTTTTATTAAATTCCAACACAAGGAAGCTCTGTGTACATGGGCTCCCCTTTTTCTCCTTCAGAAGCCCGAAGGCAAACCAAGATGCTATGTCAATTACAGAAAAAATCAATGAAGATAGTGTTCAGGAGTCCTTTTCACCATTCAGTGCGGACGGTATCCTTCATTTTCTAGCACTGATTCATTTACTTTCGGTCTCTCTGGAGGCTGCTGACATATTACTATCTCTGAAGAATGTGAAGCAAAATCACCTTTGTTTCTTACTGCAACTTGCTCCTCTGTACAGTTTGCAGGAAGAGCTGCCTCATGACCTCCCCATGTCTATAGGACTGAAGAGCAAGGCCTCCTCAGGCCAAGCTGTGGGGTTTGGTGCCTCTTCCTCCAACCAGACATCTCCCCCAAGAGCCTAGTGCCCCCCAAGGCCTCCAGTCTGTGGGCTGATCACCCCCCATATTTTCAAACCTCTTTCCACAATTGAATCTTCCTGACTCAAACTAATACCTGCTCCTGTGCTAGTAGCATACCAACTTAATAGCATTCTGGAAGGAACCTTCTAGAGAAAGGCCTTATCTCAGAGCAATGGCATTGAGGAGGATGTCTAGGAATCACAACAGGGGAAGAGCATACCTGGACCAGCCCTGGTAGGTGAGGTCTGTGGACACCTAGATGGTTGATATCCCACCACTACTGAGTCATTCTCTTGATTAAGTAACGCCCTCCTCCTGTAGTCCCAGCGCAAACATTTCTACAGTGCTTAAACCTTCAGTCTATATGCTCATCTCCTACTGCAGCTGCAACAAATTACCACAAACCTGATGGTTTAAAACAACACAAATTTATTCTCTTACAATTCTGGAGGTCCAAAGTCCCAAATGGGTCAAGAGGGCTGCATTCTTTCTGGAGGCTCTAGGAGAGACCATTTCCTTGCTTTTTCTAGCTTCTAGTGGCTGCCGGCATTCCTTCCCATAGGGCCCTCTTCCCCTTTTCAAAGCCAGCACTGTAGCACCTTCCACTCTCTCCCTCTCTCTGCCACCGTCGTCATTTCTTCTTTGTTGACTTGGCTCCAGTCGGCGCAGCCCCTTCTCTGTCTTGGACCCTGGCATCACACTGGGCCCACCCAAGTAATCCAGGATAATCTTCCCACCTCAAGATCTTTAATCACATCTGCAAGGTCCTTCCTGCCGTTTTGCCATGGAAAACAAATGCACGGGTTCCAGAGATTAGGACATGGACATCTGGGGGTGGGCATTGTTCTGTTCACCACGCTTTGCCTTCTCCCCAAGATCTGGGTGAGAGGAATGGTGAGTATTAAAAGGGGGGAAGGAGTGTGGAACAGAGAAATAGAGGTGACACAGGATTAATTTCAATGGCTTGTTTTTCAGCTAAAATGGTGCTGTAAATTCACGCTTTACCTTCTCCCCATCCCCTCCCCAATCCAAACACAGGGATGACAGAGAAAGTAAAATAAATAAGGAAAATTTATAAGATGCACTCTTGCTTAAAAACAAGACAAACATCCCCAGGGAGCAGAAACAGAACAAAGCAGTTACAGAGCTGCAGTAACAGAACTGAAGCACCAGGCTCGCCAGGCTTTGAGTCTAAAAGTAAGTGGTTAGTGAGCTAAGAGTTTGGTCCATTTGGGGTGAAAGGGACAAAAAATGCCCATGAAGCCAAGTTGACTACTGGAAACCAGGGGCTGGGCTAGGTTTCCTGCTTGTAAAAGGAGGCGAGAAAAGCTTTCTGCCCACTCCTCCAGGGGCCGAGGCTTAGATGGAGCTGCTCTCCTAGGGAGGCAGGGAGAAGCAGGCACAGCTTCACAACCAACCACGCCTATGCCAAGCCACCCACTGCCTTGGTGATCAATTCTGAAATATTCACGATATTATTTTGAGCTGGGATCCCCAAGCCAATAATCATTTAGTTGTGATGGGGTGTTCCAGGGACCAACATCCTAGGCAGAGTAGTGTTGTAGTTACCGATGCTACACAACAAACCATTCAAAAGTGTAGGAGGCTAAAACAAGGCATTTTACTTTGCTCGTGGATTCTGTAGACATGGCACAGAAAGGATGTCTAGAGCCTCAGCTGGAAGTGACTCAGAGGTTAGGAGTCAGAATCACCTGAAGGCATCTTCATTAACGGGTCTGGAGTTTCTCGCTGGCTGAAGTTTGGGACCTCAGCTGAGCTTTCAGCTGGACCCCCTACACAGGCTCTATGTGCCGGTTTGGATGTATTATGTCCCCCAAAATGCCATGTTCTTTGATGTGATCTTGTGGGAGCAGACATATTAGTGTTGATTAGGTTGGAATCCTTTGATTGAGTGTTTCCATGGAGATGTGACTCAATCAACTGTGGGTGAGAACTTTGATTTGATAATTTCCATGGAGATGTTACCCACCCATTCAGAGCAGGTCTTAATTGAATCACTCGAGTCCTATAAAAGTGTTCACAGACAGAAGGAGGTGCCGCAGCCAAGAGAGGCACTTTGAAGAATGCACAGGAGGTGAGAGTGGAGCTGGAACACAACCTGGGATCAGCAGACACCAGTCATGTGCCTTCCCAGTTAACAGAGGTTTTCCAGACGCCATTAGCCCTCCTTCAATGAAGGTACCCTATTGTTAATGCCTTACCTTGGACACTTTATGGTCTTAAGACTAACTTTATAACCAAATAAACCCCCTTTATAAAAGCCAATCCATTTCTGGTGTTTTGCATAATGGCGGCATTAGCAAACTGAAACAGTCTACATGGTTTCTCTCCATGTGGGCTAGTTTGGGCTTCCTCATAGCATGGTGACAGTGTTCCAAGAGTGAGAATGAGAGTACCAAGAAAGCAAGGTAGAAGTTTGTGGCTTTCTTATGGTCCAGACTCAGAAGTCATATAGCATCACCTCCATTATAATCTATTGGCTGAGGCAGTCACAAAGGATTGTTTAGGATCAGAAGAGCGGACATAGACCCCATCACCCAATAGGAGGATTTTCAGAGTTGGATTCCAAGGAAATAAGTGAGGTGGGAGATATTTTTGCCTAATGACTTGGTGACCAGTTCTGAAATACCAGAAATATTATGGTATGAGATCCCCAAACCAACACTCCAGTACTTTGTTATGACTGAGAAGTCAAGTGGAGACAACTACCAAAGTCCTATCAAGCAGAATTAGCCATAGAAAAGAAGTAGGGAAAAACTTCCACTCCACTCAAAATGAATCTGCAAACTAATATTCCAAAACCCATAAGGAAAACTAATGCTAAAAAAGATAACCAGAAAACGCAGTAATCAGGGGACAAAATTATGTCATACAAAATGAAAATAATTGAGCAACCAGTGAATAACTTTTAATTAAATACTTCTGTGACACTCCTCCAAAACAATAAAAGATATAATATCTATTTAAAAATAAGAGATTATCAAATAAAAATCAGAATAAATATGATTATGAAAATAACCACTTAGGAATACTGAAGGCAGAAAAACACAATAGAAGAGATCATTCAGAAAGAGATTTAGAAAATTGGAAGGTAGGACAGAAGAATTCACTCATAATATACCACAGAGACATAAAGAGATGAAAATATTAAAAATGTTTAAGAGGACAGTTCCAATTCCAGTAAGGGTGATGTAGCTTGTTTCATACTAACACTCTCATAGGTAACAATTATAAACTTTGAAAAAAAAAATGAAAACAAATATTTGAAGACACTGGAGAATGATAAAAAGCAGGCAGAAACTAGAAGAAATATGTCCCTTAAAATGAGAGAACTACACTGGACGGCATCCATGGCTGTGTGACTTCTCTGCTGAGGGCAGACCCCAGTCCACACAGTGAAGAGTAGCTAGAACTCAAGAAGAAACCTGAGGTCTTATTAACTTGAGGTGTCAGCGGATGGAAATCAGGAGTCTGAGCAGCTGAAAATTGAGAGGGGAACTCCTACAAAGGAGGGAGCCTGTTCTAGTTTGCTAATGCTGCTGGAATGCAAAACACCTGAAATGGATTGGCTTTTATAAAAAGGGGTTTATCTGGTTACACAGTTACAGTCTTAAGGCCATAAAGTGTCTAAGATAAACACATCAGCAATTGGGTACCTTCACTGGAGTATGGCCAATGGTGTCCAGAAAACCTCTGTTAGCTGGGAAGGCACGTAGCCGGCGTCTGCTCCAAAGTTCTGGTTTCAAAATGGCTTTTTCCCAGGATGTTCCTCTCTAGGCTGCAGTTCCTCAAAAATGTCACTCTTCGTTGCTCTTGGGGTATTTGTCCTCTCTTAGCTTCTCTGGAGAAAGAGTCTGCTTTCAACAGCTGTCTTCAAACTGTCTCTCATCTGCAGCTACTCTCTCAGCTTCTGTGCATTCCTCAAAGTGTCCCCCTTGGCTGTAGCTCCTCTTCAAAATGTCACTCACAGGTGCACTGAGGTCCTTCTGTTTGTCAGCTCATTTATATGGCTCCAGTGATTTAATTTAGACCCACCCTGAATGGGTGGGGTAACACCTCCATGGAAATTATCCAGTCAGAGTCATCACCCACAGTTGGGTGGGGCACATCTCCATGGAAACACTCAAAGAATTACAATCTAATCAACACTGATACGTCTGCCCATACAAGACTACATCAAAGAAAATGGCATTTTGGAGGACATAATACATTCAAACCAGCACAGAGCCTTAGCACAGGTTACCAAAAATCTGCATATAAACTCCCCTTCAATTACTGGCTAAGCCCTGAAACTCACATTCATTATGAGGGTTCCAAAAAGACAAGCATAAATCAAGAGTCAGAAAGCAGAAAGAACTGAACAGAGATATTGGATGCCCGCCACACAAGACCCAGAGTTTGGGGTTTGACTACTGCCAAGTTGGAGAGGCTTGGTAAACACCTAGGGATTTCCACAGACCCACCCTTATCCAAGGCAAAGCCAAGCCTCTGCAAGCCCAAAGTGATTAGCCAGTGATTTAACTCCATGTTATAATTCTTCAGAGGAAGATAACAAAATTCAGTTTCTAAAACACATTAACCACAATGTCCACTACTCAGTAAAAATCATTAGACATGCAAAGACATAGGAAAATGTGACTAATGGTAAAAAAAAAAAAAAAGTCAATAAAACAAGACTCTCCAGGTGATTCAGGAAAATATATTAAACAATTCTTGTGATTTTCTGCAATGAAATGTTACTCAGCATGAAAACGGAATAAGATAATACATGGAATAACATGGTTGAATCTCAAAAATATTTTTAGTGAAAGAGACCAGACATAGAGGCTATATTCTGCATGATTCCACTTAAAGAAGTTCAAGAACAGGGAAAACTAATCTATGATGGGAAGAATAAGAACAGTTGCTTATGAGGGGTGGGAATTGAGTGGAAAGGGGCAGAAGGGAATATTCTTGGGTGATAGAAATGTTCTAAATCTTTATTTGGGTGGTAGTTACACAGGTTTATACATTTATTAAATTATACTTAAGGTCCATGTATTTCACTATATGTAAAATTTATCTCAATTAAAAATATTAAAAAATAGTTAAAAAAACATAGAGGTTAGTTTGAAAGACTCACGCAAACATAGAGTTAGACTTCTAGAAGAAGAGAACTGAGAGACAGATGCAAGGCAATATTCAAAGAGGAAATGACAAAGAATTGATGAGAGATGATGAGTTCTCAGAATGAAAGTGTAAAAACCAATGCCAGGCAAGGGACTGAAAATGCCTACTTGACCAAAAGGGGAAAAAAAGGTAACAAGTTGAGGTCACAGTGGCTGAGAGATCCCAAATAGAGTCGAGAGGCTATCCTGGAGGTTTCCTTTATGCAAGTTCCAGCTAGACATCCCAATGGCCACATTATGCCATGCCCTTACCACAAGTAGTCCCCAAATACGTAAGTCCCTACTTGAGATTCTATAAAAGATGCACTTACTAAATTTTATCTTTCAGAAACTTAAATCCACCAGAGTGTTCCTATATCAGACAAGTCCTAAAACCCAGAGGCAACAGCCTCTTTAATTAAAATCAACTATCAGATGTGACCCTTTCCCCATACTGTCAACAACCCCTTTCAATATGAACAAGTTAGGGTGCTCACTGCCTAGACACCCCTGAAGATGAGGAAAGAGATTAAGTGAGAGGAAAGGGTAGTAACAAACAAGATAAGATTTAACAAAGGTCTATGAATAATGAAAATTTATATATATATATATACACATTTGGATGCTGGGGTGTTGGAAGGGCTGGGAGGAGGTAAATGGCATGGTGGAACTGTAGCCTATAGCATCTTTTGGGATTTGCTCTATAGCTGCTCGTTGAATTGCGCCTTGAAGGTCTTCACCTTTATGTATATACCTTGTATTGCATAATAAGGAAAGAACTGAAACTGTGAAACTGTAACCCATAACAATTTTTGAAATTACCTAAATGACTGCTTATTGATCTGTGTATCAAGAAATGACACCTTTCTATATGTATATTTTACAATAATGGAAATGGCTGAAGTTGTGGAACTGTGACCCATGACATTCTTTGAAATTTGCTCTTTACTTGTGAAATCGTCCTTTGGAAGTTATCACTGTTATGTATATTTGTTAAAGTTTACATTTAAAAAGGGGGTGGGGGACGAAAACCAATGCTAAGCGAAATAGACAAAGATAAAGCCACACTTAGACATAGCATAATGAAACTGCAGAATATTAGTGATAAAATTGTAAAAATTATGAGAGAGAGAGAGAGAAAAAAGATTACCTACAAATAAATTATCATTAAACTGAGCCCAGTCTTTTCATCAACAGCAATAGATGCAGAAGACGACTGAACAAGATTTTCAGTGTTAAGTCAAAACTATATACCCTGCTAAATGATCAATCAAGAGTAAAGGCAAAATAAAGACATTTTAAACATACAAAAACTAATAGATTTTCATCACCCACAGCCCCTTTCTGGATAAACTACTAAAGGATGTTCTTCGGCAAAAAGAAAAATAAAACTACATGCAAGGTGAACTCAGAAAGTATAAAACATATTGGCAATTTCTGCCAAATTAATAACTATAGTCAGCCAAAAAGACATTTGATTTTGTATTTTAAAAGGTAAAATAACATAAAAGTTATATATGAATGTTCATTGTAGAAAACTTGAAAAATACAGAAAATTATAAAGAAAATATAAAAAGCACCCACAGTCCAGCACTCAGAGATCATAGAGCTGTTTCCTCCTACTCTGTGCCAGTACATATTTTTCCAAGAAGATTTTAATGACATATATTATTATATTGGATGGTTGTTCCACAATGTATATAACCAAATTGCCTTTTGATTTGTCCCTGTATTTTACTATTTTCAGTCGAGTTGCTATAAAGATCCTTGCACATACATTCCACACTAGTCACTGGCTATTTTGTTAGGATAAATTCCCAGCAAAGACAGTCCAAGCAAATTCTCAGCATTGTGGCAAAGTCTGGCCTTGTTAAAGCAGATGAACCTTTTAGTTCCCCTCAAATGAAAGGCATAGGAGAGTGGAAACAGCCCTGGAGAGGAGCCCAAGACGCTGTTTAATGTGTCACTGCCACAAACCTCTCTGGGCACCAGGATCCTCATGGGAAATGAGGCAGAGAGAGAGAAGGTGTCAGACCCCTCTCCGCTCTAAACTTCTCTGATTCTACACCCACAGCCACCTCACCAGCCCTGACCCAGTCCCAAAAGAACTCTCCCCTGCCCCAGACAAAGGTTCTGAGACCAAGGAAACTTCTCCCTAGTCCCAGCTCGCAGGGTAAGTGACACCGAGAGGTAAGTGTTGCCTGCAGGGAGAGGTGAGGCTGAAACCGCACCTCTGGGTGGCATCAGTTTTCCCCAGTGAAGCCAGATGGCAACACCCAGGCTCTGCTCCTGGGCCAGGGTGCTGGGTAGGAGGCCATGTCTACTCCTCTTACACACTCGTTCACTGGGGCCTCACTCCTTTCCTTGGGCCCTTCACCCAGAACAGACACACAGGAATCACTCCAGGCCCACCTGAGCAAGGGACCAAGCCGATGCCTGGGTACAGTTTGTCCCACAAGCCGAGGACAGGAAAGGCAGATCCCTGGGTCTAGGAGAGGGCCTGCAGAGACCTACAGTAAAAAATTCTGTTTTTACATTAAAAAAAAATGCATGTGCTTTTTGTATGTTAGTCCATAATAGTCCCACATTTGTTTTAGTGTAAAATGTTTCCCCCAAAATCTTCAAGTAAAATTTATATCCAGGGAAGCTGCACCATATTCATCTTGTGGCTTTATGTAGCCCCAACACGTATGACACCCTTCCACCAATGGAGGGTACACGTGGCCCAGTTAGAGAAGCAGAGGGTCCCTCAGGACTCCCCCTCCACACTTACCCTCCGGGGTGGGGAGAGGAGGTGAGGGGATTAAGCTATATCCTCCAATGTGAAGTCAGACTATGGATTCTGCAGCAATTCAAATTGCCTAAGTAGCTGCTGTGTGCTGAGCACTGTGCCAGGCAGGCTGGAAACAGAAGGCCACGGAAAGGTGAGCTGGGTGTGGAGCCTGCTCTCTGGAGGACTCTGTTTCCTGCTGCTGGGGGTGTCTGCATTTATAGTCAGATCCAAGGCAGCTGGGTGGTAAGAGAAATAATGGACCATGGGAGATGACAGCAGGGCTGGGAAGCAGTGGGGTTTGAGCTGGCCTCTGAAGGAAGGCCGGACATTGACAGATGGACAACCAGATACCATGTGACTCCTGGCACAGCAGCACCTATGGAGCACTCCTGACCAGCAACAAAAATCAAACTGCTATCTGGAGAAGCCTGGAGATCTAATGCCAGCTTGCAGGAAATAGAGAGGAGAGAGCAACATGTTAAATGACATCATAGGAATGCAGTCAGCAAGATACAGGATAGACCACATGGTTAAAACAGGAAAGAGAAGAAAAAAAAAGGGAAAGGAGGAAAAAGAGGGAGAGGGAAAATATGGACTTAAAAGATAATATCAATCAAGGGCAATCTATGGCTCTCACATGTGCTAATACAAACAAACCCACTGTAAAAAACTATTTATGAGACAATTGGAGAAATTTGATCATGGACTGGATATCTGATGATACTGAGGAATTACTATGGTTGTATTTTAAGAGTCCTTATTTTTTAGAGGAACATACTGAAGTATTTATGGATTAAATGGTACGATGTCTGTTATTTGCCTCAAATTAATCCATTGGGGGAGAGGGGTGGGATAAATGAAACAAGATTGTCCTTGTGTTGGTGATAACTGGGTGTAGCTGGGTGAAGGATAGTCATAGTTGGGTGATAGATATGAGGGGTTTATTGTATGTTTGAAATGTTCCATAATACAAAGTTTAAAAAAAAAGCCCTGCCTCCTAGAGTTTACACTCAACTGTGAGAAAATAAATAAGTAAAACATGTTAGAAAATGATAAGCATTATGGAGAAAAAATAAGTTGGGAATATAGGAAGAGGTACAGACAGGAAAAATAAATTTGAGAAATTTCAGTGTAGTAGGTGTTTCAAGCCAGGACACGGGCTGAGATGATCCAGGGGGTGAGTGTAGACAGGCAACAGTATATGTCTGAAGTCCGAGTCCCAGGGCCCTCTGACGTTGAGAGGTGAGGGAAATGAGTGAAGAAGTCTGAGAAGGAGCAGTCAGTGAGGAAGGAAGAAAAGCCACAGGAGCCTGAAGTCTTAGTGTTTCTACGGGTGAGTGATCAGTTGCATCCAGTGAAGCGAATAGCCTGGGAAAATTAGGACTGAAGATGGGCCATGAGCAAAATGGAAGCCACTGGTGACCGTGGCAGGTGTGGTTTCTGTGGGATGGTGTGGGCAAAAGCCTGATGAGAATGGATTCAGGGGAGAAAGGGGGACATTGGCAATAGACAACTTTGTGAGGAGTTCTGCTGGAAAAAAGAGCAGAAAACTGGGGGAAGGGTATAGCTGGAAGAGTATGTGGAGTCAAGAGATGAATTATTTTTTTAAGATGGGAGAAATTAAAGTATGTTGGTAGACTGTTGAGAATGACCTAGCAGAGAACAACAATTTCGTGATGCAGGAGATAAGGTCCAGTGCCACACGTGCCAGGGCTGGCCTGGAACGAGGGTCTTCCTTAGAAGCAGAGCATTCTTCCTGGGCAAGAGGAGAGAGAGAGCAGAGGGATCATGCTGACACGAATCTTCGCGTGGAGGAAGTCCGCAGCTTGTGGGAGTTCTGCTCTGATTGCTTCGATTTTCTCAGTGAGGTCATCAGATGAGAATGAGGAAGGAGGTATGGAAGTTTGACGAGAGAGAAGGTGTGACTGAGTCATCCAGGTGAGTGGAACAAGAGTGAAGGGACCTGGGAATACAGGTAGATCATCAGGAGAATACCTGTACCTCCCTCCAAAAGTCGTTGTAAGACTTAAGTCAGAAAACACATGGATAGGGCTTAGACTAGTGCCTGACACATAGTAAATAGTGTATATGTGTGTATGTATGTGTGTGTGTGTGTGTGTATTAATCACTAAGCCACTCTTCCTAAGTTCTCAATCTTCAAGAATTGCCACTATTCCTAACATCACAGGGTTGACTGAAGTCCCAGGTTGTCTCCACTTTATGGTTCCTGGGAAGAAACCCCTGGAAAACAGCTCTTGTACCTCAGAGCCAACAGAGCATTCACCTGCTAAGAACATTTCCCTGCACATGGCCAGAGCGGAGCCATCCCTCGGAGGCATCAATCCCTGATCGTGAGCATAGCAACGGAACACTGCGTCCTGTTGAAAGGAGAGAACATTCAGATCAGGTAACTCCTTCTTGGTCGTTACAGTCTCCGCCTTGGAATTTCAAGACCTGGAGTGGCTCTTGGGCCACCAGTTCCCAAGGGCTTGAATGTGGTACAAATGAGGACCAAAGCAGCTGCAGGGTGTGAAGTCTTGGGGAATTCTGCACATGGATCCTCAACGGTGAACTGCAGGCCATGAGAGTGGGTTAACTTATGAAGATGAAAACAAAGATGAAGGAATCATCTTGCGGGGACAGGAGCGGGACAGCAGAGGAGATGCTGGGTGGGAGAGGGTGGGAAAGGACTCAGCCAGGAGTCCAAAGACTTGGGGTGCAATCCTGGCTCTGCCACTGTAAACCAAGCTACCTTGAATGATTCGGGTTTCTTTTGTATAAACAGGAATAATGATGATGATGATGATGGTGACAATGATGATGACAATGATAATGATAACAGCTTAACTAGGATGATTCTAATAAAATTTAGTCCTGCATTTGGAAAGGGAAATGGGGAGGAGGATGTTTCCCATACAGTTATCTTCTGTTTGTGACTCCAGAGCCCCTCTCCACCCGGACCCACTCTGCCCTGCGCCCCGGGATGCTGACCTGGGCCTGGTCTGTGTCAGTGGCTTCCTTGCCTTCTGGCTTTGGATTGGGTTCAGCTAACACAAGGCCTCTGCTGCTGGAGGTCGGAGACTGGGAGTCAAGTGAGGTCAGTTATTATTGGCCATAGGAGGGCCGTGTCCCTCTCCCAAAGGCCACAGCTCCCTTAGGTTGTCCTATTTATCACCTACCTCTCGAGGTTCTGGTGACCCCTTTCCTCCCCTGCTCTCCAAGAGGAATAACAGCTTCCCACAGTAGCTCACCCCATGATGCTTCGGCGCCCCTTCTTGGCTTCCCTAAACCTCACCCACACCTTTATTAAACTCTCGTCAAACTCCCGGTGTGGTTGTGTTAATTGTTTTCTCCCAAGACCCTGATTGAGTTCCCCTTTCCAGAAAGTACCAGGTTCTCTTATCATCTGAATGCAGGAGTCACTGACAAAGAACAGCATTCATTGAGCAGTTAATGTGTACCAGGTTCCACAGACATTCCAAAAAGTAAAAAGCACCACTTTACCTCAAAGGACTTAAAACCCTACTTGAAACTCAAGGCATATGTACATCAAAAAGCAAATGAAGTACAAAGAGCATATACTAGATGTTGAAGACGTGATACAAGGAGCACCGTGCAAGTTCAGAGAAAGGAAACAAAAGGCTGCTGGGGTGTGATGGGGGCGTGGAAAGGGCCTGAGCCTTAGCGGAACGAGCACCCGGAGGTGTCACTGGGAAACAGTGGTAGGCTTCTAACCAGTCTCCCTGTTTCTACCCTCGGCCCCTATAAACCATCCCTCACACACAGTAGCAGGAGGGGCTTCTGAAACTAGAAATCCAATCCTGCTACTGCACTGCTTAAGACCACCCACTGTAACCAGAATAAAAGCCAACTCCACATGTCCCCCAAGAGCCCACAGCAGCTGGCACCAATCCCCAACTCTCACTGTGCTCCAACCACACTGACCACCTTTCTGTGCCCCAGACATGCCAATCTATGTCCTACCTTTGGGCCATTCCACTTGCCATTCCCTCTTCTGGAATGCCTGGCTGGCTCCTCGTTCTCTTTGAGGCCTCAGCCCAAATGTGATGTCCACAGAGAGACCTTCCCTGACTTCCCACTCCGTCCCATCTCCTTTGCATTTTCTACATAGCACTTAATACCATGTGAAATAATGTTGTTGTTTTTTTAATTTATCATCTGTCACTCACAGAATATTAGCTCCATGACAGTGGGGCCTGTCTGTATCATTCACCACTGCATCCGCAGGGCACAGAACACTGATTGGCACATGGTATGTTCTCATTAAGTATTTATTGGATAACAGTATTCAGATGAACTAAAAAATGCTTTGGAATATATATGGAGCAGATAGAGGTTCTTTAAGCCAATGATAAGGTGGAAATAAGGAAACTTGATGCTTTTAGTTGTTTTAGCAGATAACTGACATGAACTGTTGGTCAGAAAGAAAGACATATGTCCATGTGTAGGAAAGGTGTCGGACTCAGAAGCGATTTGGGATACAAGCAGAGAGGATGTGGACAGCTGGGCTCTGGAGTTTGACTTACTGCAGTGGGAGGGGATGGCAGACTGCACATTGTACTACAAACAAGTTACCTTGAGAAAAGATTAAGTACAATTATCCAACCAGGAAAAATGCCCTTGCAGAGATGGGCAATGTCCTCACCACCCTCCCACCTGTAGATGGATGTCCATGCCCCCCAAGCCACACCCATGCCCAGTGGGCCCAGCAGCCCATTGAAGGTGGAAGTGGAAGATAGCTGTGCACAGTTTCACAAACTCTCCGGGTGACCTGCACCTGCACTGTGCACAGAGGCAATTCTTTCTTGGCCATGACCATTGGGAAGAAATGGCGAAGGGGAGGGATGGAGGGGAGGACAGGGGAGGAAGCTCCACAAGGTGTGTGGACACCAGGCAAGCCAACGAATGGATGGAGACAGCAGCTTGGGGCTAGGGGTGCAGCACCGGTCTCTAAGTGGTCCTTCCAAGGCTGGAAGCCCTGGGGAGCATCTGTCCTTCCCTGAGGGGGGCAGGGCTGCACAGAGCTGCCTCACGGTCTCATCCCCTCCAGCACTAGCCCCCTTTCTCTCCCTCAGCCTTTCCTCCTGTTCTCCCCATCCCCTTTCTGTTAGCTTTTCCCCTTTGTTCTTTCCTTCTCGCACCACCTGCTCTTTCCCCGCCCATTGTGCTGCATCCCTGAGAGCCCATGTCGAGCGTGGGCCCCAGATTCAGCCAGACGCAGGTTCACATCCCAGTCCCCCTTAGCAGCCCAGCGACAAGGCTGTTGACTGCTTCCCAGAGATGAGTTGTTCTTCAGTAAAAGGAGAAACTAACACTTCAGAGTGTCCTTCAGAGGGGTCGATTTGCACATGGTTTTCTATTCTGTGGCATTATCCTAAAAGTTTGTGCCCCTTGAACAGTGGGCAATGCCTGTGAGGTAGAGTAGGGGTGACAGAGCCGGCGCCTGTGAAGCTGAGAGGAAACTCCGGGTCTGGAGGGAGACCCAGCTCCTTTTAGTTGTTTACTAAAAGGGTGACACGGAGGTGAAAGGAAAAACCTGCAGGGGCTTCACCAGAGGGAGAAGTGGCTGATCCCCAGCATCCCTATTTGCCCTGTTATCCTTAAACTTTTCAAGGGCTCACAAACCCCTCCCAGAAAAATGCTCACATATGCAAAATTGCACCTTCCTCAAGCTCCTGAATCCCTGGAGAAGAAACCCTGGCCTCCAGGCTTTGTGGCCTTCAGGACTATACGTGGCATCCCTCAGCCTCAGTTTCTACACCCACCAAATGGGCACATAGTAATGGGCACATAGTAATTCCCTGCGGTCTGTAGGGAAGATCCGTGAGAGTCCAGAGAGATGGCGGCTGCAGTGTGCCCCAGAAAAGGGCAGTCACTGCCAACCGTGCCCTCCCCATCCCTTTCCCTGCCCCCCCCCCCCCTGCTGCTCCTGACCTGGGCCCTCTCTTCCTCTCCCTCTTCTTGAAGAGTCCTTGACCTTGACAGAGGTTGGAAGCAGGAGCAGGGAGGAAGTGCAGGGCAGTGAGCTGAGAACTAGTGCCCTCCTCTGTGCCCATCAGAAGAGGCTCTCTTTGCAAGGTCCCTCAGATCCCTGAGGGCCAGGGATCAAACTTCAAACAAAAAATAAGCACAAGTGTTTAAACAATACAGTGGTAGGAGCATGACGTCAGGATGCCTTTGGTCAAATTGAACCCAGACTCAACTGGTTTAAACAATAAGGAAGTTGATTTTCTCACATAGCCAGAGGTCCTGGCAAAGGGAAACTGCCGGATCAGTTAATTAAATGACTTGGGACATCCTCAAGGACCCAGTTCCTTCTGCCTTCCCCTTATATCATCCTCGGTGGGAATTTTGTCCTTGGTTATCTTCCCTCATGGTGACAAGACAGCTGCCATTGCTCCAGGCCTCACAGTGAACATGACAATGTACAGGGGAAGAAGAGGACTGATCTTCCTTGAGTGTCATTTTAAATCTAAGGTACTCATCCTCAGAAACCCTCCGAGTCACTTTCCCTCATGTCTCAGTAGCCAGAAGGGGCCCATGTCCCTACCCCCACAAAGCAGTATCTGGCAAGAATATGGAATAACCATGATGGGATTAGACTCATCCAGAATTGCTGTTGAGTAGGGGATGGGTGGTGGGAAGTCCACATACAGGCATCGGTCAGGGGTCTCACACTGTTCTGTGATATTAGGTAGATGTGCTGTTTCAACCAGGTTTCAATGTAATGATCCAGTTGTGAAATTCAGTATGGAAAAGATTGCTTTGCCCTAAATTACAAAATAATTGGATAACATATAATAGATGACAGCAAAGAATAGACGTGCCCAATTCTAACTCTTTGGTGGAGAGTGCAGAATGAAGTGCAAGAAACTGGAGATGATTTCTCAGAGGAGATGGCAATGATAAAGCTAACATTCATTGAGCATTTACTATATGGCGGGCACGGCACTAAATGCATTACATGCATTAACTCATTTAATTCCTTCGATAGCCCTTTGATAAGTTACTACTATTTCCCATTTTATTGGTGAGGAAACCAAGGCACAGAGAGGTTAAGTAGCTTTTCCTAAGTCACCAAGTTATTTTAACTTGTCCCTGGATTCAGGGTGCAAGCAGGCTGATTCCGGACCCATTTTCTTACTCAACCCCCAGCCCATTCTTCTTCCCTAATTACAAAATCTTTCCAAAAGAACAAAGTAGCTATTCCCCAGGTGTTTAGACTAGAGATAGGAAGTCTGGGCAGAGAGTAAAGCAAGTAAGATGGAGTGAAGGAAATAAGAAGGATCAAATACACCAGCTAGAAAGGTATTAACTGGTCCAGGCAGGAGGTGGTTAGGACCCTGGTAAGATGGTGCAAAAAGAGAAGCAGCAGCCTATTGAAAAAACATTTTTTTTCAAAGGAGGAAATACTAGTATGAACAATGAATATAATTGATCATCGATGTTACCAGAACAGAGTCTCATGCAGGCCACCTTAAGAAAAGGTGAGGTTTATAATGGATTCACAGAACCTACAACTGAATCTAGAAAGACACTCAGCGTTCAAGTGACCAGGCCAAAATGTTGCTCTAGTAGTTTCTCCCATCTGCCGGGCAATGGTCTCCACATTCTCCCCTCTCTCCAGTCACCATGTGGGCAACTGGCCAATGGAACGGTAACCCCAGCCCAGTCTGCTGCCCAGAGCACAGCCTAGCACTGATGCACACCCCTCCTCAGTGGCACTGTTGGCCAAATGGGGGGACCAGAGAGCAAGCCAGGGTAAAGGAGCAGGAAGATTCAGAGCTGACTTAAAATGCCAGACAGATGAGGCTATTGGAGGCAGTGACGTGGGTAGAAAACCCTTGAAAGAGCTGTTCTGTAGGAGGAAGGAAGGCAGTGTGCTCAGTTTTGAGCAGGTTAGGTTTGAGAAGATGGTGGCACATCCAAAAGCTGGCATTAGAGAGGCAGGACTGGACTGCAGGTCAGGACAGCATATAAAGTTATGAGATTCAGTCAAAGACGTGCTTGTTCATCCAGTTACGGAGCCCTAGTATCTAGTGCTGCAGCAGTGATCAGAATACAGCCTCTGCCCAGGCCAGGTTTACGTTCTACTGTCCGAGCCCTTGAAAATAAAGGATCCTTTGCACAACCTTCCACACCATGCCCTGTACCCTGTGTGACAGTGCGGAGAAAAGAGCAAGACCAAAGTCGCAAAGGTTGGGAGGGCAGAACAAAGGCGGTGAACAAGAAAATAAGACAGGGTAGGTGCCAGCAGAGAAGCATAGGGAGCTGAGAGAGCCCATCATTGAGGCCAAAAGATGAGTGAGTTTAAAGCAATCAGTGTCAAGTCATCCCAGGTTAGTAGCAAAGAAAAGTCACTGAATTTGGCACGAGGGTTGCCAATGGTAAGCTTCTAGCAATGGGTTTTGATTCTTACTGTGCATCAGAATCTCCTGAGGGGCTTTAAAACACAGAGGCTTGGGGCTTCCCCCAAGACCCTGATTTCAGTGGTCTGGGTGGGGCTGGGCACTGGTGCTATTTTTCCATTGCTTGGGTGACTTTAATTTGCAGATGGAACCATGAAACACTGCTTGAAATAAAGTGGTTTCAGTAGAGAGGTAGCAGTAGAAGCTAGATTGCAGAAGATAAAAAGGGGGTGTTTTTAGCAGAGAGACTGGTAGTCTTAACATCAGACGTGGCTGTTTAGCCTCAGTCTTCTTCTGCCTTGTGTGATTTAACCTCCTTGTGTCTTATCTGTGAAATCAGGTTAGAAATACTTGCTGTGTCCAACTCACATGTTCCTTGGAAGGTCAAGATGGGATAACAGATGTGAGAGTACTCTGAAAAGAGATTGAAGTGCTATAAAAATGTAAGATTTATATGGTTGTCAAGGTTTTTCCCCCCAAAGATGGCCCTAAAGATAGTGATTATCAACTGTAAAGACCTACATGAAACCAGCATCCCTTTCCACACAGAGCTCACAAAGAGAGCGTCCTTTGATAAGTACTCACAGCTACTATCCAAAGGTCTGATGCTGCTTGTAACACTCGCTTTTTCACAGCTAGCCTTGCACCAAATCTATAATAGATGCAGTTTCCATAGTCTCGCAAATCCTGCTTACAATGGCTAAATGCACCACCATCTCGCATAAATTCAAAGAGTTGAAAGATGCTGCTGTAAAGATTTTAAAGTAAGTTTAATATTATAAGGTCCCCATTTAGTTATTAATCCTACTTGTTACAGAGGACAGGGAACTCAGAGGACAGATTGAGAGAGGTCAGTGAGTACAGGCAATGCTGCAGGATCAGAAAAGCCTTAATTCCCCAAACAGATGGGGTGGGATTGTCTGAGATCAGAGCCCAAACCAGCAGCCATATCCAGAGACCACTTTGGGGTCTACGTCATATACCTGGACATGCCTCTCCTATATAGTGTATGCCTGCCAGGTCTCCAAAACATGAAGCAATACTTCTCTCAATGTTCAGAAAATTCTGACTGCACTCCAGGTAGCACCTGCCCCCAGGTGAGCAGTGGCACCTGTTTGTGGTGACTCAGACCCAACAGGGAGGCTTTTTTAATCATAGATGATCACAGATGTGAAGAGCAATATTACAACCAGCTCTCTGTTCACTTTTGATTTGATGTTTTCCTTTAGTAAAAAAATATAAAAAATACAATTATTTGTCAAGGAAATAGCATACATAGTGGCTGAGTTTCATTTTCCTAATAAGCAGTGTAAACTCAGAGCAACAATAAAAAGATGGGGAAACTCCTAAACAGGAATCAAGTAAGGTGTCAGATAACTGCTGTAAGCATCAGAGCTGCCCTGGGGAAGATCAGTTTCCTCCCTCATCTCCGAGCCTGCCCTGGCTCCTTCCACTCCAGGAGCTGTTAGGGAGAAGATGCTGGTTTCATCCCTGGTCTGCCCGCACCTTGTCTGATACTCCCCCCCCCACCAACCTCTTCCACCTGTGGAAAGGCTCATCTGGAAACTGCCCTTCTCAAAGCAGAAGTGCAGACACCCAGACTTAGACCCTTTCAAACATAAAACTGTAAGACCCCAGAACAAAATAGAATTTTGAAAAAAATATACATGGGATTCTTCACAGGTTTACATCTATCCTCTCATCCATTGAGAAGTCACTTTCCTTGGGCTCAAACATTCTTAAAAAAAAAAAAGAAGAAGAAGAAGAAGAAAAAAGGCTTTCTTCATGGGGAGAAAGGCGTACAGAGGCCAAGATGGGTACTACGTCCTTGGCTCCTTTTTTAATGAGAAACATCTACTTTGAAGATGTATCTTTCCTGCTCTAGAGTTCAGAGTCTAAGCTTCTGGCCGTAGGAGGCAACAAGGTTTGGTGAAAAGAGGAAAAATTTTGGAGTCCTTCAGTCCTATATTAACATCCCATTTTTTTTTTTAAGCTGCTCTGATCTTGGTTAATTAACATCCCCAAGTCTCTTTTTCCCATATGGATGGAAAGGAATAAAAATACTCATATAGCATTATTGTGAACATGATATGAGATATAATATGCAGTCCATAATGTGAAACATGGTGCAGCACAATCATTTTTTGCCTCTACTGAGACAAGGAAATTCAGTGATCTGTGAACTTTCTGTGAACAGAACCCAAAAAAACTCGGCTGGAGGTGCAAGCTTACATTTGGGGTGAAGGGGGTGGAGGAGGTGGGGACCAGAGCCTAGGGAAAGGGTGCTTAGCAGTCCACCCTTCAACAGTCCATATCATTTCCTCTGCAGAAGTGGTGCCTGTCAATAAATCAGCAAGCGGCAGTGCAACTTTTAAAATTACACAGAAAATTTACCATTCTATACTGCTATAACTGTGCACAAACAAAAGAGTGTGTTTTTCCCTGCATTCAAAGATATGCTGTTGACAATTACAGTTTCAGAAGCACAAGGTACAAAAACTACCCCAAAACACAAGATGAAGGCTAAAATTAGATTCCTTTTTAAAACACCTCCACTGATGGTACCTAGGTAATGTTTTTGCAGCTGTTCTAACTGTGGGTGATTTTCTTTACCCACAGTCAGTGCAATAAAGAGACACAATAGACAGAAGAATGGCTTAAAATTTAACTGTGAGATTATTTTCCAAGTAGCTTCTCTTCATATAATACCCTAGCTTCTAGAAAAAGTAATCGCTGCAAACATTTGAAAAGTCGAAATTCTATGCCAGAACTTGGGAGACTAACACAATTGAACATAATAGCCCCTTACAAACCATTTCTTAGGGACTGGACCACAAAAAGCCAGTAGACAGTTTTCCAACTGTATTTTATTTATTCAATGAAGAAGAGAAGACTATTTGAAGTTCTTATACTCCTTTTACATAAAGGCACTTAGCTGAACTTTAAGAGGAGGCACAAAATGAGTAATTCCTCAGCTTCCAGAAAATGTAATGGTTGCAAACTCTAAAATGTTAAAATTCTATGCCAAATGGTCTCAGCATTTATGTTTTAAAAATGAATATATACCTATACGCTGATGGCTGCTTGGAGTATCTCTGGAGAGCACCAGTGGCTGTCTCTATGGAGGGTAACTGAGGCCCTGGGATATAAGGGTGAGAGGGAGTTTTACTGTTCACAGTATATCCTTTCAATAGTTTATATCTTATACTATGTGCATGTGTTACTATTAATCCAACATAATCTAATTGCTTAATTTAATTAAACTTTGTCTTTTCAATAGGCAAGCCAGCTCATTCATTGTAGTCGAGGTGACTGATCTTTCTCTACAGTCAGTCCTGGAGAACAACCTACTTTCTTGACTGGATCTCAGATATAAGATGTAAAGCAGGGACATTCTCTGCTTTCTTTTCACCCTGAGCTCCCATCTGTGCTGGATGCTATACTGGCACTAAAGGATAAAATGAAAACAAGACACTGTCTTGGCTGCAGAGGCACTGGGGGGCTCAAGGCTGTCCCCCCAGGATGGCTGGCCCTTCCATCCCTGACTCCAGCACTACCCAGCCTCTGCTTTCCAGATGTGTCACTCTGGTCTTTTCTTGTTGCCCTCATCCCTCTATCCTTGTGATTAGATGGCTTCTTCAGACAGGCTAGCTTGCATGCACTAAGACAATAATTAAGGGAGAAAGTTAAAGTACCTCTTCCTCTGGGCCCTGGAATGCCAATGGAATACTTTAGAGAACCTTTCTGGAACCACTAACTGTGTGAGCTTGGCAAGTTACTTAACCTCTCTGAGCCTCTGTTGTTTCATTTTGGAAATGTGGTAGTCAATATATCCTCAAAGAGATGGAATAGAGACTGAATGAGATATTATGAAAAATGCCTTGTATAATACCCTCAATATAGCAGGTTTGCAATATATGTTCAATGACGTCATTATTGCTGTTATTATTATTACTACTACTACTATTATTAAATGGCTCTCAATGTCAAAAGGATAATGCTTTCAAACTTTCTACAGCTGCACACATTTCCAGCTATCTGTCTCAGGTCTTACTTGAAGCAGTATGTAATAGTAGAGAGGGTGGGTTGTAAGCCAGAAAGGCTTTGCCTTGGGCAAATCCTTAACCTCTCTTAATAGCAGTTTCTTCGACTATAAGATGAGGCTAATTACACCTTCCTCCTAAGATCAGGGCAAAGATTACAGATAATGCATAAAATGCACCTGGCACATATGAAGTGCCCTGTATCTCTTGGCTCTTTCTACTTTACTCGGGCGGTGGGGGGTGTTTATCTATTCACTGGCTCTCAAATCCTTTGCCCTCTTCTGCCTCCATACCTTTGTTCAGCCAGGTAGCTCCCGCCCGCCCTCTCTTATCATCTCCATCTATGGAACCCCCATGTATCTTTCCATCTCAGTCCCATCTGAGATCTTTTGTGACCTTTCCCACCTCCCAACTCATGAAGAGCTTACATTCTGTCAGGAAATAGGAGACCAGAGACCAGGACAGTCCCAGGATCTTTCCTCTGTGACCATTGCCAGACTTATGCAAAACCAAGAAGTCAGGCAATA